>NC_041392.1:492385888-492518435 GCF_002162155.2 Triticum dicoccoides
ATCCCCACGCCACCGCCCCGCCACCGCCGGCGACCACCGCCCCCATCCTGAACCCTAAGATAGATAGTGGGGTACCTCTCCGGCAAGCCCCCCTCCCCATTGTGGCTGGTTCTTCCTTCACCCCGGCGGCATCGGAGTGAAGTGCAGCTAAATCGGAGCAGCATCGCAAGCAAGAGAAAGAGCGAGAGCAGCAGCGCGAGCAAGAGCAATAGCAAGAGCAGACCAAGCAGGGGACCGAGAGCAAGAGCGGAGGAGCAGCGCGAGCGACAGCTAAAGCAGCAATAGGTCCTACTGATGTGGACATCGCCACCGAGGGAGCGACACCATGGAGGAAGTGGCCGGCGACGCCGTCGTGGATGGAGCCGCGCCGTGTCGGCTCGGGACCGAGCGCCGACAGCACCGTGAGATCGAATCAAGAAGAAAATGCGGCGATTAGTGTACAAACTCTTTGGTGGCGCCGATTAGGCCGCAACTTCATCCGAGGAAATGGTGATGATGATGCTCTTCTGGTGGTGCGGGTGAAGACGGCGGTGTGGGAATGGAGGTGGCGCGAAAGACGAGGGGAACGTCGGGGCAGCTCCTTGGAGGTGGAGGACGGTGTGGCTGAACCGGCGGGACGATGAGATCGACGATGGATCCTCATCTGGTACGGTGGATGAGGGACGTCGAGGTGTTGCTGTGGATGATGTCGTTGGGGAAGAGGCTCCGGCTGGGTGGCGGACGGAGCAAGGTGTGGGGTTTCATCGCGGGTTTTCGCGTCCTCGGTGTACGAATGGGTGGGCGGATGGGATGGCAGTGGGGAACCATGGCTTAGAGACGCGCTTGTCCGAAATGTGGGGTAAGTTACGAAAGTACCCCCACCGATTTGAGGCGGTTCTTTCAGTTCAGGGGTACCACGGGCATTTCACGTGTCGGGATTTCACAGGAGGTGGGAGTTTTCGCGCGCGTTGTAATTTCGGAATAGCAAGGCGCGGGTAGAGATGGAGGGAGTTGTCGGAGCACAACGAGACAAAGATATATCTTAAATATTTCGGGCTAACAAGGCGCGGGTTGAAGAGGCGGGAGTTTCCCAGCACGATAGACAGAGACGCTAGCTTGAATTTTCGGCATAACAAGGCACAACTTGAAATCTCAGAAGAACAACCTTAACGTGTACCCAAAAAAGACAATTTGCACCTAAACACGCACAACACACACACAAACACCATTTAGACTAGAGTAAGGTACATGTGCATTGCACGCATGAGATTTGGCAACCAAATTATGAATAAATACCACATTATAGCATGCAAGATTTGAGTCATATATGCATGATGTAGATGTTCGTTTAATTCTTATAGTTCATTTCAATCAAAATCATCTAGTTTTTATAAGAAAGCTAATCTATTTTAAGATTCATGGAATTGTGCGTCGTAAGACATAAAGTAAAAACAAATAATGGCAAATCATGTAGAAAAACATTTGGGCAACTCTGATACAGAAGATTCTAGAACAAATAAGAAGTGCTTGTGTTTTGATGTTTGTGCATTATGCTTAAGTTCAACCATGGAGTCTTCTAGATTATACATGTGGCGAAATCTGGTGGAATCTAGATGATATCCAACGGCCAGTAGTGCTCAAATTTGCCATCTTTGGACCATCAGATTTGCCTCATCCAACGACCATCTTTCAAAGTTAAAGTTACCCGCACACAATATAAAAAATATATATAATAATATATATATATATATATAGGGGTATAGATATAGATATGTGATGCAAAAGCCGCCCATCATCTCCAATTAGAATAGTGTGTCCATGCACGGATGCGACATGGCCAAATGATGTCTGCCATCGGTATCTCAAATTCAAATCAGTCTGACCTTGTTCAATGTGTATACATTACAACATGCTCGTTTCCAAACCACACCGCGCAGATCTCCGTTATATTCATGCATGCATGGGTTTCAAACATCAGGATCTCTTATTCAAATATTTGAATTCAACTTTACATTGATTGTGACCTCACCTATTCAGCTATTCTTTTACACCCACACAGTAGTCTTCTCTTTATAATTGTACCACTAACCTTCTCTCATGCATGCATGCACACACACTACCAGTCGGCATTATCCATCGCACGCATGCAATCTTTTTCTTCAGGTCGGTCTCCCATGAAGGCACACACCAACACACATCCCCCTCTCCATCATATCGGGCATTCTTTATCTCTCACGCGTGCATGCGCAATGATCGATGTTCCTCTATGTATGTGTGTGTATAGCTAGGTCTTTCATAATTTTCCACACAAACCGATCAATCGATATATCCAGTGAGGTCTCACCCTCTTTCCCACGTCAACATCAATCAATCTATACCTCTCTATATAGGATTAACATATATAGCTAATACATCCACATTAATTATGTATCCAACGTCCCCCTCTCATCATCCATGTCTTCCGCTTCATCTCTCAAACGCGTGCACAATGGCGAAGACAGGGGGCAGTAAGGGCCCTGGCCCCTCCCCCCTAACATCACTATATATCAAGGCTAATATGAATGTGATCATTAGACAATTACTGCTAAAAATGGTTTAAGTTCATGAATTGACCCTCCTCGTAAAGGATTAGCAATGCTTGGCCCCTAGCTAATTTATTTTTCATGGCTCCGCCACTGCGCGCATCAGCGCACGTGTTTGCCCTCTCTCTCTCTCTAAATATCGATCTCCACTTGTGCATCCCTTCATAGTCTCCCTCCACTCGGTCCCTTGCACGATCTTCTAGCCCCCCACCGGATTTTACCACATGTACAATCTAGCAGACTCCATGCTTGAACTTAAGCATAATGCACAAACCTGAAAACAATAGTGGTTCTCTTTTGTTCTAGAATCTTCCGTATCATAACTGTCCAAACTTTTTTCTAGTTGAATTGCCATTATTTTTTTTACTTCATGCTTTACAACACACAATTCCATGAATCATAAAATAGATTAAGGGCTTCTTTGATTCAAAGGATTCTCAAAGGAATTTTGGAGGATTCTAATCATTAGGAATTTTTCCTATCTTGGTTGTTTGATTCGTAGGATTGTAAACCATAGAAATTTTTCCATATGATTCATTTGCACTAGATTTTATAGGAAACATCCCATCCACTCAAACCTCTTTGAAAGAATTCTGCATTTTTTCTATGCACAATCAAACACTCGTACAATCCTGTAGGATTCAAGACGACATTCCACTATAATCCCATGTTTTTCCTATTCCTGCGTTCTTAGCTTTTTTATAAAAACTAATTGATTTTGAATGAGATGAACTATAAGAATTAAACGAAGGGCTACATCAGGCATATATGACTCAGAGCTTACATGCTATAGTTTGGTATTTATTCATAATTTGGTTGCAAAATCTGATGCATGCAATGCACGTGTACCTTACTAGTACTTCGAGTATGTGCAAAACACGTAAATTAGAATACAAAT
This sequence comes from Triticum dicoccoides, assembly GCF_002162155.2. Lineage (NCBI taxonomy): Eukaryota > Viridiplantae > Streptophyta > Magnoliopsida > Poales > Poaceae > Triticum > Triticum dicoccoides. Next base: position 492,389,348 of record NC_041392.1, read on the forward strand.
GGCATGCTACACAGTGTCTCTCTTACAGTTCATGAAGCCACATGCCACATGTGTAGGCGTTGTCGCGACCTCCTTGCATGGATTGATCACAGTGACGTGCTGCTGGTTCCAGAAGAATGTACTCGTCCTCCCTGAGCCATACTGGCGGTACATGCACGAAGCGAATATGTGCATGCACGCCATGCACGCACTCATTCCTCGCACGCACACATGGGTACATGGGCGGACACAATTTTGTACCAAGATCCACCCCATGTGATAATTTGACGCGTGTAAAGTTGTTCACTTCATTGATGGTCAATTAATACAGCGCATGCAAATTGAGTGGATGTGAGGGTGGAAGAAAGACATTATTACTCCACTGCGCACATGCGAGTAGTTAAATCGTGGGTTGCTAGTAGTACTTCCATCGGTCTCCTTTGTATTTTGTGCCAATTTTTGACATTAAAATAATATTTACGCATTTGAGCAGTGTAGTAGTACTTGAAATTTTTGTTCCGCTAAACTCATCGGGAGCCGTTTCGGGCCTCGAAACCAAAGCCATCAATTAATCTTTACCTTGTTCCCATCACATTCGAAAGCCTGCTCACACCTACTACTAGTACGTACCAAACCTGAACGTGTTCCCACTATGCAGGTATTAGTACTAGTGCTAGTACTTAGGTTATAAAAATGGGAACTACCTAACTGAAAATCACTCTACCTTTCCTCCTCATAAGTGCTTCTTCTTCATCCGTCGTTGCCATGGCCGGTGAGCAGAGCTCTAGGTCGAGAATTACTCGTAACAAGGGAGCGGCAACAAAGGCTACAGAAAAAAAGAGAGGGCTCGCCGCCACGCAGAGACCTTGAAAGATCCCTCACGGGCAGGCGACGACTCCCAGGAGCGCCCTAGCCGCGGAGGCGAACATGCCGAACCGGCGGAGCTGGAGTCGTTATCCCTCGACGGCATGCCCGATCAGCTCAATAAGCAGAAGGAGTTCATCCAAGGCTTGATGGAGTTGTTGAAGGAGAGCCTCGACAACATGCCCGCTGAGCTCAATCAGCAGGGGGAGTTGACCGCCGGCTTGGTGATGCTGCCGAATAAGAGCATTGCCTCGGAGAATAAGGCGACCGGCGAAATCCTGCGACTTCGGGAGGACAATGCGAAGCTCTGCCACGAGATCGACCTGTTGAAGGAGAAGAACGCCGGCTGGTAGAAGCTGCATGAGAATAGTAGTTCCTCGATGAAGATGCCGCAGGCCCTCGCCATGGAACAGAAGGAATAGTTGGCGAAGCTCCGCATCGAGCACCCGGTTGCTGTCAAGGTACATAATATGGCCGTGGAACAGATGATGAAGGCTCGCGTCAAGAAATGCCGCGTCATGGACACATTGATGAAGATGGCGGAGGAGACGCGCAAGGAGATGGAGGTCGTGGAGGCGATGAAGAAGCAGTTACGACTCCGCGGTGAATTAGATCATTTGGAGTGATAATCTTCCTTCTTCTTTTGCTCCTTTGTTTCATCTTTTGCTTCGGGTGTTTCGCCACACGTGTCACGTTCTCTGCGAGGCATGAATAGAACAATGTTTTTTAAGGAATGAATGGAACAATGCTAACAATGAGATGACTAGCAAATTAGATCATTTTTTATCGCCATATGGCACTAGGCTGCCGTGTTTCGTGCTCCTCCGTCGCAGTACTACTCCAGTGGAAAACTTGAGTATAGCGCACGGTTCTTTGCTCCTCCTTGATCAGGTCGTTCGCGCATTTATACGAGCAGTCAAATCACAAGGCCCCGCCTTCCAGCAGTAATGAGCCGTCAAATCACAAAGGCCCTCGCCTCTCGTGAAACCGACCAAGCTAGACTGCCCCGCCCTCTAGCCTTTCAAAAAATGTATACTTTTGTACAGTAGTAGTATCGATGGATTGCGCCATGGAGCAAGACTTGAAATTAAAAAAAGGTGGTACATATAGAGAGCGCTCGTCGCCAAATTTGCATATAGTACTATTAAAAAGGCTAGTCACAATAATGGTGTCCAGCACAACCCACCCCTCAAATAAAACTAAGAGGGTGCTTGGATACGTTTTAGTCCCATGACTAAAAGTAGTGGGACTAAAACGTGCTAGCCTCACCCATGCTTGGATCCAAATACTAAAAAGGCTAAAATCAAGTTAATGAGCATTTATTATCCTCCAAACCCTCCAATCCAGAACTCGCCTATGTTAAAGGAGAGGAGTTAAATGAGTAGAGAGAGGACTAATCCACATTTTTGTAGGGGTACCCCTGACTAAAAAATTTTAGTCTCAAGACTAGTTTTAGCCCCTCTTTAGTCAGGGGTGCTTGGAACTTTAGCCTCTTAAAGAGACTATTTTTAGTCAGACTAAAATAAGTCCCTTGGATCCAAGCACCCTCTAAGCATCCTGGAATTCTTTGACAAAACTAAGCACCCTGAAATTCTTTGACAACTAAACTGCTGGCTATATGATGTTGGCCATATATATTATACGTATATAATGTGAAGAAACGAGTGGTAGTACTATACCAACTAAAAGATGACATGTAAGAAATACTAGTATGTACGTACTGAAGAGTTAAAGTAACAAGAAGAAACATAACATAGTTCTGCCTGGGGCTCAGCACAACACACCCCTCAAATTAAATTAAGCACACCTGAAATTAAACTTTGCAACTATTCTGGTAGACACTGCATTAGAACCACCATGAGAAATGACACTGCCACCTTACTCGGAGTCCTCGTCCACGTCCTCGACTTCGTCTTGTCCCTCTTCCTCTTGGCCGATACTTCTTTGCTTGAACCGCACACTTGGCTGTTGTTCTTCATCCAACCCTTGTAGATATTGAAGCAAAGGTAGCCATCCATTGCAGCATAGTGGATGTGGTCTATATCTAGTACATTCCGCTGCCATGCATGATGATGAAACGTGTATGGAGGTTTCTCCAGTTTACCTACGAAGGACGAACCATGGCTCCTGCCAGGGTCAGCATTGAAGGCTGACGAGCGGACACCAGCCGATTCTTCTGGAGGTCGAAGGTGTTGCCTACAACGAGGCCTATCTGATGTAGGACGTCTTTGTCGTTACCAAAGTCTACAGTAACGAATTTGACTAGGTTGCTCTCGAGGAAGTCCTTAAAATCCTGGAACTCAACGTCGACATGGCATATGTGGTAGACCAAGCATAAGTCATGCACGCAAACCTGGATCACGGCGGGCTTCTTCCTCTCTTCGTCCTTTAGATCCTTCTCTCGTCCCAGGACTGTGGTGTACTCAACATCTAGCCCAGCGACCAACTCATCATCTGAGTCTTCGAACATGCGTCTGAAGCGAGAAAGGCATCCTTTCACCGTCGCAGAAGAATGGGTGTAGATGACATCGAACTCATCGCCGGTGATGGTTCTAACCTTGTACTCACCGCCGATCGTGGAGATTTGGGATGCCATGGATTTGGGAGGAGGGTTAGGATTAGTGGAACTGCCGTAATGTGAATGGACGGGACGACTAGGAGCGAACCGTCGTAGTATTGAAGGACGTGCGGGGACGAGTAGGAGCGAACTGCCAGCGTGCGAACGGCAGGGTAGTGGCTTTCCATTCTCCCATGATACGGGCTCCCGAGAGCCCTTGGATCTGAGATCGAACGGTTGCGTGGCGTGATTCTAGACCTATGGGTGAATATCCTATCCTGGAGGGTTATTCTGCAAATTTTCAGCAACTTAGCATGCGACCGTTTGATCTCAGATCCAAGGGATGCCAGCAGCCCGTATCATGGTCGCGCCTACCATGACCATCGTGTCGCTCGCGCGGTCGCGCCCTTGGAGATTTAACACGGTGCGTTAGGCTATCTGATGTTGGCATGTCATACATAGTCATCACTTAGTCACTCATACTACAACAAGGTTGGCTATAAGTGTATTTTTTTACTCCTCTCTATCTCTTTCTTCGTACTCCAGGAAGAAACGGTGCTAAGCGCGTGTATTTATTGCATTTGCCAAGGAGTGACCTCTTCCAATGAAATGGTCTTGCTAAGTTTGCTTCATTTAATTAGCTGTAGACTCAAAATTGTCTTTTCACCTAGGTACACGCACTTAGCACCGTTTCTTCCTTGGGTCACCAAACTAGTCTCTCTCTTCTTGATTAACTTGCCAGATCAGACTTTATGCTTATGTGGCAAGCTTAAGCACCTGTAGGAGCAAGTAAAAGTAAGTACAATAGTGCGCTTTACATGGCATTTTTGCATATGTGGAGGAAAGAGAGGCAAGGAAAAAGTGGAGAAGTGGGCTCTCATGCAAGAGCCAGCCTCTACTACATGGTGGAGCATTGGGAGAGGTACCTGTATGGAGGTGGTCAGGAATCTGGGAGACTCATGCCGGTCGTAGCGCCACAATTAAAATGATAATGGCAAGTCAAATCACGAGGCCCCACCGGTCCAGCAGTAACTCGCTGTCAAATCACACAGCCCTACGTTTGCAGCAGTCTACTCCCTCGTCTTCTTGCGTCTCTGTCGAACCGACTAGGCGGAACTGCCCCGCCGCCTACCGCGCAGGAAAAGCCCCGCCCTCGACTTTTAAATAGTATACAGTATACTAATTTTGTATCCATGGATTGCGCCCGCGCCATGGAGCCAAGCGTCTAGAAAACGGAGGAGAGACGGTGGTATTGCAATAGAGAAGAGGGAGAGGCGAGACGGTGGTTTTGGAATGGAGATGATGGAGAGGAGAGGAGGTGGTTTTGCAATGGAGAAGAGGGAGAGGAGCGTGCGACAGCGATTTAGGATTGGACGAGAGGGCCGGCGCGCTCTGACTGGATCAAAATCAAAATCAATTTGGTGACATGCATTCACATTTTGCTTGTCAAATACAGTACGTGGTCAAACTTTGACCCAAAATACGCGAAACAACAAAAAATACTTCCAAGACCAGCGCCGCTCTTCCGCTCTTCTCCTCTTAAACCATCGACACTCCTCTCCTGTTCCAATCTAAATGCAGCACCGCTCCTCTCCTCTTCCATTTCAAAACCACCGCCCCTCCTCTCCCGTTCCAGTCCAAAACTAGCGTCGCTCCTCTCCCGTTCTAATCCAAAACCAGCGCTGCTCCTCTCCTCTTCCATTCAAAAACCACCGCCGGCGAGTGAAGGTGCTGTGGAGAAGTAGATCGATGGAGGAGTACAACCGATATGTGAGGATCGCAGACGGCGACCCTATGAAGCTAGCTCGGATGTTGGAGATACAGTCTTGGTTTGACAACAAGGACCAACTAGCAGCGACAGCGACATCCATGGCCAAAGATCTACAACAGAGCGAAAAGGCGGCGATACTCCCGGAGAGAGTCGCGCCGGAGTACATAGAGCTGCTCCTCTGGGCCATGGAGCAAACAGATTCACTGAATCCAATCGTGAGGGAGCGGTGGTGGGAGTATCGATCCCAGATGGAGCATCCACCAGAGATTGAAGGATCGAGCATCTATAGGGTGCCGTTTGTGAGGGTGTCCTGCCAGAGCGAGCCGGTGGAGTCTTCGTCGACCGAACCCAACTGCAAGAGGAGAAAACCAATTGGCCCGACGACGCTTCCCCGCCATCGTCTCCCTCGCCGTTCACATCGTCTCACGGGGCGGCTGTCTGCCGCCGAGGAATAGGAGGGGGCTGCCCCCCCAGCCCAATAGTCGGGTAGGTTGTGAATTGTCAGGAGGAGATTAGGATTTTCAGTATTTGCAGGTTGTGAATTGTGTTTTGTGTTGTGTATTTTGAAAGTACTTTCAGATATGAATGTCTTTTGAATTTCAGATTTGTAGTATTGAGCATATGAAGTATTTATGAATTCTAGATATCTATTTTTAGCACTTAAAAAAATGTAGTTTCATAGGAGTATAAAAGTGCAGACAATGTGATTCTCAGAGAAGAAACTGCAAGTTTCAGTTTCAGATAAGAAACCGCAAATTCAGTTTCAGATAAGAAACTGCAACTTTTAGAGGCAGAGCATTTATATTAACACGGCCTTTTCAAACAAGGTTAACATCATGTTGGAAGTTTTATTCATGGTCGAAAATGGAACTACCAGCCAGTTAACATCATGCTGATCAACATTCATGCATAGCACATCTTCATATGATGCACAGTCAAAATGCCCACACAATGTCGAGTGTGCGAAACACAGAGAAAATGAGGGACGAAGTTTTGGCAAGTGTTGGACGTGGTTTTGGGCTGCCCCGTCTAGGCTTTATTTTTAACATGCGCAGCCCACGTTCTCGGATGGGAGGTCCATAGGCCTGTTTTTATTTTCTTATGGCCGTCATGTATCGACCGGCCTATGGACCTCCCATCCGAGGTTTTATTTTTGGCAGCCCAATTTATGTATTTTTTTGAAGAAAACGCAGAGGTTTGTTCTATTTTTATATAAGAATAGGAACGCTAGGTCCAACTTATGTCTCCCTTCTAACTATATTGTATATATTTAAATTATTTTATATGTTGACTGTTTAGTTCACATAATTGGCAAATAGATGACCGCTCTCGCGATCCCCTTCACCCCCGCCACCACCTCCACCCTCGCCGCCGCCCCCGCCACCACCTCCACCCTCGCCGCCGCCATAGATCTTGCCGCCACTCCCCGCCTCCTGACTCCGGGCGCGCCTGCCCCCCTCAGCAAGTCCGCTCGCGCGCCCCATGGAGTAGCCGGCCATATCCACGAGAGAATGGCTGGAAGACGGGCATATGTACAAGATGCATCTTCCACATGTCTACAAAGCCTTCCCGCGGATGCTCCAGCCGCTCAACTCCGTCGCGCCGGCGGTGCTGCGGGAGACTCGAGGGAGGAGATGGAGGGAGCGGGCGATGCGGATCCGCGATGACGCTCTCTCCTGGACCCAGTGCACGCGCAAATGGAGGGAAGCAGAGGAGCATGCTGCGAGGGAGGAAGCCAAGGAGGGACCGCATCCGTTCTCTCACTCGCGCAGGTATGCTCGGATGTGCAAGGATCATGTGGATTGGGAGTTGCTGAATCTAGCCCTGCGGATCTACTTCGAAGGAGATTTCTTGGAGAAGCACAGGATGCCCCACCCCGGTGAGCCGCCGATTGCATTCGTTCGATGGGAGAAAGGAGAAGTGAATTCAGGAGATCCACGTCGTGCTGCGAGATGGGAATGCTTGACTAGACTCCTGCCCACCAGCACGCCACCGGAGCCAGAGCAGGTGGATCCCCTACCTTACCTCTCCCCCAAACCTGCAGAAGATTGAAATTAGGCTTGCAATCTGCTTCAATTCAGCTGTCTGGTGGTTATTTCTGCTTCCTGAGAGACAACATCTGGCTGGAGGATGAGAAGGAACCAGGAACTCTGATGGATTTCCCCTATCACAATGGGGGGAGCGCCGGTTGGGCAGTGGTACGGCCCACCTCCGCCCCAAATGAGGGCACAATCTGGGCAGGCTCCTGTAATTGCCCAAGATCAATGTGCTGGTGGTTCTGACTCTTAGATCAGTGGGAAATCTCAAGGCAAGAATCAGCAAAAGAAGAGACATGACATCCAGAAAACTGCTCCTGCCCCTGCTTCGGGCCTTATGGCATACTCTGAGGTGATTTGCTACAACTGTGGGGAACTAGGGCATCATTTGGATAAATGTGTCAAGCCCAAGAGTTGTTTTATCTGCAAAATGGTTACCCATAAAGTTGAGAATTGCCATGTCAGAAGGAAAACCCATAGTTCTGCTAGATATGTTGGAAGTGCTGCTCCAGGATTATGTCCACCATTGACAGATTTTCTGTGACACAGAATTAGATAGTTTTTTCCCCTTTCTAGTTGTAGAGCTCTGCCCAGATGTGGTAGTGACCACACTCCTTTGCTCTGGGACTCTGGTCTTAACCAAACTCCAAAGAGCAATAGTTTTAAATTTGAAAAGTGGTGGTTGCTTAGAGAAGATTTCACTGAGCTAGTCAGGAAAATCTGGAATGAGCCTACTGGGAGCAGCTGCCCCCTAGAAAATTGGCAGATCAAAATCAGGAGATTAGAAGAACTACCAAAGGGTGGAACTCCAATGAGGAAGTTAATCTTAGAAGATACAAAAGGCTTATCCTCCTTGAGTTTGATTCTCTAGATATTAAGGCAGAAACCACTAACCTCTCTGAGGCTGAGACTAATAGATTAAACTTTGTCCATGGAGAGCTCAAGAAAATTTGGCTTCAAGAAGAAATCAAAGACAAACAAAGGTCTAGAGATAGGAACATTAAGGAGGGTGATAGAAATACTACTTACTTCCATGCAGTAGCTAACCAGAGGAGGAGGAAAACCCTCATTCACTCCCTTGATGGCCCTAATGGCCCTGTTGCTGAGGTAGATGAGATGCTAAAAGTGGCTAGTGACTTCTACAAAGACCTGATTAAGTAAGAAAACCCTTCTGGGTTCTCTCTACAAAACATTTTTTTCTCTGCTTCTGAAAAAGTCTCTCCTGCTGAAAATGAGCTGCTAGAAGCCCCCTTTTCAGAGACAGAGGTGAAGGAAGCCATTTTTAGCTCTTATCCTGATGGGGCTCTTCATCCTGATGGGATTCCCTTCTTGTTTTACCAGCATTTTTGGGACTTGGTGAAAAATGATCTCTTAGATCTTTTCCAAGCCTTTCATAGAGGAGAGTTGGATCCAGCAACTTACTAATGGTGGGTCTGTTGGGGTCAAGTTAAATAACTGTGAAAGTGATTTTTTTCCTTGCTGGTAAAGGCCTTAGGCAAGGTGACCGCATCTCCCCGCTTTTGTTTAATTTAGTAGTGGATGTTCTTACTAAAATGCTGAGCAAAGCTGCTGATCATAGTCTGATTGCAGGGCTCTGTCCTGAGGTCTACCCTGGTGGCATCATCTGCCTTCAATATGCAGATGATACCATCCTTTTCTTAGACAATGACTCCACACATGCTAGCAATCTGAAAACTGTTCTAACTTGGTTTGAACAAGTCTCAGGCATGAGAATCAACTACTCTAAAAGTGAACTCATCCCTATCAACATAGATGATCAAGAGTTAGCTTACTTCCTCTCTATTCTAGTCTGTAATAAAGGTAACTTCCCCATTAAGTACCTAGGTATCCCGCTCCACTATGATAAACTGAGGAGAGAGGATATCCAACCCCTTCTGGATAAAATCATTAAAAGGATTGTTGGGTGGAGGGGCAAACTTCTCTCTTACAGAGGTAGATTGATCCTCATACAAGCTTGTTTGACTAGCATTCCAGTGTATCTCCTCTCCTTCTTCAAGTTCCCTAAATGGGCAGTGAACCTCATCAATTCTCAGATGTCTCATTGCTTGTGGAATGATTTTGAGGGAAATAGGAAGCTACACCTTACTAATTGGGCCCTAGTCTCTATGAAAAAAGATTTTGGAGGCCTAGGCATACCTAACCTCCAAGAAATTAACATCTGTCTTCTAGGGTCTTGGATTAAAAGATTCTATGAGGAAGACCTGAAACCCTGGAAGCTTCTTATTGCCCATAAATACCTAGGAAATAAACCTAATATTTTTGTCCCTTCCTCCAACCCTAAGACCTCTAGATTCTGGAAAGGATTAAAATCTATTATGCATGCTGTGAAATTTGGCTATAGATGGAACATAGGGGATGGGAGCAGAACCAGGTTCTGGGAAGATACATGATTTGGCACATCCCCCTAGCAGTCCAATTTTGGCCTATTTACTCTGTCTGTAATGAGCTTAACAAAAGTGTCAATAAAGTTTGGGATGGTCAATGCCTAAAACTCTCTTTTAGAAGGAATTTTAGTGATAGTCTCATGGAACAATGGTTCCAGTTGGAGGAAATTGCCAAAAGCATTACCTTTACTGATGAGCCGAATGCCCTGATTTGGCAGCTGGACAATAAGGGGAAGTATTCCTCCAGCTCCCTCTATCATGTTATCAACTTTAGAGGGGTTCAACCCGTGTTTATCCCTACTGTCTGGAAATTGAGAGTTCCCCCTAAAATTCATGTATTTCTCTGGCTTCTCTCCAAAAACAAATTGATGACTAGGGATAACCTTAGGAAGAGACACATCATCAAACCCCTTGATTGTGTTTACTGCTTGGAACAAGAGTCTTGTTCTCACCTATTTTTGAATGTATAGTTGCTAAACATATCTAGGACCACATTGAGGAATATTTCTCTAGTCAGATTGGCTCATCCTTTGAATCTGTCGCCAGATTCTGGATTGCTACCAAAAAGTGCTCAGTTTTAAACATTGTTAGCTCAGCTGTCCTTTGGTGCCTCTAGAAATATAGAAATGCTATGATTTTTAGTAACACCTCCTGGATTTCCATTCCGCGGGTCTTGAGGTTCATCAGGAACATGGTGAGGAACTGGGCGATTCTCTCCTCTGGATCGTACAAGGACAAGTTGATGAGCTTCGTGGAAACCCTAACATGATCCCTCCAGAAACCGTTGGCGATCACTTGTGGCTGAACAAGGCTCGACCTGCTCTGGGGCTGGACCCGTGGGCTCGTCTCAAGATCTCTGATGAAGATGATGGGCACCTGGCGTCGAAAAAGAGGGACATCCACCATGCTACGCCTTCCAGCCCGGTGTCTCCGCTTTCTTACTGGTCGCCGCAGGCTGACACGGCCCCTCGGCTGAAGACCATGAAGGTTTCGCTGGACCCTCGTTGTATCATTTGAGTGCTCTATCCGCTCTGCCTTTGGCACCGCTCGGGTGATTTGTGTTATTCAGAGAACTTGTTCATCCACCCCCTAGTTTGTAGCTTTTCTATCTTTGCTTTCGAACTGCTCTTTGAGCTGCTGTATCAAAATATGTTGTGGTTTCGTTCTCAGCAATGGAACCGGGGAGATGCTCCCTGTTTTTCTAAAAAAATTTATTTTATATGTTATTATATAAAGCTTGGTAAGACTGTAAATTTAAGGACGAATGTAATAATATCACTTATTATTTAAATATATTTATAACAAAATCCTCAGCCCCTTTTTATTTTTTGATAACATTGCTGGCCCAACCCAACATTATAATTAGAATCAGCCCAGCAAAATCATGTATTTTGAGAAAGTGCAAATGGGCTGTAATTTTTTAGGAAATAAAATAAAGAGGCCGCATGGACGCTACATTATTTGTTCACCCAGCCCAGCTAATGGCTGTAATTCAAAAAAAAGATCAAATTGACTGTAAATTCTACCGTGCAAAAAAAGACTGTAAATTCTGAAAAAATGGGTTGAATATGTGCCACATTTTTGGAGGCTGAAATGTGGGCCAATAGGTCAAAGCCAATGCAAGTCGTTGTCAATTTAGTCAACAAATGATTCTGACATGTTAGCCGTTGGATTTACATCCAACGACCGGCATCCATCTTCAATCTCTCGTCTACTCCTCCAGCACCGCCGGGATCACCTCCAGCCTCCTGCTGCTAGCAGCTCTGCTTAGCACGCTTTGCTATGAAGCGCTACTCCACCGTTGGCCAGGCCATCCCTCCATCCCTCCACACCTCCTGTTCTTCTCCACCGACTGCCGAACCACACCGCACTAGAACCAGTTAACCCTCGTACACCTCTCTGTCTGCGACTCTACTCCCACGTCTTCCCATCTCCGGTTTGTTGCTGTCCGGGGCCTCGCCATCGTCCACCACCTTGGATGCGCTCGGCACGGCGTGGTCAACGTGGTCAACGAACGACACCATCGGAAGTAGACTGTGCATGGAGAGGCTGACAGCTGGGTCCACAGCCGCAGACAAGGAAATGCCTCCTTATTACGCGCAAAATAATGATTCCTCCACCTGAATCTGGGACCAACCGGAAGGGCCTCTGTATTTCGCGAAATAAAGTGCCCCCCGTTGACATGTCAGACCCACCAGCTATCTTCACACGCAAGGAAGTGCCTCCTTATTACGCACGAAAAAATGAATATTCCCCCTGCCAGCTGGAACCTAGCATAGTGGGAGGCTGAATTGTGGGCCAACCAAGTTGACGGGGACGGAGGGCTCTGTCAACTTAGTCAATACAAACGATTCTAGCTCCTGTTACCATACGATATTCATCCAATGGACGTAGTGCTTCTTCAACCTCTGGTCTTCTTGCTCCAGCCGCCCAAACTAGCGTCGGTCGTGCCGCGTGTTCCTGCCTCCCGTGGTCGGCTGTGATGCCGCGGAGGCCTCACCGCCCCCTACTATTCCCACCGCTGGCCAGGCCATCCCTCTACTCACCCACACCCCCTTTTATTCTACGGCGACAGCAGCCTCACACCGCAGCCGAACCAGTGAACCCTCGTACTCCTCTTCGCGTGGGCATCCACTGTTGCGTCTTCCCCAGCTCTGAGTCGTCCCCTTCCTAGTCCTCGTCGTCGTCCACCGCCCTGGTGCTCTCGGCGCGGCGTGGTCAACATGGTCAACGACCGACTTCCATCGGAAGAGTACTGTACGTGGAGAGGCTGACAGCTGGGTCCATGGCAGCCGCAAGGAAGTGCCTCCTTATTACGCGGAAAATAATTTTTCCTCCACCTGAAAGCGGGGACCCACCGGACAGGCCACCAGTATTTTGCGAAAAAAATCGTTTCCCCTGACTGCTGGGACCCACCGGACGGGCCACTGTATTTCGCGAAAAAAACGTCCCCCCCCCCCCCGCTGTCAGCTTGGACCCACCAGAAGTGCCTCCTTATTATGCACAAAAAATGAATACTCTCCCGGCTAGCTGGGATCCACCTTGCTGGGAGACTGACTTGTGGGCCTACTAAGTTGACGGGGACGAAGGGCTTTGTCAACTTAGTCAATATGAACGATTCTAGCTCCAGTGACCGTACGATGTCCATCTAATGGCCGTAGTGCTTCTTCAACCTCTAGTCTTCTTGCTCCAGCCGCCCAAAGCAGCGCCGGTCGTGCTGCATGCTCCTGCCTCCTGTGGCCGGCTGTTCTACCGCAAAGGCCTCACCGCCCCCTACTATTCCCACCGCTAGCCAGGCCCTGCGGCGACGGTAGCCTCACACCATAGCTGAACCAGTGAACCCTCGTAGTCCTCTCCGCGCGGGCTTCCACTATCGCGTCGTCCCCTTCCTAGGCCTCGTCGTCGTCCACCGCCGTGGTGCTCTCCGCGTGGCGTGATCAACGTGGTCAAGGAATGACTTCCATCGGAAGAGTACTGTACGTGGAGAGGCTGACAGCTGGGTCCACGGCCACAACCCAGTTTTTTTGTGATTTGCCAAGTAAGTCTCTTTGTCAGGCCTATTGGGCTGCAAATCTTTCAAGACGAGGAGAGCTTTCATTCGGCTGGCCAAGAAAATGGCCCATCAGTAATGAGCAATGAGTTGTACATTTTTAAAACACATCAAACCGGAAATTGGTTTCAAATATCATTTTTTTTCGTTTCAATATTTTAAATTACATTAATTTTTATGCGTGGAGAATTTGTTGGATTTTATATTGATATACATTTATTTTTAAAATCAGTTTGAATGTGAGTCAAAATTTCAGGATTAAAAACAGTTCAGACCCACCGAAATATGCAAAATTTCGTATAATTTTTAAACCGTTGCCACAATATGGGTTGTAATGCTAACAAAAAGAATATGGGCTCCAAAAAACCTTAAGAATTAGCAAATGGGCTGTAAATTATTAGAAATAATGGCAGATGGGCTGTATGCTATTTTCCACAGATTTGAGGCTTTCCTAAAAAAAGGTTGACACACAAGCACTGACTGTTGGATGTCCATCCAACGGTCGTCGTGCTTCTTCAATCTCTGCTCTTCCTGCTCCAGCCGCTCAAACAAGCGCCGGCGGGACTGCCTGCTCCCTCCTCCTTGCCGCCGGCTATGCTACCGCGCAGGCCTCACCGCACGACCGTACTCCCATCGCTGGCCTAGCCATCCCTCTACTCAACCACACCTGCTATTTTTCTCCGGCGATGGCAGACGAACCAGTAAACCCTCGTACAATCGTACTCCCCTCCGCGTGGGAAACAACTGCCGAGTCTTCCCTGCCTCCATGTCGTCCCCTTCCTAGGCCTCGCCGTCATCCACCGCCCTGGTGCTCTCGGCGCGGCGTGATCAACATGGTCAAGGAACGACTTCCATCAGACATGGACTGTACATGGAGAGGCTGACAGCTGGGTCCATGGCCGCAGCAAGGAAGTGCCTCCTTATTACGCGGAAAATAATGATTCCTCCACCTAATAGCTGGGACCCACCAGACGGGCCACTGTATTTCGCGAAAAAAACGTTTCCCCCTGATTGCTGGGACCCACCAGCTACATCTTCGCACGCAAGGAAGTGCGTCCGGGCAAAAAGAACGATTCGCCCCCTGACTGCTGGGACCCACCAGCTACATCTTCGCAGGCAAGGAAGTGCCTGACAGTCGGGACCCACCTGGTCGAAGCATACGTATCGTTGTCATTCTGGTCGCGAACGTGTACGTACATACTGGTCGATGTAGAGGCGCGCACGTTTCGTAGTAGAGGCGCGCACGTAGCATTTACACGTACGTACAACGGCGAAGATGCAAGAAAGAAAATACGGCCATGTATGTGTACATATGGGCGGGGTCTCGAACGCCTACTCGCGCATACGTACGGCCAGGGCTCGTGTACATGGCTGGGTCAGAACGGAGAAACAGTGTCGTCGTCGTGTTCATGGGGAGGCAATGGAATGCGTCGTGTTCATGGGGAGGCAACGAAATGCGTCGTGTTCATCGGGAGGGCCTGGACGGAACAGGCGATGGAAACGAGGCTTGGCGTACCGCAGAACGAAGGAAACGGCCTTGTGTTCGACCGGCCACGTTCGAAACGGGATCCTGTTCATCGGGAGGGGTCTGGCGTATCGCAAAACGGAGGAAACGGACCTCCTATGGTCGAAACGGGGGTCCTGTTGATCGGGAGGGGTGTGGCGTACCGCAAAACGGACGAAGCGGACTTGTGTTGGAGCGCTACGGTCGAAACGGGGGTCCTGTTCATCGGGAGGGGTGTGGCGTACCGCAAAACGGGACTCCACGGGATACTTTTCATCTCCACCGTCGACCCCCTCCAGCCTCCACAAGCTACTGTTCATCCACCGTCGACCTCCTCCAGCCTCCACCTGCGACTGTTCATCCACGGGCTCCTGTTCATCCAGCCTCCACCGTGCGCTACTCCACTGGCTACTGTTCAACCACCCCTCTCCACGGGCTCCTATTCAACCACCCCTCCACGAGCTACTATTCATCCTGCCCTCCACCGTCTACTGTTCATCCTGCCCTCCATGGGGTGGTCCTGTTCATCCAGCCCTCCACGGGGTCCTGTTCATCCAGCCCCAACCGGCTCGATCGATCGGGGTCCTGTTCATCTAGAGGCAACACCACGGGGTCCTGTTCATCCACCCCCACCGGGAACTGTTCATCCAACCCCCCCTCCCCCGCAACGCTCACTGTTCATCCAGAGGCAGCATCAATCGGCTTCAGTTAGCAGAAGTAGCGAAGGAATCGCTCGATCGGGTTCAGTTAACAGCCATTGATCGATCGCTCAGGTTCAGTAACGCGTAGCCTGCAGTGCAATCGCTCAGGTTCAATTAGAGCCCAACGCCTCGCTCGAGTTCAGTTAGAGCCAATGCCTCGCACACACGCGCGTACGTGTACAAGAGAAACACGCATCGCTCGGCCCCCGACCTCCCACCATAACCGGGAACTCTCCGAGATTTTCCTCCCCCTTGCTTCTACCACGGTTTTTCTGTCATGGACGGCCCAAAGAATGTCATGCAGCTGCGTCTCCGGCCCGCCCAGGACAAAAAGCCCATTTTCTGTCATGATTTTTTGTCATAGAAGTAGGAGCCCACCACATCTATGATGATACCGGGTTTTGTCACAATTATCGTCATAGAAGTGTCATATGTATGACAGAAAAAATTCGTTTGGCCCAAAATGTCACGGATGTGTCTTTTTTGTATTGGTTGATGCGGTAGGGAGCTTTGTTCAGAAGTGGTGCTCCGGGGATGAGGTCGATGCGGTGCTCGATACCTCGTAGTGGAGGTAGTCCCGGAGGTAGCTCGTCGGGGAAAACATCTTGGAGTTCCTGCAAATGAGAAGATAACACTAAAGGTAGAGTGAGAGAGGTGTTAGCTTTTGGTGCCTCGTCCTTGCACAAAAGGATGTAGTGTATCACACTAGATGGGTTCTCACACACTTCTCTTATCTCATGTTTGGTGGCAAATAGAACGAAGTTCTTCTTTTCGCTCATCGTGGAGGCACTCAATTTGGGCTTGTGGCGCTCACTCTCTTTTTGGTGGTTCGCTCTCTCACCATTCTCTCCACGATGGGTGGCTTGCTTGTCGGCGATCACTTGGCTTGGAGACATGGGGCGAAGTACGTCTCCTTTCCTTTCATATTGAAGATGTAGTGATTCGTTCGGCCGTTGTGGATGACACCTCTACCAAATTGCCATGGTCGACCAAGAAGAAGGTGGCAAACGGTCATTGGAACGACATCACACTCCAAAGTGTCTTCGTAAGCTCCGATTTTGAAGGATACTTGCACTCTATGCTCGACTTGAATAGTGCCGGAGTCGCTTAGCCATTGAACTTTGTAGGGATGTGGGTGCTTCGTCTTGGGCAATTGGATCTTGGAGCAAAGTTCTTCACTTGCTAGGTTATGACAACTCCCTCCATCGATGATGACCTTCACAGACCTTCCATTGATGCCGGCCTTGGTATGGAATATGTGGCATCTTTGGTCTTCTTTTTGGTGATGTTGAAGGGTCAAGACCTTGGAGACAACTAGAGCGGGACTTGAATCTTCATCACAAAATACTTGTTCCTCTTCATCGTTCACTTGCCGATGCATGGCAACTTGCTCAAGTGCTTCCGTTTCTCCTTCACTCATGGAGTCGTATGTACCATCGTCGTTGAGGATCATGGTCCGCTTGTTGGTACACTCAAAGGACTTGTGGCCTCAGCCTCCGCATGTGAAGCATTTGAAGGAACTTGTCTTGACGGTCTCATCGGTTGGGGTAGATGATGATGAAGCTCTCGGCTTGAAGTTGCTCATTGTAGGAGGATGACTTGGGGTTGTCGAAGCTTTCTTGTAACTCGACTTGTCGACATTGCTTGTAGAAGGCTTTGTTGATGTAGACGGTGTTGGAGTGGTTGAAGCTTGGGTGTTGGAGAAGCCATAGGACTTAGATGAGAACTTGGCATACTTGAAGTCATCTTGAACTTGACGTTCCGCTTTGGTAGCTTGATGCACTAGCTCGATGAGGTTCGAGTATGGTTGGAAGTCGGCGATCTTCTTGATAGGGTGATTGAGTCCATTCAAGTAACGTGCCATAGTTTGCTCATCATCTTCCGTGACATTGGCTCGTATCATTGCAATCTCCATTTCCTTGTAGTACTCTTCAACGCTCTTGGTTCCTTGCTTGAGTAGTTGGAGTTTCTTGAAGAGATCGCGGTTGTAGTAGGTAGGCACAAAGCATGCTCTCATGACATCCTTCATTTGCGCCCAAGTAGTGATGGGTGGTTCACCTTTTGCCTCTCGGCGCTCAATTACTTGTTCCCACCAAATGAGGACATAGTCTTGGAACTCAAGGGGTGCCATCGCGATCTTCTTCTCTTCTTCATAGTTGTGCAAGTGGAAGATTTTGTCGGCCTTCAATGCCCATGAAAGGTACTCTTCGGGATCGTTGCTTCCATTGAACTTGGGCATGGTGAACTTTAGCTTGCCGTAGCGTTGCTCTTCATTGTGCTCGGGCCGGGGATGATGACGTCCTTGACAAGGAGGATCGTCTCTCACAACTTGCTCTTGCGATGGAGGATTTCCATTGTCTTCTTGCTCTTGTTGAACTTGATGTTCTTGGCAAGCTTGTGGAGGAACTTGTCGATCTTGACGTTGCACGCGAGCTTGATATATTCATTCATGAACTTCTTCACGAAGTGCTTCTTCATGTTCACGAACTTGTTGCCCTCGGTTGGCTACGACTCGACTTGATTCTCGGAGGGCACGTTGCGCCTCAAGTGCTTGAGCATCTTGCAATTGTTCCTCTTGATGTTGTGCCTCGACATCTTGTGCTCCTTGGTGAAGACGCGGTTTCTCTTCCTCTTCGTGTTGGCGTTGTTGTTGCTGTTCTTGTGCTTGTGTGAAGGTAGCTTGGTTTTGACGATGTCGTTGTTCTTGAGAGTTGTAGTCGTGTAGAGGGTTGTTGTTAGCTTGACGATCTTGGCGCGCAGCACGACGAAGAGTATTTGATGTCGGTGTACTTGAGCCGGAGATGGTGTAGTCCGAGTGTCGACTTGAGCGGCTCCGTCTTGATGAGGATGAAGTGGAAGAAGAGTGGTTGAGCAACAAAGCACGAATCCCGTCCATTCTTGCATCGTTCTATTGCTTGTGGTCGTCAAGCTTGTGGTTGAAGTAATCTCTTGTACGTTGCTCAGAGAGTCACAAGTCGGTGGTGAGGTTGTCGATGCGTTCGCTCATTGCTTGTTGCTCTTGATGCAAAGCACATTGTGCACCAAAGAGGTGGCTCTTTGTGACGTAGGAGTTCATGTCGTCGTCTTGCCCGATGAAGAGTGGGTTCGTAGAAGTACTTGGCATATCCATCATTCCAAGAGAAATATGTGAGTGGGAGAAAGATAAGAACGTATACCAAATGTACCTTGACCGATGTTGAAGGTGGATCACCAATGTGGAACAAGGAAATAGCACAATTGGTACCAATTCTTGTCGGTTTCTCACACCTACACAAGTAAAAGCTTATGGTGGAGCTCGGTTAGGATGGTGGCACAAAATTTGATGCAATTGTTAGTGAGCTTCAATAATGTCGGAAAAGATTCGCAAGTTTGCAATGCAACAAGTAGACCAAGCAAAATAAGGTACACAGAAACACACACGCAAAGAGATAAGTGGGGTCGTGCAACCAAGGATGAGCCAAAATGTGGAATCCACGAAAATGCTCTTGTTGCACAACACTAGAGAGACGCTAGCACGATTGCACAATAGGTGGATACGAAGACTTGTGCACAACCTACTAAGAAAAAATGCGACGACTTCTATCCCAAGTATGCTCTATGTATGGTGTTCCGATGATATGATCCAGGATGATCTAGTATGACAATCTTAATGTTGTATGATGCTATGGTTCTTGCTTAAAAGCTCTTTGCTTATCTTTCCCTTTTTCTTAAAAGCTTGTTTGGCTCTTTGTTGTTGGAGCTCTTTTCTCATGCAATGCTTCACGAACCAAGATAGCAATTGAGTATGCGATGACACTTTGTGACACAAGAGATGATATGCACCAATGCTATATATGTACGCTATGGGAAGTATGATCACTAATGTGCACAAGTCACGTTGCTGGCAATACTCAAAGGCTCGTCCCGATGGGTAAGCAACACAAAAGAGTAAGGCTATGATGGCTATCAATGTAATGGCAAGAATGATGTAGCACGATACCAAGATGAGTTTACCGCTCTTGCTTATGGTATGGTGTCAAAATGGTGTAGTGGTTGTTGTCGATGACACGTCCGTGGCGAAGATGAGCGGCGGTGATGTTGATGTCGAACTGTACCTAAATAGCCGAAACACAATAGGACACGGAACCACAACTCAAATTCTCAAAGAACAAAATGGCAAAACATATCGGAGTGCGAAGCAAGTAAGCAATGGTGGTTGTGGAAAGTGGTGGAGGTATAGAGGTATGGGGGTGCGTATGCGGAGGTGGAGGTGGAGCAGTGGTGGTGACCGAACTGAAGTTTTTCAGTTTCGTCAGGGAACGCCAAACGTCCGGTGGAGGAGCGGTCGTCCGTTCATTGGACGTTCGATGGCGGGCGGACGTCCGGTGCCTGGGCAAATTCGGGCACGGGATGAATGGCAAGGATTCGTGATGGGGAGGACGAAATTCGTCGAATCCGGGCAATTTCGTGGATGGAAAAGGTGGAGACGAAGCGGAAAAGCTAGATCCGCTCAAGGCAAAGCAAATCCACAGATCAAATCCAACAAAATTTCATCACACCAACAAATCAAAAAAAATTGGGGCTATTTTGTGGGGAATTTTTGAATTAGGGACAAAATCAACAAAAACAAGGCTAGAAACACAATGGGGAGGCTCCAAAATCGTGATCAACGTGGTTCTGATACCAAGATGATGTAGGGTGGAACCCTAGATGGCTGATCTTTCACGAAAGGAGCGGATCCCACAAGATGGACACGAAGAACACGAGGGGAATCACGAGGGTAAACACGAGGAGAAACACGAGAAAAACACTAAAACCAACAAGATTGATCACACATATGATAGATCCTCGAAACACGAGAGGAGGTACAAGATCCACGATCAACAAAGGACAATACACGGTAATCGGTTCTTCTCCAAAGGAGGTCTTGATGGTCTTCTCCGCGAGGAGGTCTTGAATCCAAAGGGATCTTCTCCGAAGAGGGGCCACAGTCTCTCTCAAGGAGTAGATCCGATGTGGATGAGCAAAGCTCTATCTCTAAATGAGCTACTACTTTGCTAACCCTAGCTAGGAGGAATATGAGGTCTATTTATAGTCTTAGCACAAATGGGGGCAAAGTGAGGGGGTACATGAGCCTCGGGGCCAAATCCTGTGCGCGGACAGGTAGCAGACGTCTGCTGGGGACTGGTCGTCTGGTGGCTCATGGGCATCCGAACGTCCGGTGGCTTCCGGAATTTCGCTGGTTCCGTTCTGTGATGGAGGTGTCGGACGTCCGGTCACTTCGGACTTCCGCTAATTTTGGCTCGGGTGCGCTGGCGCCGGATGTCCGCTCGCTGGAGGGTGGGGCCCGTCATCCGGTCCTGGCCGGACGTTCGCTCGTTGTAGCTCTCGGCTGGGGCTTCAGGCTGCAGACGTCCGGTCCCGACCGGTCCTCCGGTGGTTGGGGCTTCTTCCGCAGCTCTTCTTCTTGTCCTTCACGGTTGGTGTTCTCGCCATCTTGTCCATTAGGTGTAGTTGCTCCGTGGCTCTCCTCCAAGTGCCTGATCACGCATAGTGTTTTCGCTTGAGGTAGTAGCCATGTCTCATGTATAGAAAGTGGTAGTTCGGAGAGGAGCGAGTTCACCTTATCTTCGATAGCCTTTGCTCGTGCCCTTGTCATTGGTCCAAGTGGTGTCGTGGGAGACGTAGGTAGGTCCATGGGGATGATCTTGGTATGCTCCGCATCATAGTTGGAGTCGGAAAATTAGACTGAGTTGGCAAGATAACTAAGAAAATTGGTTATATTCTCACTGTTCGCAAACTTCTGCTCAGTTTGACTCTCCTGGAAAAGCCACTCCTGATAGTCATTGCAACAAAATTTATAACATAAGTACGCAACACAGTTTATTGTTGAGAAGTTAATGCAAACCCACCTTACTGACAGTTTTTGTTTTTGCTCCATACATTCCAGTATAAAGCCCACAAAAGCCTGGACAAATTACAATATTATTAATTATTATATATAACTTAAGTGCACTTGGCGTTCAAAACTAAAAATTTGGAGGATGAAACAATGCAGGAAGCCTTACATCACGAAGATCTGAATATGAATCGGGCAAATGAAGCCTTTGGAACTTCTCCCACATAGGTTCAAGTGCACCAACTAAACGTACCTCCTCCTCGTGAGATACTTTCACAAGCGGCTCCTATAGACCCAAGGGACAAAATATAAGCATCACCAAGCCCCAAGAACTTTAAGGTGCAGAACTGGAAGAAATTTGGCAACAAGATATTGTGTACCAGGTATGAGTATATGAACAATTTGTAAAAGCAACTCCCATCCACACCTAACCCTAGCCGTGACCCCTTCCCCACCTAGCCCCTCCCGCGACCCCCATGTCGCCTCCCCCGGGGGCGGCGAGGGAACACTAGCTGCGCCACCGCGGCCCCCTCCCCACCTCACCCCACCTCCTCGCCGCTGCCTGAGGCAGCCGCCGGGCAAGCCCGGGGTGCCAAGGATGGTGGTGGTGGGGCCTCGGCTGCCTTGACTCTGCGTGGGGAGTCCCAGATCTGGAGCGGTGGCTCCTTTGGCGAGGCACGACAGGTTCTGGCGAGCAGCCGTGCGGGCGGTGGATCTGGCGTCCTGGTCGTGCGGGCGGCGGGATCCTGGTGGTCGTTGGCGGCTGGCTGCGGCTTCTGCGGTGGTTGGTGCATGCGATCTGGAGCCTCCCTTGTTCGGCATGCGGGCCAGCCTGGTCGGGTCGTGCTTCCCTTGGTCGCCGGTTATGTACAGGAGGCGCTGCTAGTGGCGGGGATCTAGTTCGGGCGAAATCCCTGGTCGGACATGATCGGTCGCGCCGACGACGACGCCTGAGGGTGATGTTCCCCTCCTTGGAGGCATCTGTATGGACTGATATCCTCACTTCCCCTTCCCCTAGGTCTCCCGGGCGAAAGCCCTAACTTTGTTGGGTGGCGGCGGCGCTCATGGCGTCATTCCCTTCTTGAAGGCGCCGCTTTGGGAACCGTGGGGTTGGGTGGCGCTTGTGGGTGGTGGGCGACGGCGGTGGTGCGGACCTATCCTAGCATGGATCTATGTCTGTTGCTTGGAGATGGACTCGCGGAGGTGGAGGTCGTCGTTTGGCATCATGGTGGCATCCATGGCGGAGGACCTTCCAAGGCTCGCGTAGCTGGAGGTCGTCGTTTGGCGTCGTGGTGGCGTCGATGGCAGAGGACCTGCCAAGGTTGACACCTCAATCTGCTCTGAAGATGGACCGGTGGAAGATGGCGGCGACGACACATGTTAGTGCATCGGACCGGTTTGTGCCCCAGACCCAGTAGATGGCTCGGTCGGGGCCTCCGGCTTTAGATGCTAGGCTTAAATGAGAGGTCTGGGTATGTGGCCCAGCTTGCACCCCTTCATCATATGGATAGGAGTAGCGGCAGATGTTGCGAAGATGGTGGATTCAGGCATATTTTTGTTCTAATGTGTAGAGTCCTCGAGAATAATCAATAAAATGGCAGCATGCATCTCCCAGATGCAGAGGCCAGGGGTCAGCCTCCTTTTCTAAAAAAAGCAACTCCCGTCTCCAGGTACTTTCCGATATTCAGAGTAATTAGCCGAAAGCTTATGCAGAAATGCACGCAATAGATGAGAATATGTAGCAAACAAGTGAGGACTCAAATCAAGTAGAAATATAACAGCTCACAAGTCATATTACTTTTGCCTTGCCTTTCATAATTTTGTTTTCAAACTCATGCGGTAGAGATGGTAAAGGTTCCTGCACCGAAACAAGATTTCAATTAGTAAAACCAATGTTATTTCCCCAAATTGACATCTCTAGCCTCAATGATAAAATTAGAGAATATCCTATTAAAGTTAACCTTTTGAAGAATTTTTTTGCAGCCATTTTGTGATGTCTGCAAAACCATAGAAAACTGAAGGTGCAGACAGGTTATGAAAGGAATGTTGAATAGTTAATTAAACTAAGCAATTGAAAAGCAACCCTTACATCATCACAAGCCTCGTACACGTCTCTCCAAGAAGCCCTCACAACATCACATGACTCGTGACTCTAAAAAGGACCTTCCAGAATCTGAAAACATAACAAACGCAAAATTTTAGTTTATTTAAGGAAGAGTTGTGAACAGCTTGCAAGATGTCTTTTCAATCCGAGTTAGGATTGTAGTCACTGTTTACATTTGCAGCCCGGCGTGCGGGCGGTTTCGCGTGGAAAATAAAGGATGTGGGCCCCAACACTAGACGTCGCACCCGTTCTGCCTCCTGCCGCCACCTCTGTCGGGGAAAAAGTCCAAAATAAACCCAGAACTCATAGACCCTAGCTAAATCGAACCCTCAACTCCTAATCCTGGTAATCAGCACTCTCAACTCTCTAATCCCGGTCCAAAATGAACCCTGCAGTCGATTTGGGCAGGAAAACACTGACGTGGCATAGTCAACCGGGATTCTTCTGTCAGGTGGGCCAGCTGATCAGTGCGCGTGTGGGTGGGATATATCCCGATCCAAATCGATTGGGGAATTCCTCAGCACAACTAGGGTTAGCTCGGCGGCGGCCAGGGAGAGAGGAGTGGGCGATTTGTGCGGCAGCGCCGGCGGTGCCGGCGGACACTGCGATGTCGTGGTCATCAGGCGGTTCTTCTGCTCCTGGATTCCGGCGAGCGTCGGGAAGGAGGGACACAGATGCGAGGTCATCGGTGCGCTATCGTGAGCAGCCTATGGCGTACGAGCCGGTGAAGTTATGCCACTGCAATCCATGGCGGAAAGCACCGAGATGGATTTCTTGGAGCCATCAGAATCCGGGGAGGAGGTATTACGCGTGTGTCAATGCAATGGTTAGCCCCAATTTTTCTGCTCATTCTTCTGTTCTTCCTCATCCCCTCAATCTGATTTATTTCTTTTGTTCAATTGCGTAGCATGGTGGTTGTGGGTATGCTGAATGGCATGATGATCCGTTGCCAAAGTTTTTTAGTGACTTAATTGGAGATTTGAGAGATGAGGTGTGGAGGTTGAAGGGTGGAGGTACTGTTGCTCGAACTGAAGATGCATTCAGAGTTGTGGCTATGAGTGAATATGAAGCAAGAGGTGAAATGCTAGTTGTGTCTCTGCAAGAGCAGTTGAGGTTAAAGAATGCAGAAATGGATGCAATGAAGAGCAAGTATATGAATGTGATATCTGTCCTGATTGTCTTTGTGCTTGGTTTAGTGCTAAGGAAATTTGTAGTGAACTGAATGTCAAGTTCATGTGATCTCACAAGTGTATGCATGTGCGAATTGTATGGATCTTGTATGCAACGCAATTATCTGTCATTCCAATTATCTGTATGGATCATTCCAATTATCTGTCAAGTTGTGGAACTCTGTTTGAAATGCAATGTATGGAATGAAATTTTTGATCTGGCAGTCAATTGCAACCAAGTTATATATTACTTCTCTGATCATTGAAATGTACACAATATAAGATAGCATTTGCATTTGCTGCCAATTGTAATAAGAAAATTATAGCAAATATCATTTACCCTGAGCATTTGCAAACAACATCATAAGAAAATTATAGCAAATATCTCTGACATTATAAGTAGATAGAATCTGCAACATCAAATCCATATTTGCAAATAGATTACAGAAGCTAGGACCATAGCCTGAATATGTCTGGCATTGCAAAAGATTTATGTTGCAACACAACCTTAATGTTTGCAACAAATGAAACTAGACAAGATTACACATTGCCACTAGCAGTAAAGTACTTGAAGCTGGGAATAGATGATGCAGGAGCTCTCTTTCTCTTATAGCCAGTAGATGGCCCAGGTTGTGCACTTGTTTGGCCAGCTCTTGCTCTTGGGGGCTTAAATGCAGATGCTCTTGCTTGGCCAGTGGCTGGTGCAGATGCTCTTGCTGGGGCAGTGGCTGCTGCAGATGCTCTTGCTTGGCCAGTGGCTGGTGTAGAGGCTCTTGCTTGGGAAGTAGCTATTGCAAAAGTTCTTGCTAGGGCAGTAGCTGGTGCAAATGTTGTTCCTGGGCCAGTAGCAGGTGCAGATGCTCTTCTTAGGGCAGTAGCTGGTGCAGATGATGTAGGTGCACTAGCTCCAGTTTGCTACATGTCAAAATATTTGAAGTGATTTTAACTTAGATAATTTAAATTACAGAGAACCAACTTAAATCATTTAAATTTCAGGAAATCATCTAAAACTAATAAATGACATCTAAAATCCCTACAAAACATGTTAAATGCAGAGAAATGCATGAAAAAAAATAAAACTCACCTTTAATGTGTCCCTTTTTTGATAGTCTTCTTAAGGTGTGCATTCTTCTTCTTGCCTCTCTCTGGGTTTTGCTTGCAACCTGTTTTGTTGTGTCCAGCAGTGCCACACATTGAGCAAATAATTACAGTGCCATGCTTGGTCATTTTTTTGCTAGGCTTAGGTTTCTCACTTTCTTCTCTCCTTCTATCATTATTCTTAGGCCTGCCTGGCATGCTATCTGGTATGGTTGCATATGCTGGAGCTTGAGGCCTAGGTTTCTCAAAAACTGGCCACATTTCCTCACCTTCCACAGGTATCAAACAATGTTCATAAATTTTGTTGAAAACATCAACAAAATAGCAAGGGGCAATGAAATCTTCCACTTTTTTTCCACACTTGTAGATAGTTGTTATTGCATGAGAACAAGGTAGACCTGGTAGCTAGAAGTAGCCACATGAACATGCCTAGTTGTCAAGACTCACTGTGTACTGGCTTTTTCCCCAGTGACAAGTTTCACTTCAAATTCATCTTTGCCATTCCAAAGTATTTCCATGAATTGGGTCCTTTCTATGCTGCTCTTCAATTTCTTGAATGCACTTAGACATATTTTTCCATGGAAGTTCTGACATTTTTCCCTTTGTTCCTGAATTCTAACCATAACCTTTTTCCTTATTTTTTCTTGTATTGAAATTATTGGATAAAACCTTGCTTCAACAATTGCATGATTGAAGGATTCACACAAATTATTATCAACTGACTCACAATTGGATCCCACTGGAAAAAAGCCCTTACCCAGTGCACTAGCTCTGTTTTCATGATGTCTTTTGCACCTTCTGTAGTTTCTTGGGCAAGCTTTGCTTTATAGTAGTTGAAGTCCTGCTTGTTTGCTGCTTTGGCAACTGCCCAAAACTTCTTCTGCCACTGATGTTCCCTATGCTTCTTCCTCCAGTTGGCATAGATATGCCTAGCACACATTATGTGCTCTGCATTTGGCAAATAATCCTTCATTGCATTTATCAGTCCCTTCTGCTGATCTGAAATGAACACCCAGCCAGCTCCATTGTCATTAATCTCAAGATCTTTAATAAGCAGGGCAATGAACCACTTCCATGTATCATTAGTTTCCCTCTCAACAACTGCCCATGCCACTAGATACATTTGGTTGTTTGCATCTCTTGCAACAGCACACAATAGCTCTCCTTTGACAGCACCTTTAAGAAAACAACCATCTAAACCAATCACTTTCCTGCAACCAGCCTTAAACCCAACTTCAGTGCATTAAAGCAGACATAGAAACTCTGAAATATGTTCTGTTCCATGTTTGTTGGATCCAAACAGACTGCAACAGTGCTTCCAGGATTACTTCTAAGTAGCTCCAGCTGATAATCAAAAACCCTGGTGTATTCATTCTTCATTCCAGCCCTTAACTTGTCCATGACAAGCTTGTTTGCATGCTTGCACTTAGAAGTTGATACATCAGCAAACATGTCCTGAAGAACTGTTGCTTTCATGCTCTCAATTTTCCACATTGGATTAGCTAAAATGAAGTGCTCATATCTTTCAGCAATAACCTTAGCTGTCACAAGTCTGTTCTCCCTGTTTTGTGCACAGTGGTGCTCATCATTAAATGTTATGATTTGAAACATGCTTGTTCTTTAGGTTTTGGCTCCATAAATAAGCCAAGGGTAGCCAGGCCATCCACACTTAGCCCTAAGTCTGTTACTCTCTGACTTCAAGAACACAATGCTTTTTTTGGTCACAATTCCCTATTTCTTCGATGCTTTCACAAGCTGATTCTTGCTCCTGAATACCATTGTCAATGCAAAGTGTGGAATTTCTGAGTCATTATTGTATCTTGGATACTGGCTCTTCCTCCTCACCATGTGCCCATCAGAATCTTCATCGTAAGAATAATCCTCATCAAATGAGTCATAGCCCCACTGTTTCTCCTCTCCCTATAATTGATCTTCCATATTTGCAATTAAGTCAATAGAAATAGGAGCTGTTGAATCACCTGCAAGCCAACTCTTTGTATCTCTCATCCTCTTCTTAAATTTTCTAGCATGCCTTCTGAGCTCAACAACCTCTGAATTTTCTCCACTATCCTCACTGTGTGGTATGTACTCTGTATCTTCTTCAGAATCACTAGCTGAAACTGCATTGTTGCTCTCAACATTCACTTGATCTGGTGGATTGTTGCTCTGAACCTTCACTTTCTCTGTCCTCACATTCCTCTGAAAGTTCACTTCATCTGTCCTCAAATTGCTCTGAAAATGCACTGCATCTGGCACTTCATCTAGACTGCATATTTGAGAAAATACCAACTGAGTTCCTGCCACTTCATCAACCTCAGTTGCCACTGTGGTTTTGCTTGCCCTAGGCTGCTCAAATTGGATGTTGTTCATTTGAGTGAGCACACCATTATCATCTGGTTCTGCAGTAATGACCATGTCAGGTTCTTCAGCTTCATCATCATCCATATCAACATCAACAATCTCATTCTCATAGTCACTAGCACTGCTTCTACTCTCACTGTCCTGCTCCCCATGGTATTCCACATAAATATCAGCTACATTTCCAACACAAATGTAGTCTGACATGCTAGCACAACCACTGTCATCAAACAAAAACCTCAAACCATCAGCTAGTTCTTTCCCAGGCACATGAAAATACAACTTCATCGATTCCTTGAACTCCAGATGGTCTTTCAAATGCCCTTGAACTTCAAACAATGACAACTTGTCCCTCTCAATCGATGAAATTGCTTCATCTCCCCCCACATAATCCAAAACAGGACCAATGTGGATGAACTGGCCCCCAAAATGAAATCTGACATTCAAAATCTCACTAGGGGCCATGATTGAGCAGCAACAAACAAGAGTATATCACTACATTGTGCTAATCCGAGCAATTGGACTGACAAAAACGAACAGAAAATTGCAGAAAACCCTAACTCTGTAATCACAGAAAAGCCCCAATTTTTCTCTTTGAAACCCTAACAGTAACAATGCAGTCAGAGCTTCAATTGCAGCCATAGGAGGAGGAGGAGGTCGGAGACCGTACCTTTGACGCCGCTCGTCGTCAAGCCGTCACGATCGCTGTCGTCGGAGCCGATCACCCGCCCGTCACCATTGCAGCCGCTCGAGCAGGGGAATTTCAGGGGACGCCATGAGTGGGGATGGACTTCCCCTTGCGTGGGCTAGCTCTGATTAAGAGCAGGGATGCGCTCTGGGCCTTATGGGCCGGCCCAACTTCTCTCCGCAACGCGCCCAACACCCACCGATCCCAGCTTTGGTCTGCCACCTCATCAATCCCTGTTTGGAAGTGGGCTCAGGGTTCATTTTGGACCGAGATTAGAGAGTTGAGAGTGCTGATTACCGGGATTAGGAGTTGAGGGTTCGATTTAGTTAGGGTCTACGAGTTCAGGGTTTATTTTGGACTTTTTCCTCTGTCGGGACGCTGCGGCCTGATTGGTTCCACCCGCGCGAGATCCACCGGATCGCACGGCTGAGTCGCGTGCGCTTGCGATCGCAAAATCGTGCAGCTACACGATTGAGCATTCGGGTTTTTTATTTTATTTTTTGTTCATGGCATTTTTATCCCAAGGATGACATATTTTAAAGTAGCTCCGAAAAAAACCCGACTAGAATACTGCTCCACGAGATACATGCGTACCTAGCAATCACAACCAGCGCTCCTACCCACCCCATCGACAACAACTAGCCTGCGCGTATGTGTGCATGGCAAAGTTGCTGGTGCGTTGATGTCTAGCACTTGCATGTGCTAGCTTGCTGTTTTTTGCTTTGCTATGCCTTCTTGAATCGTGTGTGATTGCTCGTGATTCCGTACCTTGTTGTGCCGCCGCCCGTCGCCAATACCTCGTCGACCTAATCGTCCTCATAAAGTATCGAGCGCTATCTCGTCGTCCAATCTGCCCGCATGCCACCTAGCATACTGCTCATTGGCACCATTGGCCTGGAGCCGGAACGACCGATCTGACGGCCCTGACGCAGGACTATGTCTATCATGTCCGTTTTTTTCCGGACGTGTATTGAATCACGTTCATCGCGACCTCCTCTACAATGAACACTACCTAAACCTTGCATCCCTCTCACACATGTGTCCCTTCTCCCAGCGTCGAGCACACCGATTTAAAGCAACTATCATGTGTGCTATAAGCAAGCAACTTTGTCTATGCAAAAATATAAGAAGCTTGTTCAATGCAAAATATGAACAAACTTTGTCCACACAAACTTATGAACCGTTTTTTGTTTTACAAAAAAAATGTAAAGAAAATGATTATGTCCTACCACTTTAAAATAAGCAACTTCCTTCTAGTTTCGTTGGGTGCACGTGATCCCGATGATATGATTAGCGGGCAACTCTATGGAGTTTTCTAAAAGACTCTAATGTTTTCCTCGGACGACTAGGTAGTGGTATAGAAGAAAACACACACGGTAAAGACAGCCAAGCCCCCCTCCCCAGTTTTGCTTATGCCTGTGATCCCGATGATGTGATTTAGCGGGCAACTCTATGGAGTATTCCGAACAACTCCATTGTTTTTCTTGGGCAACTACCACATATCTCCAGCTATGACACCTGGAAAAGGAATAAAGAATATGCACATGTACATTTTTGGAGGGGTTCAGAGAAAAAATTAACCCACTAAATCATTCGCCCATAGATTTAGCTGCGCCCTCTTCCCCTTCTACGATCATTTGCCAAGTATTTATGATCACAACAAGGGATCCCACCCGAGGAGAATAAATTATTGACGCGTCCCTATGACACAAACCCTGATCGAAAGGTATCTAAAACCTTTAGGTATTGACCGAAATATGGTATTGGTAATGTTTCTGCTCATGTTTTAGACAACCGGATACATGGTTTTAGGCAACTATGTGGTTGATTGTGAGCAACTATGACACCTAAAATGGGATAAAGAACATATACATGTTCATTTCTGGAGGGGTTGAAAAAAATTAATCCCCTAAAAACACTTTGTGGTTTTAGTTATATCCCCATGTCTAGCTCCACCCCCTCCCCCTCTATGATCATTCACCAAGTATTTACGATCGCACCAAGGATCCCATCACGAGGAAAATAAATTCTTGGCACATCTCTATGACACAAACCTAATTGAAAGATATCTAAACCTTTATATATTTGCCAAAAGATGGTCATGGCAATGTTTCTGCTCATGAGGATCGGGCAACATGATACATGGTTTTAGGCAAATGCATGGTTGATTGCGGGCAACTATGACACCTGAAAAAAGGGATAAAGAACATACACATGTTCGTTTTTTGAGGGGTTCAAAAAAAACTTAATCCCCTAAAACCACTTTGTGGCTTTTGTTATGCCCCCATGTCTAGCTCCACCCCTCCCCACTACGATCATTCGCCAAGTATTTACGATCGCACCAAGGATCCCACGCCTAGGAAAATAAATTCTTGGCACATCTCTATGACACAAACCTAATTGAACTAAAACCTTTAGATATTTGCAAAATATGGTCTTGTAATGTTTCTGCTCATGAGGATCGGGCAACTGGATACATGGTTTTAGGCACCTGTATGGTTGATTGTGGGCAACTATGACACCTGAAAAAAGGGATAAAGAACATACACATGTTCATTTTTGGAGAGATTCATAGAAAAACTTAATCCCCTAAAATACTTCCTGATTTTAGTTATGTCCCCATGACCAACTCCACCCCTCCCCCCTTTACAATCATTCACCAAGTATTTACGACCGCACCAAGGGATCATAACCCATGGAGAAGAAATTCCGTACACACCTTACTTGATTGAAAGGTATCCCAAGGAGAAGAAATTCCGTACGCATCTCTACTATTATGTAAATCCTCATAAACAGAAACATTACAAGGCCAAAATATGGTCTTATAATGTTTCTGTTCATGAGGATTAGGAAACTGGATACATGGTTCTAGGCAACTGTATAGCTGATTATGGTCAACTGGATACATGGTTTTAGACAACGGTATAGTTGATTGTGGGCAACTGGATGCATGATTTTAGGCAACATTATGGTTGATTGTAGGCAACTATGACACCTAAAAAGGATAAAGAACATACACATATTCATTGTTGGAGGGGGTCAAAAATAAACTTAATCCCCTAAACACAATTCATGGTTTTAGTTATGTCCCCATGAACAGCTCCACACCACTCTCCCTCTATGATCATTCACCTAGTATTTACGACCATTCCAAGGGATCCAACTCCAAGGAAATGAAATTCTTGATGCATCTCTATGACACAATATTAATTGAAAGGTATCTAAAACCTTTACATATAATTCAAATTACGGTCTTGGTAATGTTTCTGTTCATGAGGGTTGGGCAACTAGATACATGGTTCTAGGCAAATGTATAGCTAATTATGGGCAACTGATGCATGGTTTTAGACAACAGTAGGTTGATTGTGGGCAACTGGATACATGGTTTTAGGCAACATTATGGTTGATTGTAGGCAACTATGACACCTAAAGGGATAAAGAACATACACATGTTTGCTCTTTAGGGTTTCATAGATAAACTTAACCTCACAATAAACTTCATGCTTTTAGTTATGTCCCCATGACGAGCTCTACCCCGCCACCCTCTATGATCAGTCGCCAAGTGTTTACTAATATACCAAGGGATCCCACCCAAAGAGAAGAAATTCTTGACACACCACTATGGCACAAACTTAATTGGAAGGGTATTTAAAAACTTTAGATGTTGGCCAAATCATGGTCTTGGTAATGTTTTTGTTCATGAGGATTGGGCAAAATGAGATACATGGTTTTAGGCAACTGTATGGTTAATTATGGACAACTATGTTATCTTTCATGTATTGTGCATAAAAAAGATGCAAACTATGTAGGGCAATTATGGTATCTTTTTCTGTGTGTTTTTGTTGGCTGATAGTTTTGCCGAAATCACACAATGTTCTACGTATTCCATCAAAATATCGAAATCAGCATGCAATTCCATCAAAAACAGTTTCTGTGCGTGTGTGTGTTGAGAAGATCTAAATTACAAGTTCAAATGATAATCTACTGAACTTGCGTTTCAGCAATGTTAGCTGACCAAAGGAAGCAACTATTACACCAAGTAATCCACTAGATGACGAATTTCTGCAAGAAATATGAAAGAGTGAACTCTTAGCTTCAGCCAGCACTAACACTTATGACACTAATTAGCGTAGACTAATTAGCTGACCAAAGGAAGCATCTTATATCAACCAACCCACTGGAAGGAACTGAACTCGTAGCTTCAGCCACCACTGCCAGGGGCAAATTTTCGTGTTTTGACCCTTTTCTGAAATCTGTTCGAGATTTGACCCTAGTTTGAATTTTTTTTGAAATCTGACCCTTTTGCTACCGCCCCTACCGTCAGGGACTTTGGCGGTAGGAAACATCGCTACCGCCAACCGGGCTGGCGGTAACCTGCACAACCCTACCGCCAACGTGCTTGGCGGTAGGCATGAGCACGCACTGTGTTCAATACTTAGGAGGTTTTTGGCGGTAGGACATGCAACCATATCGCCAGGGACCTTGGCGGTAGGCTGTTATACCCTACCGCCATGGTCCTGGCGGTAGCAAAAAGGTCAAATATCGAAAAAAAATTAAGCTAGGATCAAATCTTGAATAGGTTTCAGAAAAGAGTCAAAACATGAAAATTAGCCACTACCAGGTACTCTGGCACAAAATCGTCTGGGAGTCGTAACTCAGCAGCAGTTCTGCTACTCTATCTCGCCGGCTCGAAAAGGGATCGGGATATTCGGGAGAGACATAATGAAGCGTTGGTTAGGGATCTGAGTTTTCCTGTCGTGTCGTTTAGCGCATGCGCTCGGCACGATCAAATTGTGCAGCTGCACGATGTAGAATTCGGGTTTAAAGTAGCTCAAAAAAAAAAGTTGAATAGGCCTCTGGACCAAACCCAGGGTCGCTAGGCAGGTTTAGGCGTGTTGTTGCAACCTTTATTTTAGCAAACAAGTCTAAACCTTTTGTTTTTACCTAATTGGACGTCGCACGTAGGATATTTTGGATATGGTATATGGTCTGATACACTAAGGATCCGACCCGACTAAGGACGCGGAAATTAGCTCCGAGTCGCACGTAGCCCCCCGAATCCGATCTGAAGTGGAATTGGACGCACCTGCCTAGCGATGGAAAGGAAACATCATCAACATATAAATAGCAACGACGTGCCATACAAAAAAAGTCGCACAAACAAGGCTCGACGACTGATCGACCAGACGAGACACGTTGATGGCAGGTGAAGCGATCACAGCGATGTCCGCTGAGGCGAAGCAAGCGGAATTCGAGTCTGGCACGGCGGCCGACCCGGGGAACGGCGAGCTGTGGCGCCGCTTCGTCAGGTTCGAGCTGGAGGAGGGCGGCGGAATCGAGGCCGCTCGTGCCGTCTACGAGCGACTTCTCGCCGCAATTCCCGATGGAGAGACTTACATGTGGGACTGGTTCTGGAGGGAGCGCGAGTTCAGCGACGTCGACAGCCAGCGGCGTGCGCTCCAGCGATGGGCGCGGTGGGCGCAGGCCCAAGGAGGCGGCTTCCTCAGGTCCAAGTCAGGCTGGAGTACTTACTTGAAGTTCGAGATCAACAACGGCGGCGGGGTGGAGCGCGTCCGGGGCGTCGGCGAGGCGCTCCTCGCGACCTTTTCCATGGATCCGCATGCGTACGCGATCTACATCAGCCATCAGGGCTCTAGCCGCTCTGTCCCGGCACGTTGAAGCCCAAGCCCTGGCAAGCCGTGGCGTCAAGGAGCTGTCCGCGTTCTGTCGCGGGCATGATGAATTCATTTGGAGGTTTATGGCTGTGTATCTGAAGAGGCTCAGGGAGAGGCGGAGCACCGCGTGGGATGAAAATATGTTCAACGATTAGCTGTTTTTTGTTGAGATATGTTGAATGATTCTTTTTTTAGAAAACTCTTGAATAATTAGCTGTTACGAGTATATATATACTAGTAGAACGGCGTCGCTACGGGCTATAATCCATTTAAATGGGATAATTAATGTGGTTTTCACCGTCGAATCTCATTTCTTCGTCATACGTTTGACGTGTTTGGACATCAATGGGCTCCCCAAAATTCAACCGTTTGGACGGTCCGTGCTCACTAAATCAAACCCATATAAAAGGGGAAAATGTGCTTGTCCAGACTATCCGGCATGTTATCTCCAACACTTTGTGCCAACACAAAACCTGCCACCCCACGAAATTTTACTAAAGCCTTTCAATATTGCCATCTACAATACATTGTGGATAGCTGGATAAGATACTTGTGATTTTACACATCCATATTTACATCAAAATAGAAATCAGAACAAGAAAGCAAAACAAACTAAATACGCATGACAGTCCAATGTGTTCCTTATATTTTGCAAAAGAGGAGCATAACTGGCTCCTACTGCCCCGTAGCAAACTATTATGGTTAAACTTTTATTACAAAAATAATAAACAAAAGGCACATAACTTTCGTTCCATTGAGTTCTTCTTTTGCATATCATTATCATTACTGTAAAAAAAATATAAATTAAGTGACCACTAAAAAATTACCTTGAGATGCCAGCAAAAGAAAATGGCACAACGAGATCTCCATGAAGTCGTCAGCGAGCTCATCAGACCGGGGCAGAGTGCTTTCCTTCGCGGTCAACATATCCAAGAAAACTTCCTGTTCGTACGTGGGTTGGCCAGACATTTTCACCGGACGAAGAGACCAATGCTCCTGGTTAAACTTGACATCGCAAAAACTTTCGACACTGTGTCCTGGACCTACCTGCTGGACATGCTTCGTGCTCGGGGTTTTGGGTCGCGCTGGCGTGAGTGGATGGACATGCTCCTGTCAACGGCCACCTCCAAAGTGCTCGTAAATGGCATGCCCGGCTCTGCGATCCTGCACCGTTGCGGTCTACGCCAGGGCGATCCAATCTCGCCTTTCCTCTTCATCTTGGCCATGGAGCCTCTACAGCAAATGTTCAGCAAGGTGGTGCAGGCTGGGGCCCTCTCCTCTCTCCGAGGCCGCATCCCCAGCTTGCGCTCGGCCATTTATGCCGACCACGTGGCTTTCTTCGTCAACCCGGTCCGCACAGAAATGGCAGTCGTCCGATCTCTGCTGAGCGCTTTTGGCCATGTCTCAGGCCTGAAAGTTAATTTCGCGAAGAGTGCGGTCATTCCCATCGGCTGCGGAGGCCTTGATGTGGCGGAGATCGTTCGCCCGCTGGGCGCGACCATCTCCAGTCTCCCGTGCAAATTCCTGGGACTCCCGCTATCCCTACGAAATCTACGGAAGATCGACGTCCAGCCGCTTATAGACAAGCTCAGGGCTAGGCTGGGTTTCTGGAAGATCTGGCTGTTCGCGGCAGCTGGCCGCCTTGTCCTGCTTAACGCAGTTCTGTCAGCCTTCACAACCTACTAGATATCTATCTTCGAGCTGCCAGCATGGGCTCGCGCCAAAATCGATCGTTTGCGCCGCGCCTGGCTCTGGAGGGCCAATGAGACTTGTCATGGTGGCCACTGCAAGGTTGCTTGGGGTAAAATCTGTAGGCCCAAGGAGCTGGGTGGGCTGGGCATCATCGATCTACAAAAATTTGGGACCTCTCTCCGGCTTCGTTGGCTCTGGCTTGAACGCACCTCACCATCTAGGCTGTGGCTTGGGCTCCCGGTGCCGTGCTCGATCGCTGACAGACGCATCTTTGCGGCCGCCACGATGGCCTCGGTGGGAGGGGGCACCCGTGCAAGCTTCTGGTTCGACAGCTGGTTAGAGGGCCGTGCTCCTTTCCTTCTAGCGCCGGCGGTGTTCGCGGTGTCACGGCAAAAGTTCCGCACTGTGAAGGAAGCTTTGACAAACAACAGATGGGTGCTCGACGTCAGGGGCCGCATTACGGCAGCTGCCCTGCCCGAATTCATGGCGCTCTGGGCTGGCGTCTCGGGGATCACTCTGTCCCCGGCCACCCCGGACTCTTTCACATGGTGCCCCACGGCGAGCTGGGTGTTCTCTATCACCTCGGCATACTCCCTCCATTTTTGGGCTCAACGGCGTCAGCCCTCCATCTGCTGGTCTGGAGGGCTTGGGCTCCGGCTAAGATGCGACTACTAGCCTGGCTCTTTGGCCAAAATCGGCTGCTCACGGCGGATCGCCTCTTGGCCAGGCAATGGCCAAACTCCTACTTCTGCCCCCTTTGTCGGCGAAACCTGGAGATGGCCAAGCACCTCTTCATCTCTTGCCCGTGGTCGCGATCTCTCTGGGCCTTGGCGTCAGTGAAATTCAACGCGCCAGAATTCAACCCTCCCTCGCTCATCGCCTCCCGGGTCGCTCCCGAGCGACTCCGGAGGCGCCGCTGCTGCCACCGAACAAGCCCAACCTAGCCATCCAATCCCCTCGCCGCCGCTGGAGGAGGCCGACTCTCGGCGGACGGCGGCGGCGGGGCCGCCCCCGCTGGTCCCTCTCTTCCCAGATCTAGCCTCTCCTCCAACCCCCACCCATCTCCGCCCATCAGCCGCCGGCCAGGTCCCAGCGTGGGTGGATGCTCCATCGAGTCGCCCGGCTACTGCCTAATGCAGCGCGGCCATGCCTGATCAGCTGCCGGCGCTTGGAGGCTCTCTGGACCGGGGCGTCAAATCCAGCGGCCACGTGCATGCCGGCCTCAGGCCCGGATCTGGCACAACACAAGACACCTTCTCTGCTTCTTGTGTGCATCTTCAGATGCATCAGGGAGGGTTGGGTGATGTGCAGGACCTCCGAATGCGTCCGTCGTTAGTGTACGCATGGCTCTCTGCTGGATGTGGGCGATGCGGTGAGGTGCTGGCCTTCCGCACAGGCGGTGGCCGGACAGCGGCGCTACGGTCCACTCCTTGGTGGTGGTGATTCAGATCTGATCGGCCGGATGGCGGTGACTGCAAATACTGCAGCGACTTCCTACGGTTCCACGACGGCAATGATCATCGAAAGGTCGGGAGGATCATTACTCCTGATCTGGTAGATGACTTTGGCGGTGAGATTCAAATTATATATGACGGCTTGACGCAGAGGAATGGTTGCGTAGTGATGGCGGTCACATCGCATGTAGCTGCTGGGATCGCGGAAAAGTGGCGGCGACAACACATGAGCGACTTCGATGATGGTGCTACTCGAGCACCCAGTCTTGAGCTCCAGGGCGAAAGCCTAGGTCAGACCCGAGTGGTTATACCTGGCAACGGCGACGTTTTTTACGTCGTTACCTTGTTGAAGGCGTTGCTTGGATAGACTCGGACTGATTCTTCAGGGTGAAAACCTAGATTTGGCCTTGTGGTTGGATCCGGTGACGGCGGCGCCTGAGTGTCGCTCCCTTCCTGAAGGCGTTGCTGTTGAAGAACCTCGTTGTCCATGTGGTGTCAAGAGATTATTGGTGCGGATATGGTCATGGTTGTAGTTTGCCGATCACAAGTCTGATCACTTTGGGGTTTTTTTTTCTCGCCTTCATATAGCTTTGGTCTTGTATGACTTTGCTTGTTGTCGGTGTTTTTTCGTGTGTGTGTGAGCTAGTGTAGGCTGTGTGCATCCTAGCTATGCAGAGGCCGGGTGTGTGCTCATTGTGTTATGTATCTTCTTGATGCTCCATTTTGAGCTAATAAAATCCACTCTTTGTCGGAAAAAAAGAATTCAACCCTGCCAGCTGGCTGCAGCCCACCTCGCTCACGGCTTGGCTGGAAGGGCTCTCAAGCTCGAGTGCCTCGGCGGCCAAGGCGCGCTCGCTGGCTTTGGCGATCATCTAGTTCATCCGGTGGGAGAGGAATGCTAGGATCTTTCGCTCCATGGAATCCATCACCATGGTGGTCTTGGGTCTGATCACGGACGAGGTTGGATGTTGGGTTGTGGCTGGAGCTAGCCACCTTGTATCCCACAAGTAGTCGCCATGCCGCTCGCGTTTCTTCTTTCTCTTTTCTTTAGTCTGCAGATTCTTCTGTAGATCCATGTATAATTTGTCTGTCAGCCGCTCCTTCTGAATGAATCACGCAGCTCTCCTGTGTTTCCTTCAAAAAAAAAAAAAGATCTCCATGACGTGCGGTGATCCAGCGTACAGTATGACTAAACACAACCTGCAAGTGATATCTCTAAAGATGTAATCATGCGAATATGAATTAATCATATGATGTGATCTATAAAGCATAATATTCAAGAAAAGGAATAACTAATTGTTCCCCTAAAAATGTAACTTTGTTAAAATGTAAAAATAGTCGCTTTGGCAAAAGCCCAACAACTAACTACAGTTGTACATCAAACTATACTCGTATTATAATATAGAAAATAAGAAAAGAATTTGACATTTTTCATAGGGCTTTTATCCGGTGCATGTCTGAAGAAATATAGTAACTAATGATCATGTTTCGATTTTATTTGCAAAAAAAAATAAGCATGATGATCCGTACCAATAAGAATTATAGCATTAGCAATGGCAATGACATCCAACCATTTTGTAGGAAATATTTTAGGTATTTTTTACAAAATAAAATGTGAAGCACGCACATTTAAAGTTTCAGGCATCATAGACTTGGGGATGAAACACCAGAAATAATAGTAGGTAAATCTTCAGATATGACCTGCAATTCCCAAGCTACAATTGTTGAACAGAATCTGAAAAAAAGGAAGTACTGCCAAGAAACTTATTTTGGCATTTAATGAAGAAGCAAGCAAGTAACAATTCCAGAGAAGGTCGGATGCTTTCTTGCCCCAGGATTGTGTGTATGAATCTGACCGCTATTACATCACCAAGTCCTGCATAAAACTTTTGAGAGAGAAAATCTTTGATGAAACTGAAAATATGAGTTGTACTCCCTCCGTTCACTTTTGTAACACAAAACTTTTGGGAGAGAAAATCCTTTATGAAACTGAAAACGTGAGTTGTATTTCCTCTGTTCACTTTTGTAACACATTTTACAACTGAAATTGAACTGTTTTAGGTGTTGTTTTAAATGTCTAAAATCTCTTACAAAAGTGAATGGAGGGAGTATTAAAATTGAAGGGTAAGGGAGCAGAGGCAGACATGATTCAGTAAAGGAGCACTAATTTCAAAAACAGAACCATTTTTCCTTACTGTTTTTCTTTACTGTTTTACTAACGATACAACAACAACAAAGCCTTTAGTCCAAAACAAGTTGGGGTAGGCTAGAGGTGAAACACATAAGATCTCGCAACCAACTCATGGCTCTGGCACATGGATAACAAGCTTCCACGCACCCCTGTCCATAGCTAGCTCTTTGGTGATACTCCAATCCTTCAGGTCTCTCTTGACGAACTACTTCCATCTCAAATTCGGTCTAACCCGCCCTCTCTTGACATTCTCCGCACACTTTAGCCGTTCGCTATGCACTGGAGCTTCTGGAGGCATGCGCTCAATATGCCCAAACCATCTCAGACGATGTTGGACAAGCTTCTCTTCAATTGGTGCTAGCCCAACTCTATCTCGTATATCATCATTCCGGACTCGATCATTCCTCGTGTGGCCACACATCCATCTCAACATACGCATCTCTGGCACACCTAACTGTTAAACATGTCGCCTTTTAATCGCCCAACACTCAGCGCCAAACAACATTGCGGGTCGAACCGCCGTCCTGTAGAACTTGCCTTTTAGCTTTTGTGACACTCTCTTGTCACAGAGAATGCCAGAAGCTTGGCGCCACTGTTTTATTAACGATGTGAGTAAGAAAAAAAATGATCTAACAACTGCATCTCCATCTTTGAACATAAACCATTGCTAGCATCTATAGATTAGTTTTCTCATGTTTTTCAAAGCAACATATGAGATACAAATAACAAGAAATTGTTAGAAATTTAGGGTGTGTGGTCTATCCCCTATTACTCTGCGTTTATCTGTGGTGTCGCTCACAATTCGCATATCTGAGGCTAGGGGGTAGAGACCTTCTTATATTTTCTTTCCAAAGAGTCCACCTCTTATACAAATACAAGATTCGTAGTTTTTTTCACTAGTTTTCGGGACAGAGTCTAGATCAAATTATCAACCACGATCATATTTGTCTGTTAACGGATTCTACCCCTTATGTCCCCGGAGCACGCGCTTGTGAGCAACGCGTCATAATAGAGTGTAAATTCCTCTAATCATGTATATCAACATTAGGGTTGTAATCTAACTATACGATCTAGCTCCTTCCGATTATCACTGTACCCTGGTAGTCTTTCCAATATAAATAGTATATTGTATTCCACTGATAATCAACCAGCTTCCTTAAGCATATAACTTAAGTATGTTCCAAGAAGTGATAATTCCATGATAATCATGTAAAGTAATTCCATAATGAGGTATTCCGAATATTATTAACTCCTAGTAATTTGAATATAGTTGCAGGACACATAATTTCAACATCTCCCACTTGTCCAAAACGATATTCAAATATTCATAAACCCATAGTCTTAACATGCTTACCAAATACCTCCTGACTAATAGGCTTAGTCAAGGGATCAACAATCATATTAGCACTACATTGAAAAACCCACACTAAAAATGTGATACTTTCCCTCAATATGTTTCTTTGTTGTGACACTTAAGATCATTAGAGACCTTTAGTTTCCGCCTAACTATTCCAGCACACCTGTCCTCGGCGCCTCGAGTATTATTTCCTCGAGTGTAATTCCACCTTTATAGGCACCTTGAGTATTTTGTTTCCTCAAGTGAAATTCCGCATCAGTTATTTTCAGTCACATATATCAATAATATGAATAATTCCACATTGAGTCAAATAGAAGATATTCATCTTGAATAAAGTTCCCAAAAACCAAATAAATATCAAATCCAATCAGGTGATGAAGTTCCATCAGTAACCATGTTTTGAAAGAAATTCCTGAGTTCGGTCAGTGAACCTGCACCATATTAGTACAAAAAACAATAATTGAATATGCGTACATGGATTTATTTCTCATCTCGTAAATATAGTAATAGCTTCCTCAATGTGTTTACTTTTAATATAATTTCTAGAATAAATGTCACATTGTGATGCACTTTCCATGATCATGATGTGTGGGATTCCCTTAACCATCCTTTTATCCTTCCACATTTATTCATTCCTTTTCCTCATGAGTTAAAAAATAATTCCTCATTGAGTGTCAGTCCCTTCATCAAAGGTGCTTTAATAGGTTTGCAATTTTCCATAGAAAAACATTTCAAAACATTCCCTATGTATTTCCACTCCCAAAACATAGGAAGCTTCAAACATTCCTTTCATATGAAAGTTAAAACATGACCAAGCTTTCACTTCCATCAACGTGATTTTATCATTGCAAACAAAAAAAACAATGTTAATGTATACAATAATAATGCAAAAAATATTTTACACTTACATTTGTAGATGAACTCCTTGCTTCATTTAGAAAATGATATGACATGTTATTCCATTGATGTGAAGCTTGTTATAAGACCATACATAACGTATTCAGTTAGCAAACCATGTCATAGTTCCTCTTTCCCAAAATTCCAAGAGAGAGAGTTTTTACAAAGAATATTTCCCTTTGTGCAAAGAACTAAATGGCAATAGTGACATTATAATATTTCAGTGAGCCAAATTTCCTTACAAAAAACTGACAGGCAATAGGCTTGCGGTTGTTTGGTATGATAATAAGTTCCCAAACTATGCTCTTCCTCATTTGAGTTTATTCCTTCCCGCAATTCTTCCACCCATAGTTGACATTGACGGAAAAAAAACTTCTCAACAGAATTAGTTATTCTTGTAAAATTTAGAGTGACATCCCCCAACAACACATAACAATTATTCAGAGGTGACATTCTAAGTTAATTCCTTCCACTTATCCTAAGCATGTTAGTATCGAGAGTTTCACTTGTAGTTTCCATTGGGATCAAGGTTTTATTCCACTATGATTGTCTATAATTCCACTCTTGATCATAAAAAAATATTTCCTACTTTCCACCAGTTTTCCTTTTTCAAAAAAAAGAGATTACCCTTTGATCCACTAGAATAACCATGAGAAAATTCCTGGTGTGTGCTTTGTAGCAAGTGAGAATTTCCTGGCAAAATAGAATATTTCCTTCCAGTCTAAAAGACATATAGTGACTGTGTTAGATGAAGAATGGTATCAACAAATGGCACTATGCAATGCTTCTTTCAAAACAAGAAACAATGGAGTATAAAAGACACTCAATTCCTCCATTCAATTGTGGAGTGTACAATGTATATTACACTGGTGAATAGTTCCATGCTCTTTACCTAAAAAAGATATATTCCTGAAGTGTACTTATTTTACCATTGAGCAATATTTTTACTCTTCCTTTTCCAAATAGAATGACATAGTCAATAGTCTCCAAGATAGAACAATAAATCAAATACCTTCTCAGTGAAGTTTCACAGAGTGTTCTTTAACAATAATAGTTTTCCTCCACAAAGGAGTTTCATAGCAAAAAATTCCATTTCCAAAGTGTATATAAGATGTAGCAGTACGTCAGGTGAGAGCAAATTTACTTTTCCGTGGAGTGGTCCTCATCTTCCTCCATAAATAAATGATGCCAATTATAGAATGCATTCAAAATTTCGGGGAAAATATGAATTCCAGAATGCCATAATTTTCCAGGCATTCTGTTCACTCTCATATTCAACAGCGAAAGAACAATCACAAAGTCCAATACATATAATATAAAAAATAACCGTGTTCATTATCTTTAGTACAAATTTCAGGAGTCTGAGCATAAATTTCCTCCTTCCAGACAATGGCATTTTTCCTTTATAAGCTTTTTTGGTTTGTGCATGTCGATGATATAATTAATATCCTCAACAGAAAATGAGCACGCGAACTTAATTTTCCAAACCATGAAATTTGTAAGCCATATAATCTGTACGTGCTAAATACTCCCTCCGTCCGGAAATACTTGTCATCAAAATGGAGAAAAGGGGATGTATGTAGATGTATTTTAAGTCTAGATACA
Organism: Triticum dicoccoides; assembly: GCF_002162155.2. NCBI lineage: Eukaryota > Viridiplantae > Streptophyta > Magnoliopsida > Poales > Poaceae > Triticum > Triticum dicoccoides. The sequence continues at coordinate 492,432,881 of NC_041392.1, forward strand.
TCTCTTTTTATTCATTTTGATGACAAGTATTTTCGAACGAAGGAAGTACTAGTTAAAGAAATCTGGATGCAATGTGAGTAAATGTTACCAGTCCGTGTGGACTCTGCCTGAAAAAATAGCTAAGGCCTTGACGGGCAACACACGTATTATAGTTCCATTGCGCTCGTGGTTCCTGCGCATGCAGCTTGATCACGGCTAAGTGCGATCACCACGGTTCTTTCCTCGACAGCACGAGTTAGCAGTAGTAGACTTCCATGGTACACCTGCAAGAATTTCACCATCGGCCCGAGTGGGCAGATTAGATCGGCAACCCAGCATATCAGACAGAAACAATTGCCAGCAGGCAGCGCACGATGGTTTAGGCAGAACGCAGCAAGAAGAAATTCCTTGATACATGTGTTGGCTAATCAACCAGAAAGAAGAAACAAATTTTTTTGTTCAGTTTGTTGCTTCATCCTTTCCTCGGTCCATGCGAGTTAATGGAGGTTTGCTTCACGTGGGGACTAGTATAGTGGTACTCGGAGTTGCTATTCTGGTCAACGTCTCCTAGTCTCCCCGATGGATCTGCACAGGCCAAGCGCCATGCCGATAACTACGACGCTCCCGTGTTTTTGATGTCTTCCACCATTCCACGGACTAGACAAGCAGATCGGTGTGCAGGCAAGCACGGGTAGATAATCATGGCGGCTGGAGGCAGAGTTAGCAGCGGATTAGGGTGAGACGGCGGTAGACTTTGGTGAAGCAGATCGGCTAGGATGCTGGTGGTGGCGTGACCAAGACCTTGCGATGGATTCGATCTGGAGCAAGTAGCCCAGTACGTCTCCAGTTGATTCACGTGTGGCTCTTAATTCTGATCTGAAGGAAATATGCCTTAGAGGCAATAATAAAGTTATTATTTATTTCCTTATATCATGATAAATGTTTATTATTCATACTAGAATTGTATTAACCAGAAACATGATACATGTGTGAATACATAGACACACAGAGTGTCACTAGTATGCTTCTACTTGACAAGCTTGTTGATCAAAGATGGTTATGTTTTCTAGCCATAGACAAAGAGTTGTCATTTGATTAACGGTATCACATCATTAAGAGAATGATGTGATAGACTTGACCCATTCTGTTAGCTTAGCACTTGATCGTTTAGTTTGTTGCTATTGCTTTCTTCATGACTTATACATGTTCCTATGACTATGAGATTATGCAACTCCCATTTACCGGAGGAACACTTTGTGTGCTACCAAACGTCACAACGTAACTGGGTGAATATAAAGGTGCTCTACAGGTGTCTCCGAAGGTACTTGTTGGGTTGGCATATTTTGAGATTATGATTTGTCACTCCGATTGTCGGAGAGGTATCTTTGGGCCCACTCGGTAATACACATCACTTAAGCCTTGCAAGCATTGCAACTAATGAGTTAGTTGCGAGATGATGTATTACGGAACGAGTAAAGAGACTTGCTGGTAATGAGATTAAACTAGGTATTGATATATCGACGATCGAATCTCGGGCAAGTAACATACCGATGACAAAGGGAACAACGTATGTTGTTATGCGGTTTGACCGATAAAGATCTTCGTAGAATATGTGGGAGCCAATATGAGCATCCAGGTTCCACTATTGGTTATTGATCGGATACGTGTCTCGGTCATGTCTACATAGTTCTCGAACCCGTAGGGTCCGCACGTTTAACGCTACGATGACAATTATATTATGAGTTTATATGTTTTGATGTACCGAAGGAGTTCGGAGTCCCGGATGAGATCGGGGACATAACGAGGAGTCTCGAAATGGTCGAGACGTAAAGATCGATATATTGGACGACTATATTCGGACTTCGGAAGGTTCCAAGTGATTCGGGTATTTTTCGGAGTACCGGAGAGTTATGGGAATTCGCCGGGGAGTATATGGGCCTTATTGGGCCATACAGGAATAGATGAGATAGGCCAAAAGGAAGGAGGCCTGCCCCCCCCCCCCTCTGGTCCGAATTAGACAAGGGGTGCAGCCCCCTTTTCCTTCTCCCTCTCCTCCTCTTTCCTTCACTCCTACTCTAACAAGGAAAGGAGGAGTTCTACTCCCGGTGGGAGTAGGACTCCCCCCTTGGCGCGCCCTCCTCCTAGGCCGGCCGCCTCCCCCCTTGCTCCTTTATTTACAGGGGCAGGGGGCACCTCTAGACACACAAGTTGATCAAGTTGATCGTCTCTTAGCCATGTGCGGTGCCCCACTCCACCATAGTCCACCTTGATAATACTGTAGCGGTGCTTAGGCGAAGCCCTGCGTCGGTAGAACATCAACATCGTCACCACGCTGTCGTGCTGACGAAACTCTCCCTCAACACTCGGCTGGATCGAAGTTAGAGGGACGTCCTTGGGCTGAACGTGTGCTGAACTCGGAGGTGCCGTGCGTTTGGTACTTGATCGGTCGGATCGTGAAGACGTACGACTACATCAACCGCGTTGTGCTAATGCTTCCGCTTTCGGTTTACGAGGGTACGTGGACACACTCTCCCCTCTCGTTGCTATGCATCACCATGATCTTGCGTGTGCGTAGGATTTTTTTTGAAATTACTACGTTCCCCAACAGTGGCATCCGAGCCAGGTTTTATGCATTGATGTAATATGCACGAGTAGAACACAAGTGAGTTGTGGGCGATATAAGTCATACTGCTTACCAGCATGTCACACTTTGGTTCGGCGGTATTGTTGGATGAAGCGGCCCGGACCGACATTACGCGTACGCTTACGCGAGACTGGTTTTACCGCCGTGCTATGCACACAGGTGACTAGCGGGTGTCAGTTTCTCCAACTTTAGTTGAACCGAGTGTGGCTACGCCCGGTCCTTGCGAAGGTTAAAACAGCACCAACTTGACAAACTATCATTGTGGTTTTGATGCGTAGGTAAGAATGGTTCTTGCTAAGCCCGTAGCAGCCACGTAAACCTTGCAACAACAAAGTAGAGGACGTATAACTTGTTTTTGCAGGGCATGTTGTGATGTGATATGGTCAAGACGTGATGAGATATAAGTTGTTGTATAAGATGATCATGTTTTGTTGAAGTTATCGGCAACTGGCAGAAGCCTTATGGTTGTCTCTTTATTGCATAAGACGCAAGCGCCAAATAATTGCTTTACAATTATCGCTATGTGATAGCAATAGTTGCAAGAGCAATAGTTGGCGAGACGACCATGTGACGACACATTGATATAGATCAAGATGATGGAGATCATGGTGTCATGCCGGTGACGATGGAAATCATGACGATGTTTTGGAGATGGAGATCAAAGGCACAAGATGATGATGGCCATATCATGTCACATATTTTGATTGCATGTGATGTTTTATGCATATTATCTTGCTTTAATTGACGGTAGCATTATAAGATGATCTCTCACTAAATTTCAAGATAAAAGTGTTCTCCCTGAGTATGCACCGTTGCCAAAGTTCGTCGTGCCCAGACACCATGTGATGATCGGGTGTGATAAGCTTTACGTCCATCTACAACGGGTGCAAGCCAGTTTTGCACACGCAGAATACTCAGGTTAAACTTAACGAGCCTAGCATATGCAGATATGGCCTCAGAACACTGAGACCGAAAGGTCGAGCGTGAATCATATAGTAGATATGATCAACATAGTGATGTTCACCATTGAAAACTACTCCATTTCACGTGATGATCGGTTATGGTTTAGTTGATTTGGATCACGTGATCACTTAGAAGATTAGAGGGATGTCTTTCTAAGTGGGAGTTCTTAAGTAATATGATTAATTTAACTTAAATTTATCATGAACTTAGTCCTGGTTGTATTAGCATATCTGTGTTGTAGATCAATAGCTCGCGATGTTGCTCCCCGTTTAATTTTTATATGTTCCTAGAGAAAACTAAGTTGAAAAATGTTAGTAGCAATGATGCGGATTGGATCCGTGATCTGAGGATTATCCTCATTGCTGCACAGAAGGATTATGTCCTTGATGCACCGCTAGGTGACAGACCTATTGCAGGAGCAGATGCAGACGTTCTGAACGTTTGGCTAGCTCAATATGATGACTACTTGATAGTTTAGTGCACCATTCTTAACGGCTTAGAATCGGGACTTCAAAGACGATTTGAACGTCATGGAACATATGAGATGTTCCAGGAGTTGAAGATAATATTTCAAGCAAATACCCGAATTGAGAGATATGAAGTCTCCAACAAGTTCTATAGCTAAAAGATGGAGGAGAATAGCTCAAGCAGTGAGTGTGTGCTCAGATTGTCTGGATACTACAATCGCTTGAATCAAGTGGGAGTTAATCTTCCAGATAAAATAGTGATTGACAGAATTCTCTAGTCACCATCACCAAGTTAGTAGAACTTCGTGATGAACTATAATATGCAAGGGATAACGGAAACGATTCCCAAGCTCTTCGTGATGCTAAAATCGGCGAAGGTAGAAATCAAGAAAAGCATCAAGTGTTGATGGTAAACAAAAACCACTAGTTTCAAGTAAAGGGACAAAGGGAAGAAAGGGGAACTTCAAGAAGAACGGCAAGCAAGTTGCTGCTCAAGTGAAAAACCCAAGTCTGGACCTAAGCCTGAAACTGAGTGCTTCTACTGCAAAGGGACTGGTCACTGGAAGCGGAACTACCCCAAGTAATTGGCGGATAAGAAGGATGGCAAAGTGAACATAGGTATATTTTATATACATGTTATTGATGTGTACTTTACTAGTGTTTATAGCAACTCCTCAGTATTTGATACTAGTTCAGTTGCTAAGAATAGTAACTCGAAACGGGAGTTGCAGAATGAACAGATACTAGTTAAGGGTGAAGTGACGATGTGTATTGGAAATGGTTCCAAGATTGATATGATCATCATCGCACACTCTCTATACTTTTGGGATTAGTGTTAAACCTAAAATAAATGTTATTTAGTGTTTACGTTGAGCATAAATATGATTGGATCATGTTTATTGTAATACTGTTATTCGTATAAGTTAGAGAATAATTATTGTTCTGTTTACATGAATAAAACCTTCTATGGTCATACACCCAATGAAAATGGTTTGTTGGATCTCGATCGTGGTGATACACATTTTCATAATATTGAAGCCAAAAGATGCAACGTTAATAATGATAGTGCAACTTATTTGTGGCAATGCCGTTTAGGTCATATTGGTGTAAAGCGCATGAAGAAAATCCATGCTGATGGGCTTTTGGAGTCACTTGATTATGAATCAGTTGATGCTTGCGAACCATGCCTCATGGGCAAGATGACTAAGACTCCGTTCTCCAGAACAATGGAGCGAGCAAAAGATTTGTTGGAAATCATACGTACTGATGTATGTGGTCCGATGAATATTGAGGCTCGCGGCAGGTATCATTATTTTCTGATCTTCACAGATGATTTGAGCAGATATGAGTATATCTACTTGATGAAACACAAGTCTGAAACATTTGAAAAGTTCAAAGAATTTCAGAGTGAAGTGGAGAATCATCGTAACAAAAATAAAAGTTTCTACGATATGATCGCAGAAGTAGAATATTTGAGTTACGAGTTTGGCCTTCAATTAAAACAATGTGGAATAGTTTCACAAAACTCATGCCACCTGGAACACCACAGCGTAATGGTGTGTCCGAACATCGTAACCGTGCTTTATTAGATATGGTGCGATCTATGATGTCTCTTACCGATTTACCACTATCATTTTGGGTTTATGCATTAGAGACACATGCATTCACGTTAAATAGGGCACCATCTAAATCCGTTGAGACGACACTGTATGAACTATGGTTTGGTAAGAAACCTAAGCTATCGTTTCTTAAAGTTTGAGGTTGAAATGCATATGTGAAAAAGTTTCAACCTGATAAGCTCAAACCCAAATCGGAGAAGTGCGTCTTCATAGGATACCCAAAAGAAAATGTTCGGTACACCTTCTATCACAGATCCGAAGGCAAGATATTCGTTGCTGAGAATGGATCCTTTCTAGAGAAGGAGTTTCTCTCGAAAGAAGTGAGTGGGAGGAAAGTAGAACTTGATGAGGTAACTGTACCTGCTCCCTTATTGGAAAGTAGTTCATCACAGAAATTTGTTCCTGTGACTACTACACCAATTAGTGAGGAAGCTAATGATGATGATCATGTAACTTCAGATCAAGTTACTACCGAACCTCGTAGGTAAACCAGAGTGAGATCTGCACCAGAGTGGTACGGTAATCCTGTTCTGGAGGTCATGTTACTTGACCATGATGAACCTACGAACTATGAGGAAGCGATGATGAGCCCAGATTCCGCGAAATGACTTGAGGCCATGAAATCTGAGATGAGATCCATGTATGAGAACAAAGTATGGACTTTGATTGATTGCCCAATGATCGGCGAGCCATTGAGATTAAATGGATCTTCAAGAGGAAGATGGACGCTGATAGTAGTGTTACTATCTACAAAGCTAGAATTGTCGCAAAAAGGTTTTCGACAAGTTCAAGGTGTTGACTATGATGAGAGTTTCTCACTCGTATCTATGCTTAAGTCTGTCCGAATCATGTTAGCAATTGCCGCATTTTATGAAATTTGGCAAATGGATAAATAAAACTGCATTCTTTAATGGATTTATTAAAGAAGAGTTGTATATGATGCAACCAGAAGGTTTTGTCAATCCTAAAGGTACTAACAAAATATGCAAGCTCTAGCGATCCATCTATGGACTGGTGCAAGCATCTCGGAGTTTGAATATACACTTTGATAAGTTGATCAAAGCATATAGTTTTATACAGACTTGCGGTGAAGCCTGTATTTACAAGACAGTGAGTGGGAGCACTACAACAATTCTGATAAGTATATGTGAATAACATATTGTTGATCGGAGATAATGTAGAATTATTCTGCAAAGCATAAAGGAATGTTTGAAAGGAGTTTTTCAAAGAAATACCTCGGTGAAGCTACTTACATATTGAGCATCAAGATCTATAGAGATAGATCAAGACGCTTGATAAGTTTTTCAATGAGTACATACCTCAACAAGATTTTGAAGTAGTTCAAAATGGAATAGTCAAAGAAAGAGTTCTTGCCTGTGTTACAAGGTGTGAAACTGAGTAAGACTCAAAACCCGACCACGACAGAAGATAGAGAGAGAATGAAAGTCATTCCCTATGCCTCAGCCATAGGTTCTATAAAGTATACCATGCTGTGTACCAGACCTATTGTATACCCTGCCCTATGTTTGGCAAGGGAGTACAATAGTGATCTAGGAGTAGATCACTGGACATTGGTCAAAATTATCCTTAGTGGAATAAGGGTATGTTTCTCGATTATGGAGGTGACAAAAGGTTCGTCGTAAAGGGTTACATCGATGCAAGTTTTGACACTGATCCAGATGACTCAAAGTCTCAATCTGGATACATATTGAAAGTGGGAGCAATTAGCTAGAGTAGCTCTGTGTAGAGCATTGTTGACATAGAAATTTGCAAAATACATACAGATCTGAATGTGGCAGACCCGTTGACTAAACTTCCCTCACAAGCAAAACATGATCACACCTTAGTACTCTTTGGGTATTAATCACATAGCGATGTGAACTAGATTATTGACTCTAGTAAACCCTTTGGGTGTTGGTCACATGACGATGTGAACTATGGTTGTTAATCACATGGTGATGTGAACTATTGATGTTAAATCACATGGCGATGTGAACTAGATTATTGACTATAGTGCAAGTGGGAGTCTGAAGGAAATATGCCCTACAGGAAATAATAAAGTTATTATTTTTTTCCTTATATAATGATAAGTGTTTATTATTCATGCTAGAATTGTATTAACCGGAAACATGATACATGTGTGAATACATAGACAAACAGAGTGTCACTAGTATTCCTCTACTTGACTAGCTTGTTGATCAAAGATGGTTATGTTTCCTAGCCATAGACAAAGAGTTGTCATTTGATTAACGGGATCACATCATTAGGAGAATGATGTGATTGACTTGACCCATTCTGTTAGCTTAGCAATTGATCGTTTAGTTTTTTGCTATTTCTTTCTTCATGACTTATATATGTTCCTATGACTATGAGATTATGCAACTCCCGTTTACCGGAGGAACACTTTGTGTGCTACCAAACGTCACAACGTAACTGGGTGATTATAAAGGTGCTCTACAGGTGTCTCTGAAGGTACTTGTTGGGTTGGCGTATTTTGAGATTAGTATTTGTCACTCCGATTGTCGGAGAGGTATCTCTGGGCCCACTCGGTAATACACATCACTTAAGCCTTGCAAGCATTGCAACTAATGAGTTAGTTGCGGGATGATGTATTACGGAACGAGTAAACAGACTTGCCGGTAACGAGATTGAACTAGGTATTGAGACACCGACGATCGAATCTCGGGCAAGTAACACACCGATGACAAAGGGAACAACGTATGTTGTTATGCGGTTTGACCGATAAAGATCTTTGTAGAATATGTGGGAGCCAATTGAAGGAAATATGCCCTAGAGGCAATAATAATGTTATTATTTTATTTCTTATATCATGATAAATGTTTATTATTCATGCTAGAATTGTATTATCCGGAAACATAATACTTGTGTGAATACATAGACAAACTAAACGTCACTAGTATGCCTCTACTTGACTAGCTCGTTAATCAAAGATGGTTATGTTTCCTAACCATAGACATGTGTTGTCATTTGATTAACGGGATCACATTATTAGGAGAATGATGTGATTGACATGACCCATTCCATTAGCTTAGCACCCGATCATTTAGTATGTTGCTATTGCTTTCTTCATGACTTATACATGTTCCTATGACTATGAGATTATGCAACTCCCGTTTGCCGGAGGAACACTTTGTCTGCTACCAAACGTCACAACGTAACTGGGTGATTATAAAGGAGCTCTGCAGGTGTCTCCAAAGGTAAATGTTGGGTTGGCGTATTTCGAGATTAGGATTTGTCACTCCGATTGTCGGAGAGGTATCTCTGGGCCCTCTCGGTAATGCACATCACATAAGCCTTGCAAGCATTGTAACTAATGAGTTAGTTGCGAGATGATGTATTACGAAACGAGTAAAGAGACTTGCCGGTAACGAGATTGAACTAGGTATTGAGATACCGACGATCGAATCTCGGGCAAGTAACATACCGATGACAAAGGGAACAACGTATGTTGTTATGCGGTCTGACCAATAAAGATCTTCGTAGAATATGTGGGAGCCAATATGAGCATCCAGGTTCCGCTATTGGTTATTGACCGGAGACATGTCTCGGTCATGTCTACATTGTTCTCGAACCCGTACGGTCCGCACACTAAAGGTTTCGATGATAGTGATATTATGAGTTTATGAGTTTTGATGTACCGAAGTTAGTTCGGAGTCCCGAATGTGATCACAGACATGACGAGGAGTCTCGAAATGGTCGAGACATAAAGATTGATATATTAGACGGCTATATTCGGACACCGGAAGTGTTCCGAGTGATTTCGGAGAAAACCGGATTGCCGGAGGGTTACCGGAACCCCCCGGGAGAAGTAATGGGCCTTATGGGCCTTAGTGGAGAGAGAGAGGGGCAGCCAGGGTGGGCCACGCGCCCCCTCCCCCTCTGGACCGAATTGGACTAGGAGAGGGGAGGCGGCGCCCCCTTTCCTTCTCCCTCTCCCCCTTCCTTTCCCCCTCCTAGTAGGAGTAGGAAAGAGGGGAGTCCTACTCCTACTAGGAGGAGGACTCCTCCTCCTTGGCGCGCCCTAGGGCCGGCCAGCCTCCTCCCCTTGCTCCTTTATATACGGGGGCAGGGGCACCCCTAGACACACAAGTTGATCCACATGATCATTTTCTTAGCCGTGTGCGGTGCCCCCTTCCACCATACTCCTCGATAATATTGTAGCAGTGCTTAGGCGAAGCCCTGCGACGGTAGAACATCAAGATTGTCACCATGCCGTCGTGCTGATGGAACTCTTCCCCGACACTTTGCTGGATCGGAGTCCGGGGATCGTCATCGAGCTGAACGTGTGCTAAAACTCGGAGGTGCCATAGTTTCGGTGCTTGATCGGTCGGGCCGTGAAGACGTACGACTACATCAACCTCATTGTCATAACGCTTCCGCTGTCGGTCTACAAGGGTACGTAGATCACACTCTCCCCTCTCGTTCCTATGCATCACCATGATCTTGCGTTTGCATAGGAAAATTTTGAAATTACTACGTTCCCCAACAGTGGTATCAGAGCCTAGGTTTTATGTGTTGATGTTATATGCACGAGTAGAACACAAGTGAGTTGTGGGCGATATAAGTCATACTGCTTACCAGCATGTCATACTTTGGTTCAGCGGTATTGTTGGACGAAGCGGCCCGGACCGACATTACGCGTACGCTTATGCGAGACCGGTTCTCCCAACGTGCTTTGCACAAAGGTGGCTAGCGGGTGTCAGTTTCTCCAACTTTAGTTGAACCGAGTGTGGCTACGCCCGGTCCTTGCGAAGGTTAAAATAGCACCAACTTGACAAACTATCGTTGTGGTTTTGATGCGTAGGTAAGATTGGTTCTTGCTTAAGCCTGTAGCAGCCACGTAAAACTTGCAGCAACAAAGTAGAGGACGTCTAACTTGTTTTTGCAGGGCATGTTGTGATGTGATATGGTCAAGACATGATGCTAATTTTTATTGTATGAGATGATCATGTTCTGTAACCGAGTTATCGACAACTGGCAGGAGCCATATGGTTGTCGCTTTATTGTATGCAATGCAACTACGCTGTAATGCTTTACTTTATCACTAAGTGGTAGCGACAGTCGTGGAAGCATAAGATTGGCGAGACGACAACGATGCTACGATGGTGATCAAGGTGTTGCGCCGGTGACGATGGTGATCATGATGGTGCTTCGAAGATGGAGATCACAAGCACAAGATGATGATGGCCATATCATATCACTTATATTGATTACATGTGATGTTTATCTTTTATGCATCTTATTTTGCTTTGTTTGACGGTAGCATTTTAAGATGATCTCTCACTAATTATCAAGAAGTGGTCTCCCTGAGTATGCACCGTTGCAAAAGTTCTTCATGCTGAGACACCACGTGATGATCGGGTGTGATAGGCTCTACGTTCAAATACAACGGGTGCAAAACAGTTGCACACGCGGAATACTCAGGTTATACTTGACGAGCCAAGCATATACAGATATGGCCTTGGAACACGGAGACCGAAAGGTCGAGCGTGAATCATATAGTAGATATGATCAACATAGTGATGTTCACCAATGAAACTACTCCATCTCACGTGATGATCGGACATGGTTTAGTTGATTTGGATCACGTGATCACTTAGAGGATTAGAGGGATGTGTATCTAAGTGGGAGTTCTTTAGTAATATGATTAATTGAACTTAAATTTTATCATGAACTTAGTACCTGATAGTATCTTGCTTGTTTATGTTTGATTGTAGATAGATGGCCCATGCTGTTGTTCCGTTGAATTTTAATGCGTTCCTTGAGAAAGCAAAGTTGAAAGATGATGGTAGCAATTACACGGACTGGGTCTGTAATTTGATGATTATCCTCATTGCCGCATAGAAGAATTACGTCCTGGAAGCACCACTGGGTGCCAGGCCTGCTGTTGGAGCAACATCAGATGTTATGAATGTCTGGCAGAGCAAAGCTGATGATTACTCAATAGTTTAGTGTGCCATGCTTTACGGCTTAGAATCGGGACTTCAACGACGTTTTGAACGTCATGGAGCATATGAGATGTTCCAGGAGTTGAAGTTAATATTTCAAGCAAATGCCCGGATTGAGAGATATGAAGTCTCCAATAAGTTCTATAGCTGCAAGATGGAGGAGAATAGTTCTGTCAGTGAGCATATACTCAAAATGTCTAGGTATAATAATCACTTGATTCAATTGGGAGTTAATATTCCAGATGATTGCGTCATTGACAGAATTCTCCAATCACTGCCACCTAGCTACAAGAGCTTCGTGATGAACTATAATATGCAAGGGATGAATAAGACTATTCCCGAGCTCTTCACAATGCTGAAAGCTGCGGAGGTAGAAATCAAGAAGGAGCGTCAAGTGTTGATGGTCAACAAGACCACTAGTTTCAAGAAAAAGGGCAAAGGGACGAAGAAGGGGAACTTCAAAAAGAACAGCAAGCAAGTTGCTGCTCAAGAGAAGAAACCCAAATCTGGACCTAAGCCTGAAACTGAGTGCTTCTACTACAAGCAGACTGGTCACTGGAAGCGGAACTGCCCCAAGTATTTGGCGGATAAGAAGGATGGCAAGGTGAACAAAGGTATATGCGATATACATGTTATTGATGTGTACCTTACTAATGCTCGCAGTAGCACCTGGGTATTTGATACTGGTTCTGTTGCTAACATTTGCAACTCGAAACAGGGACTACGGACTAAGCGAAGATTGGCTAAGGACGAGGTGACGATGCGCGTGGGAAATGGTTCCAAAGTCAATGTGATCGCGGTCGGCACGCTACCTCTACATCTACCTTCGGGATTAATATTAGACCTAAATAATTGTTATTTGGTGCCAGCGTTGAGCATGAACATTATATCTGGATCTTGTTTAATGCGAGACAGTTATTCATTTAAATCAGAGAATAATGGTTGTTCTATTTATATGAGTAAAATCTTTTATGGTCATGCACCCATGAAGAATGGTCTATTCTTATTAAATCTCGGTAGTAGTGATACACATATTCATAATGTTGAAGCCAAAAGATGCAGAGTTGATAATGATAGTGCAACTTATTTGTGGCACTGCCGTTTAGGTCATATCGGTATAAAACACATAAAGAAACTCCATACTGATGGACTTTTGGAACCACTTGATTATGAATCACTTGGTACTTGCGAACCGTGCCTTATGGGTAAGATGACAAAAACACCGTTCTCCGGTACTATGGAGAGAGCAACAGATTTGTTGGAAATCATACATACAGATGTATGTGGTCCGATGAATATTGAGGCTCGTGGTGGATATCGTTATTTTCTCACCTTCACAGATGACTTAAGCAGATATGGGTATATCTACTTAATGGAACATAAGTCTGAAACATTTGAAAAGTCCAAAGAATTTCAGAGTGAAGTTGAAAATCATCGTAACAAGAAAATAAAATTCCTACAATCTAATCGTGGAGGAGAATATTTGAGTTACGAGTTTGGTGTACATTTGAAACAATGCGGAATAGTTTCGCAACTCACGCCACCCAGAACACCACAGCGTAATGATGTGTCCGAACGTCGTAATCATACTTTACTAGATATGGTGCGATCTATGATGTCTCTTACTGATTTACCGCTATCGTTTTGGGGTTATGCTCTAGAGACGGTCGCATTCACGTTAAATAGGGCACCATCAAAATCCGTTGAGACGACGCCTTATGAACTGTGGTTTGGCAAGAAACCAAAGTTGTCGTTTCTGAAAGTTTGGGGCTGTGATGCTTATGTGAAAAAACTTCAACCTGATAAGCTCGAACCCAAATCGGAGAAATGTGTCTTCATAGGATATCCAAAGGAAACTATTGGATACACCTTCTATCACAGATCTGAAGGCAAGACTTTTGTTGCTAAATTCGGAAACTTTCTAGAGAAGGAGTTTCTCTCGAAAGAAGTGAGTGGGAGGAAAGTAGAACTTGATGAGATAACTATACCTGCTCCCTTATTGGAAAGTAGTACATCACAGAAACTGGTTTCTTTGACACCTACACCAATTAGTGAGGAAGCTAATGATGATGATCATGAAACTTCAGAACAAGATATTACTGAACCTCGTAGATCAACCAAAGTAAGATCCGCACCAGAGTGGTATAGTAATCCTGTTCTGGAAGTCATGCTACTAGATCATGATGAACCTACGAACTATGGAGAAACGATGGTGAGCCCAGATTCCGCAAAATGGCTTGAAGCCATGAAATCTGAGATGGGATCTATGTATGAGAACAAAGTGTGGACTTTGGTTGACTTGCCCAAAGATCGGCAAGCAATTGAGAATAAATGGATCTTCAAGAAGAAGACTGACGCTGACGGTAATGTTACTGTCTACAAAGCTCGACTTGTCGCAAAAGGTTTTCGACAAGTTCAAGGGATTGACTACGATGAGACCTTCTCACCTGTAGTGATGCTTAAGTCTGTCCGAATCATGTTAGCAATTGCCGCATTTTATGATTATGAAATTTGGCAAATGGATGTCAAAACTGCATTCCTGAATGTATTTCTGGAAGAAGAGTTGTATATGATGCAGCCGAAAGGTTTTGTCGATCCAAAGGGAGCTAACAAAGTGTGCAAGCTCCAGTGATCCATTTATGGACTGGTGCAAGCCTCTCGGAGTTGGAATAAACGCTTTGATAGTGTGATCAAAGCATTTGGTTTTGTACAGACTTTTGGAGAAGCCTGTATTTACAAGAAAGTGAGTGGGAGCTCTGTAGCATTTATGATATTATATGTAGATGACATATTACTAATTGGAAATGATATAGAATTTCTGGATAGCATAAAGGGATACTTGAATAAGAGTTTTTCAATGAAAGACCTCGGTGAAGCTGCTTACATATTGGGCATTAAGATCTATAGAGATAGATCAAGACGCTTAATTGGACTTTCACAGAGCACATACCTTGACAAAATTTTGAAGAAGTTCAAAATGGATCAAGCAAAGAAAGGATTCTTGCCTGTGTTACAAGGTGTGAAATTGAGTAAGACTCAATGCCCGACCAATGCAGAAGATAGAGAGAAAATGAAAGATGTTCCATATGCTTCAGCCATAGGCTCTATCATGTATGCAATGCTGTGTACCAGACCTGATGTGTGTCTTGCTATAAGTCTAGCAGGGAGGTACCAAAGTAATCCAGGAGTGGATCACTGGACAGCGGTCAAGAACATCCTGAAATACCTGAAAAGGACTAAGGATATGTTTCTCATATATGGAGGTGACAAAGAGCTCATCATAAATGGTTACGTTGATGCAAGCTTTGACACTGATCCGGACGATTCTAAATCGCAAACCGGATATGTGTTTACATTAAACGGTGGAGCTGTCAGTTAGTGCAGTTCTAAGCAAAGTGTTGTGGCGGGATCTACATGTGAAGCGGAGTACATAGCTGCTTCGGAAGCAGCAAACGAAGGAGTCTGGATGAAGGAGTTCATATCCGATCTAGGTGTCATACCTAGTGCATCGGGTTCAGTGAAAATCTTTTGTGACAATACTGGTGCAATTGCCTTGGCAAAGGAATCCAGATTTCACAAGAGAACCAAGCACATCAAGAGACGCTTCAATTCCATCCGGGATCTAGTCCAGGTGAGAGACATAGAGATTTGCCAGATACATACGGATCTGAATGTTGCAGACCCGTTGACTAAGCCTCTTCCACGAGCAAAACATGATCAGCACCAAAGCTCCATGGGTGTTAGAATCATTACTGTGTAATCTAGATTATTGACTCTAGTGCAAGTGGGAGACTGAAGGAAATATGCCCTAGAGGCAATAATAATGTTATTATTTTATTTCCTTATATCATGATAAATGTTTATTTTTCATGCTAGAATTGTATTATCCGGAAACATAATACTTGTCTGAATACATAGACAAACTAAACGTCACTAGTATGCCTCTACTTGACTAGCTCGTTAATCAAACATGGTTATGTTTCCTAACCATAGACATGTGTTGTCATTTGATTAACAGGATCACATTATTAGGAGAATGATGTGATTGACATGACCCATTCCATTAGCTTAGCACCCGATCGTTTAGTATGTTGCTATTGCTTTCTTCATGACTTATACATGTTCCTATGACTATGAGATTATGCAACTCCCGTTTGCCGGAGGAACACTTTATGTGCTACCAAACGTCACAACGTAACTGGGTGATTATAAAGGAGCTCTACAGGTGTCTGCAAAGGTAAATGTTGGGTTGGCGTATTTCGAGATTAGGATTTGTCACTCCGATTGTCGGAGAGGTATCTCTGGGCCCTCTCGGTAATGCACATCACATAAGCCTTGCAAGCATTGCAACTAATGAGTTAGTTGCGAGATGATGTATTACGAAATGAGTAAAGAGACTTGCCGGTAACGAGATTGAACTAGGTATTGAGATACCGACGATCGAATCTCGGGCAAGTAACATACCGATGACAAAGGGAACAACATATGTTGTTATGCGGTCTGACCGATAAAGATCTTCGTAGAATATGTGGGAGCCAATATGAGCATCCAGGTTCCGCTATTGGTTATTGACCGGAGACATGTCTCGGTCATGTCTACATTGTTCTCGAACCCGTAGGGTCCGCACGCTTAAGGTTTCGATGACAGTGATATTATGAGTTTATGAGTTTTGATGTACCGAAGTTAGTTCGGAGTCCCGGATGTGATCACGGACATGACGAGGAGTCTCGAAATGGTCGAGACATAAAGATTGATATATTGGACGGCTATATTCGGACACCGGAAGTGTTCTGAGTGATTTCGGAGAAAACCGGATTGACGGAGGGTTACCGGAACCCCCCGGGAGAAGTAATGGGCCTTATGGGCCTTAGTGGAGAGAGAGAGAGGGGCAGCCAGGGTGGGCCGCGCGCCCCCTCCCCCTCTGGACCGAATTGGACTAGGAGAGGGGGGGCGTCACCCCCTTTCCTTCTCCCTCTCCCCCTTCCTTTCCCCCTCCTAGTAGGAGTAGGAAAGAGGGGAGTCCTACTCCTACTAGGAGGAGGACTCCTCCTCCTTGGCGCGCCGTAGGGCCGGCCAGCCTCCTCCCCTTGCTCCTTTATATACGGGGGCAGGGGCACCCCTAGACACACAAGTTGATCCACATGATCGTTTTCTTAGCCGTGTGCGGTGCCCCCTTCCACCATACTCCTCGATAATATTGTAGCAGTGCTTAGGCGAAGCCCTGCGACGGTAGAACATCAAGATTTTCACCACGCCATCGTGCTGATGGAACTCTTCCCCGAAACTTTGCTGGATCGGAGTCCGAGGATCGTCATCGAGCTGAACGTGTGCTAAAAGTCAGAGGTGCCGTAGTTTCGGTGCTTGATCGGTCGGGCCGTGAAGACGTACGACTACATCAACCACATTGTCATAACGCTTCCGCTGTCGATCTACAAGGGTACGTAGATGGCACTCTCCCCTCTCGTTCCTATGCATCACCATGATCTTGCGTTTGCATAGGAAAATTTTGAAATTACTACGTTCCCCAACAAAGGGAACAACGTATGTTGTTAT
This sequence comes from Triticum dicoccoides, assembly GCF_002162155.2. Classification (NCBI taxonomy): domain Eukaryota; kingdom Viridiplantae; phylum Streptophyta; class Magnoliopsida; order Poales; family Poaceae; genus Triticum; species Triticum dicoccoides. The sequence goes on from NC_041392.1 coordinate 492,450,075, forward strand.
GCGGTCTGACCGATAAAGATCTTCGTAGAATATGTGGGAGCCAATATGAGCATCCAGGTTCCGCTATTGGTTATTGATCGGAGACATGTCTCGGTCATGTCTACATTGTTCTCGAACCCGTAGGGTCCGCACACTTAAGGTTTCGATGACAGTTATATTATGAGTTTGTGAGTTTTGATGTACCGAAGTTAGTTCGGACTCCCGGATGTGATCAAGGACACGACGAGGAGTCTCGAAATGGTCGAGACATAAAGATTGACATATTGGACGGCTATATTGGGACACCGGAAGTGTTCCGAGTGATTTCGGAGAAAACCGGATTGCCGGAGGGTTACCGAAACCCCCCGGGAGAAGTAACGGGCCTTATGGGCCTTAGTGGAGAGAGAGAGGGGCGGCCAGGGTGGGTCGCGCGCCCCCTCCCCCTCTGGTCTGAATTGGACTAGGAGAGGGGGGCGGCGCCCCCCTTTCCTTCTCCCTCTCCCCCTTCCTTTCCCCCTCCTAGTAGGAGTAGGAAAGAGGGGAGTCCTACTCCTACTAGGAGGAGGACTCCTCCTCCTTGGCGCGCCCTAGGGCCGGCCAGCCTCCTCCCCTTGCTCCTTTATATACGGGGGCAGGGGACACCCCTAGACACACAAGTTGATCCACGTGATCGTTTACTTAGCCGTGTGCGGTGCCCCCTTCCACCATACTCCTCGATAATATTGTAGCAGTGCTTAGCCGAAGCCCTGCGACGTTAGAACATCATGATCATCACCACGTTGTCGTGCTGACGGAACTCTTCCCCGACACTTTGCTGGACCGGAGTCCGGGGATCGTCATCGAGTTGAACGTGTGCTAAAACTCGGAGGTGCCGTAGTTTCGGTGCTTGATCGGTCGGGCCGTGAAGACGTACGACTACATCAACCGCATTGTCATAACGCTTCCAATGTCGGTCTACAAGGGTACGTAGATCATACTCTCCCCTCTCGTTGCCATGCATCACCATAATCTTGCGTGTGCGTGGGAAAATTTTGAAATTACTACGTTCCCCAACACCAATATGAGCATCCAGGTTCCGCTATTGGTTATTGACCAGAGACGTGTCTCGGTCATGTCTACATAGTTCTCGAACCCATAGGGTCCGCACGCTTAACGCTACGATGACAGTTATATTATGAGTTTATATGTTTTGATGTACCGAAGGAGTTCGGAGTCCCGGATGAGATCGGGGATATAACGAGGAGTCTCGAAATGGTCGAGACATAAAGATTGATATATTGGACGACTATATTCGGACTTCGGAAAGGTTCCGAGTGATTCGGGTATTTTTCAGAGTACCGGAGAGTTACGGGAATTCGCCGGGGAGTATATGGGCTTTATTGGGCCATACGGGAATAGAGGAGGTAGGCCAAAAGGAAGGAGGCCTGCCCCCCCCCCCTCTGGTCCGAATTGGACAAGGGGTGCAGCCCCCTTTTCCTTCTCCCTCTCCTCCTCTTTCCTTCACTCCTACTCCAACAAGGAAAGGAGGAGTCCTACTCCCGATGGGAGTTGGACTCCCCCCTTGGCGCGCCCTCCTCCTAGGCCGGCCGCCTCCCCCCTTGCTCCTTTATATACAGGGGCAGGGGGCACCTCTAGACACACAAGTTGATCGAGTTGATCATCTCTTAGCCGTGTGCGGTGCCCCCCTCCATCATAGTCCACCTCGATAATACTGTAGCGGTGCTTAGGCGAAGCCCTGCGTCGGTAGAACATCAACATCGTCACCACACCGTCGTCCTGACGAAACTCTCCCTCAACACTCGGCTGGATCGGAGTTAGAGGGACGTCATTGGGCTGAACTCGGAGGTGTCGTGCGTTCAGTACTTGATCGGTCGGATCGTGAAGACGTACGACTACATCAACCGCGTTGTGCTAATGCTTCCGCTTTCGATCTACGAGGGTACGTGGACACACTCTCCCCTCTCGTTGCTATGCACCATCATGATCTTGTGTGTGCGTAGGATTTTTTTGAAATTACTATGTTCCCCAACATGATCATGGCTTGAACATGCCACCAATCATAGTTTTCCCCAGGAGCAGCCATTCCGCGTTATGGCTTGTTTTGAATTCCGAATGACTGCAAGTTTCCGGCGGCGATGAGTAGATCTTGACGAGAGGCAATAAGGGGGCGCCGCCTGACCACTCGATGCAGCCGACTGGACCAACGGGCCAAAGAATGCAGCAGGACAACATCGACTAGGAGCGGCGCTCCCGTAGAGTTTGGAGCGAATTAAAAGCGTCCATCGACGACCATGTCGGCAGAGTTGTATGGTGGACGAACCTCGCTCTAGATGCCAATGTTAGGAATTTAGGGTTTATGGTCTATCCCCTATTCCTCTGCGTTTATCCGTGGTGTCGCTCACAATTCGCATATCTGAGGCTAGAGGGTAGGGACCTTCTTATATTGTCTTTCCAAAGAGTCCACCTCTTATACAAATATAAGATTCCTAGTTTTTTTCACTAATTTTCGGGATAGAGTCCAGATCTAATTATCAACCATGAAAATATTTGTCTGTTAATGGATTCTACCCCTTATGTCCCTGGAGCACGCGCTTGTGAGCGATGCGTCATAATAGAGTGTAAATTCCTCTAATCATGTAGATCAACATTAGGGCTGTAATCTAACTATACGATCTAGCTCCTTCCGATTATCACTGTACCCTGGTAGTCTTTCCAATATAAATAGTATATTGTATTCCACTGATAATCAACCAACTTCCTTAAGCATATAACTTAAGTATGTTCCAACAAGTGATAATTCCATGATAATCATGTAAAGTAATTCCATAATGAGGTATTCCGAATATTATTAACTCCTAGTAATTTGAATATAGTTGCACGACACATAATTCCAACATCTCCCACTTGTCCAAAACGATCATTCAAATATTCATGAACCCATAGTCTTAACATGCTTACCAAATACCTCCTGACTAAGAGGCTTAGTCAAGGATCAACAATCATATTAGCACTACGTTGAAAAACCCAGACTAAAAATGTGACACTTTCCCTCAATATGTTTCCTTGGTGTGACACTTAAGATCATTAGAGACCTTTAGTTTCCGCCTAACTATTCCAGCACACCTGTCCTCGGCGCCTCGAGTATTATTTCCTTGAGTGTAATTTCACCTTTATAGGCACCTTGAGTATTTTGTTTCCTCAAGTGAAATTTCGCATCAGTTATTTTCAGTCACATATATCAATAATATGAATAATTCCACATTGAGTCAAATAGAAGATATCCATCTTGAATAAAGTTCCCAAAAACCAAATAAATATCAAATCCAATCACGTGATGAAGTTCCATCAGTAACCATTTTTTGAAAGAAATTCCTGACTTCGGTCAGTGAACCTGCACCATATTAGTACAAAAAATAACAATTGAATATGTGTACCTGGATTTATTTCTCATCTCGTGAATATAGTAATAGCTTCCTCAATGTGTTTACTTTTAATACAATTCCTAGAATAAATGTTACATTGTGATGCACTTTCCATGATCATGATGTGTGGGATTCCCTTAACCACCCTTTTATCCTTCCACATTTGTTCATTCCTTTTCCTCATGAGTTAAAAAATAATTCCTCATTGAGTGTCTTCCCTTCGTCAAAGGTGCTTTAATAGGTTTGCAATTTTCCGTAGAAAAAACGTTTCAAAACATTCCCTATGTATTTCCACTCCCAAAACATAGGAAGCTTCAAACATTCCTTTCATATGAAAGTTAAAACATGACCGAGCTTTCACTTCCATCAACGTGATTTTATCATTGCAAACAACAAAACAATGTTAATGTATACAATAATAATGCAAAAAATATTTTACACTTACATTTGTAGATGAACTCCTTGCTTCATTTAGAAAATGATATGACCTGTTATTCCATTGATGTGAAACTTGTTATAAGACCATACATAATGTATTCAGTTAGCAAACCATGTCATTAGTTCCTCTTTCCCAAAATTCCAAGAGAGAGAGTTTTTTCAAAGAGACCACCTCTTATACAAATATAAGATTCCTAATTTTTTTCACTAGTTTCCGGGATAGAGTCCAGATCAAATTATCAACTACGATCATATTTGTCTGTTAACGGATTCTAACCTTTATGTCCCCGGAGCACGCGATTGTGAGCAACGCGTCATAATAGAGTGTAAATTCCTCTAACCATGTAGATCAACATTAGGGCTGTAATCTAACTATACAATCTAGCTCCTTCCAATTATCACTGTATCCGGGTAGTCTTTCCAATATAAATAGTATATTGTATTTCACTGATAGTCGACCAACTTCCTTAAGCATATAACTTAAATACGTTCCAACAAGTGATAATTCCATGATAATCATGTAAAGTAATTCCATAATGAGGTGTTCCGAATATTATTAACTCCTAGTAATTTGAATATAGTTGCAGGACACATAATTCTAATAGAAATATCATGGATCAATGTACCTTCCCATCAATGACTGGATCGCAGTAGTATTGAAGAACACCAATGTTCAGAAATTTAGATGATTACGAGCAAGAACGGAGTTGCACCGCAGCACCAAATGATTTGCAGTAGTATGGAACATGAAACCCTTATATGATGATAAATAGCCTTGTAGATTATCTACTTCAAATGATGGCTATGCTGCAGCTATCACCATATAAATAATTTCAATGCTGGATAATGAAACAAAACTGCCAGTAGTATTAGAAGTTCCAGAAACACAATTGCTAGTATTAGAAATCAAGTGCTTGATCGACTAATCATCATACATATCTGTTGAACATGTGTATATGTACGTAGGTGTAGGTTTTGTATGTCGCACCTGTAGTGTCTCTCTCCCCCTGTATGTACTTGTATCTTGGGAGACAAGACACCGGTCGCACCCCTTACCCAGTGCACGATCAATTATTATCGATACACCAAATCATTCTCCACATGGTATCTACCACAAGTCGATCTAATCCCGCTTCCGCCTAACCCTAGCCGCCGCCTCGGGTCGCCGCCGCCGCCGCGATCTACAGCTGTCGCCGCCTCCCCACCCACTCTCCCGCGCCGCGCCTGCCTGTTCCGCGCCGCGCTGTGCCGTATCCATCCCGCTAGCCACCAACCCCGATCCCACTTGGACACTAGCCGCCAACCACCGCTCGCTCGCTTCGTGCCACGCCACGCCGCTAGCTTCCCGATCCCGATCCCTCCACGTTGCTAGCCCGCACGCTACATCGCCCGCACGCTACGTTACCCACTGCATCACTGCTGCTTACGCGGCTTCTTGCTCGCGCGTAGATCGCCCGAGCCGCCGCCAGCTGCCTCACGCCGCTCCGCTCCCTTCCTCGTGTCGCTATGACTTCCACCGGCTCTTCCTCCTACAACCCCTTCGTCGGGCCTGACATCCGCGATATCAACATCCACGACCGCGTCCCCGTCGTCCTCGATGCCACCGACGCCACGTACTTCGCATGGAAGATGTACTTCTCGCTACTCTTCCGCGAGAACAACCTCGTGGATCACGTTGACAGCTCCGTCGACTCCCGCACCATGGTGAGCGACTCTGAGTGGACCACGATCGACGCCACGCTCATCCGGTGGTTCTTCACCACCATCTCGAAGGACCTGTTTCACATGGTCGTAAGCGATCGTGATCATGCCCGCGCTCTGTGGGTCAAGCTCAATGGCCTCTTCACTGACAACAAGCTTCAGCATCGTGTGTTTTTGCAGAAGGAATTTTTTGACTATCATCAGGATGATCAGTCAATCGATGACTGCTGCCGCCGTCTGAAGATGTTGGCGGATGAGCTCCGTGACATTGGCGCCAAGGTTGATGACGACCTCCTCCTCAGCATGCTCACGGTCGGCCTCAACGAGGACTTCAGTAACGCGGCCTCCAACCTCTCCCTCATGCCGGAGCCCTCCTTCCCCAAGTTTGTGACATACTTGCAGTTGGAGGAGTGCCGGATGAAGGGGGTCAAGAAGCGCGTGCAGCACTACGCCCTCGCCGCCGGCACCTCGTGCGGTGCCCCTCCACCGGCCGCTCTGCCCGTACCTGCGCCCCGTCACCAGCCGGCGCCCCCGCGCCTCCGGGGTTTTACCCCCCCTCCCGCCCGCGCCCCACGCCCCACCCGCTGCCCCCCCAGCAGCCGCAACAGGGTGGCGGGCGCCGCGGCAACCGCCCCGGGGGTGGGCACAAACGGGCTCACGGGGGGCTCCTCGTCAGCAGCAACAGCAGGCCACCCCACCCTGGACTTACAGCACCAACCCGTGGACGGGCGTCGTACACGCGTACTCGATGCCGGTTCCTCGGGCTCCCGCTCTGGGCACCCTTGGGCCTCAGCCAGCGAGCCACCAGGCGCTCTTCACCGCGCAGAACGCCACCCCCTACAGTGGCTACGACGCCGCGCCCGCACCCGCGCCCGCCTACGGAGGGTTTCTCCCCCCAGGTGCCTCCGCCGTGGGACCCGACCCTTCTCGCTGCTCTGCACTCCACCCCATCACCGAGCTCCTACGTTGGCGGTGGTGACTGGTACATGGACTCGGGCGCCACCGCTCACATGACTGCTCATCCCGGTAACCTCACATCCGCCACTCTTGTTCATACTCCCACTCACATCACCCTTGGTAACGGTTCCTCCATTCCCATTACACATGTCGGTCATATGTCTTTCCCTTCTACTTCTACTCCCGTTAACATGTCTAATGTTCTTGTGTCTCCTAACTTAGTTACCAATCTTGTTTCTGTTCGTCGCCTTGCTCGTGAGAACCCTATTACTGTTGAATTTGACGATATCGGCTTTTCTGTGAAGGACGCCCGTACAAGGATGGTACTTCACCGATGTGACAGCCCGGACGAGCTTTACCCGGTGCATTCCTTCGGCGCCACCACCACCCATCGCCCCGCCGCCTTCGCTGCTAGTGTCGACCTTTGGCATGCCCGCCTCGGTCATCCCAACTCCACCGTTATGCGCCAGATTCTTCAGAGTTTTTCTTTCTCATGTAATAAGATTGACGACCACTCTTGTGAGGCTTGTCGTCTTGGCAAGCACGTTCGTCTTCTCTTTAGCGGGTCTACAAACATTTCCACTTTTCCGTTTCAATTATTTCATAGTGATGTTTGGACGTCCCCGGTTGCGAGCAACACGGGTTACTTATACTATTTGGTGATATTGGATGATTTCTCTCACTATGTGTGGACATTTTCTCTCCGTCGCAAGTCCGATGCTCTTGCCACACTCACCGCTTTTTATTCCTATGTCACCACACAGTTCGACCGTCCTATTCTTGCCTTGCAAACTGACAATGGAAAGGAGTTTGACAATGTCGCCGTCCGCAATCTTCTTGCGTCGCATGACACCATCTTTCGCCTCACTTGCCCCTACACGTCACAGCAGAATGGTCGCGCCGAGCGCGTCCTTCGCACTCTTAATGATTGTGTCCGCACGTTGCTCTTTCACTCCTACGTGCCTCCCCGGTACTGGCCGGACACGCTCGCAACCGCCAGCCTCCTCATCAACATTCACCCATGTCGTCCCCGCTGGAACTACACTCCTCGCCAGCTTCTCTTTGGTGCGGTTCCATCTTATGATGGTTTTCGCATTTTCGGGTGTCTTTGTTATCCTAGCACCGCATCCACTGCACCTCACAAACTCGCTCCCCGGTCGCTTCCTTGCATCTTTCTTGGTTATCCTCCCAACATCAAAGGTTACCGGTGCTATGATCCAGTGTCCCACTGCGTGTTCACCTCGCGGCACGTGTACTTTGATGAGTTGGTGTTCCTGTTTCAGCAGGTACGTCACCCTCGGCGTCCCCCGCGGCGCGGTTCGCCCCTGCCCCCACCTCTGGCAAACCGCCCCGCCGTGCACCGGGCTTGGCCCTGCCTGCGCTCCAGGCACCGGCGGCCCCCGTCGCCGCGGCCCCCTCGGCCGCCCTTGTCGCTGCGGCACCCTCGGTGGCCCCCGTCGCCGCGGCACCCTCGGCGGCCCCAGTCGCCGCGCCCCCCACCGCTGCGGCCGCCCCCTCGGCCGCCCCGACGCCCCGGCCCCTTCGGCCGATCCGGAGAACTCAGCATCCCATCTTGCACATAGACCACTATGAGAACTCACCGTGAAGCCTTGTCAAAGTCCAGAATCAGTCAGGTTCTTTGACATTCGATAGCTAGAGTCGCACCTGGGGCACCCTCAAGAATTTTTATCGTGGCCCAATGAACGACACACTTGTAGTGTCCCGGTGATCATCAGAGGAGGGAGATCAGAAGGAGTGTACCTGGGCGCCGATTTATCTACTACACGCAGGAGCTGCACAACCTCCACAGGCTGTTCTTCTGCTGCGGCTACAAATCCTCGTGGTCATCGGCGTTGCCGACGCCATCGTCGCCTCACGACCTCAGATTTCGAGCCATGCACGTCTTCCCGCTGATGCGGCCCCGCCATCTACACGCATCGACACCCTCGCCATAGGTTGCAGCCTCCGCGCCCGTTGAAGTCCTGCGGGTCCTTACAACATGGGCCACATGAACTGGAGAGCGGTGGCAGCCGAAGCTTTGGCTCTTGCGCAAACGATCTGGCGGTGGAGGTCGTACGTGCAGCAGTAGAGCATGGTGTCATCCTTTTGGAAACAGGACGTGTGGTGGGGGTAGGGAAAAGACCAGGAGAAAAGACCAGGCGTGATGAAAAAGAAAATCGGTGGGTGTCTTCGTTCGATCGATGAGGTAAGGAAACGAAACAACTTAGCAAACTCCTGGGATTAGATATGTGATTGGACAGCAAATTTAATTAATGCATTTTTGGTGATGTATGGAAATATTAATTAACGTGATCGAGCAACTTATGGTAAAGTTAATTAATTTAGATTTGGTCTTTTAAGATTGATCGTGATTGATTTTTTCACATATAAAAACATTACTAAATAAGTTGCACCCGCATGGAAAGTTCGGATCCGTTTATATTTTTTCGGTTGTGTGAGAGGTGAGGCGAAAATAAACCAATGGGAGAAGGTGGTGGGAGGTGAGGCGAAGAAAAACTGGACGAAAATAAACCGTACCAGGCTACCAAGTGCTTCATTAGAAGTAGAGATGGACAAGTAGTAATAGATTGTCGCCATGTTTACTATTGGTCGCTTTTTTGCTCCTTTGCGATTTTAATGTATCTCTATTGACAGACTAAAGCTAAGAGCATCTCCAGCCGCACCCCCAACAGACCCTTTCTAGACGTTTTTGCCGCGCCGGTGCCAAAAAAAATGGCCCAGTCGCACCCCCACTAGCCCATTTTTCGCCGGCTTGGACCGAAACTGACGCTGGCAGACCCAGGCCGAACCCGGCTCGCTGGGGGCGCCCGGGGGTGTCGGGGCGAACGGTTTTGGCGTGAAAGGGCCGCGGGCCAGCCGCGTCAGCAAGACGAAGCCTCGTCTTCCCCCAACGCGCCTTGGTTTTCCACGGGGAATCGATGGCAAGGCTGCCGCCGGTCAGCCTTCCATTGATTCCTCACGGACCGGCACGTCACGGGTGGCGCGGCGACGCCTCCCCTCCCGCCACGCGTACACACGGCGCGGGCTATAAAGACCTGCCGCTCCCCCTCGCCGCTGGCCACACCATCCCGAGCCCAAACCAGACGCCACCGAACTCTGCTCTTCCCCAGTACACCGCCGAGCTCTACTCTCTCCCATCCGCGCCGCCAAGCTCTACATCCCCCTGTCCTCCCCTTCCCTCCTTCCCTCTCTAGCGATGGCCGAGCGCTTCCCCGGCGACGCCGCGGCGGCCAACGGCTTCGGCCGCCGCTCGCTCCAGTCATCGGAGGCGTGGCTTCTGTTTGAGGCCAACATCCCGGCGCCGCCGAACATGCGTGCCGGGCCAACGGGGTGGAGGCTCAGCAACGGCGGCGTCCCCATCCCCCCGGTGCCCGACGTCGACGCCCGCCCCGACTTCTTCGCCGCCGAGGTCGACCGCGTGCAGTCGGCGCTGACTAAGGAGCAGCGCGCCCTCCCCCGGTACGCCGCCGACAACCACGCGGCGTGGACGTAGTATTTCTAGCGGCGGCAGGCGCAGCGGCTGGCGTCCATGAACGGGGCGCCGGTGGTGGGGGGCGTCAAGAACAATGACGGCTACCGCCTCTTGTGGGGCGTCCCGGGCCGCATGCTGCACGGGGTGCTGGAGTACCTTGAGGGAGGCAACAACCCACCGCTGGCATACCCTGTCGCGGCGGCTGTACCCCCTCCCCCCTCGGTCGGAGCGCCGGGCCGTGGGTGCCGAGGAGGTTCGGCTCTTCCTCCTCCTTCCACTCCTTCTCGCCAGCGCTCTTCGGCGTCAAGCCCGAGCCCGCCGCGGAGATGCCGCTCGGTCGGCGCACCCGCAACACCGGCATTGTCATTAACGAGGGCGGCAGGCGCACCCCCTCCTCGGCACCTCCGAGCTTCGTCAAACCGAAGACGGAGCCGGGGCTCCTCGGGATCGCCGGCGGCGTCAAGGAGGAGGAGCTCGACGACGAGGTGGCCCTGAAGTGGGCGCGTGACGACTGGGCGCAGACGGAGCTGTAGCGCCAGATCGCCGCCTTCGAGCGCTTCGAAGCCCTGCGCCACGGCCGGGACGAGGGAGGCGTCGTCGTCCTCGACGACGACGACGCGCCGCCGCCACCATCGGTCCGCCTTGGAGACGCCGGGCAGGGGTCCAGCAGGGACGGCCGCGTCATCAAGAAGGAGAAGGCCGCCGCCGACGAGGACGGCGGCGACGTCAGCGACTTCTTCGCCCTGTAGATGTCTTTTTTCTTAAATAATTTGTGACACCCTCGATTTGACCGTACACTAATCCTACACACAAACCTGTACGATCAAGATCAGAGACTCACGGGAAGATATCACAACACAACTCTACAAATAAAATAAGTCATACAAGCATCGTATTACAAGCCAGTGGCCTCGAGGGCTCGAATACAACAGCTCGATCATAGACGAGTCAGCGGAAGCAACAATATCTGAGTACAGACATAAGTTTAAACAAGTTTGCCTTAAGAAGGCTAGCACAAACAGGAATACATATCGAAAGAGGCGCAGGCCTGCTACCTGGGATCCTCCTAAACTACTCCTGGTCGTCGTCAGCGGCCTGCACGTAATAGTAGGCACCTCCAGTGTAGTAGGAGTCGTCGTCGACGGTGGCGTCTGGCTCCTGGACTCCATCGTCTGGTCGCAACAAACGGGTATAGAAAGGGGAAAAGGGGGGAGCAAAGCAACCGTGAGTACTCATCCAAAGTACTCGCAAGCAAGGAGCTACACTACATATGTATGCATTGGTATCAAATGGAAAAGGGTAGTGGACTGAATTGCAGAATGTCAGAATAAGAGGGGATAGCTAGTCCTGTCGAAGACTACGCTTCTGGCAGCCTCCATCTTGCAACATGTAGAAGAGAGTAGATGGTAAGTTCACCAAGTATCATCGCACAACATAACCTACTCGACGATCCTCCCCTCGTCGCCCTGTGAGAGAGCGATCACCGGTTGTATCTGGCACTTGGAAGGGTGTGTTTTATTAAGTATCCGGTTCTAGTTGTCATAAGGTCAAGGTACAACTCCGGGTCGTCCTTTTACCGAGGGACATGGCTATCCGAATAGATAAACTTCCCTGCAGGGGTGCACCACATTTCCCAACACGCTCGATCCCCTTTGGCCGGACACACTTTTCTGGGTCATGTCCAGCCTCGAAAGATCAACACGTCGCAGCCCTACCTAGGCACAACAGAGAGGTCAGCACGCCGGTCTAAATCCTATGGCACAGGGGTCTGGGCCCATCGCCCATTGCACACCTACACATTGTGTGGGCGGCCGGAAGCAGACCTAGCCCCCTTAATACAAGAGCAGGCTTACGGTCCAATTCGGCGCGCGCCGCTCAGTCGCTGACGTCACGAAGGCTTCGGCTGATACCACGACGTCGAGTGCCCATAACTGTTCCCGCGTAGTTGGTTAATGCGTATAGGCCAGTGGCCAGACTCAGATCAAATACCAAGATATTGTTAAACGTGTTATTTTGAAGTAACCGCGGACGCCGACCATGGACAGGCCCACCTCTCTCCTAGGTGGTCTCAATCTGCCATGTCGCTTCGTCACAAAGTAACAGTCGGGGGCCGTCCGGAACCCAGGCCCACCTCTACCTGGATGGAGCCACCTGCCCCTTCAGCCCCCTCATCGGAATCACTTGCGGGTACTCTACGAGCCGACCCGACTTTAGTCACCATAAGTATCATATATTATGTATAAGTATATACCCGTGATCACCTCCCGAGTGATCACGGCCCGACAGTATAGCATGGAAGACGGACAAGAATGTAGGGCCATTGATGAAATACTAGCATCCTATACTAAGCATTTAGGATTGCATGTAAGGGTAACAACAGTAGTAGCAAGGACATGCTATGCATCAGAATAGGATTAACGGAAAGCAGTAACATGCTACGCTACTCTAATGCAAGCAGTAGAGAGAATAATAGGCGATATCTGGTGATCAAGGGGGGGCTTGCCTGGTTGCTCTGGCAAGTAGGGGTCGTCAACAACGTAGTCGATCGGGGCACCAGCAGCGGCGTCAGTCTCGTAGTCTACCGGAGAGAAGAGGGGGAAGAAACAATGCAAACAGATGCATGACATGACAACGAGTGGTGCTAGGCGCGCCTAACACGGTAGGAGGTGATACCGGCGAATGGGGGAAAACATCTGGGAAAGTATCCCTAGTGTTTCGTGTTTTCGGACAAATGAACCGGAGGGGAAAAGTTGTGTGTTCGCTATGCTATGGATGTGTGAAGGACGAGCGGGCTGCGTATTCGGATTCGTCTCGTCGTTCTGAGCAACTTTATGTAGAAAAATCCGAGCTATTGATTATTTTATATTAATTCTTAAAGTTTTAACTAGTAAGTGTGCACGTGCGACGCACGTCTACATAAATATTACGACCAGATGTGAGCCTATTTGTGGAAGTCCGTGCTCAAGAAATATAAGGCATCTCAGTCATGGAAGTCCGTTCTCGACAAAGAAAAGGCCCCCATATCACTTGCTCGAGTGACATGAATGGCAATCCCAACGCCTCCCTTCCTTCCCTCCTATCTTGTTGTCATTGGTGGAAACTATTGGGAAAATTGGTGTATGTTGTGAATTTGATATGTTGTAAAATATAGTAAGGAAGAACATGTAATGTGGCTCAACATTTTACAACGTGTGGTACAATCTCTCTATTTCATATACCAACACCTGTCACCTGATAAGTTGCAGCATCTGTTCGGTTGTAAACATGGAGATGTTTTCAAGATACTCTCGATTGGCACAATTTTCTTCAAATGCTTGACGATAACCAGCAAGGTTTATCCCTTCCAACTGTAACCCCACATCCTGCAAGTAAACAACTACTTTATCAAGACAACAAAGAGTATTTTGAATTATAAGCAGCAATCTAGAGCTTGCACTATTATAATTCTCTTACTTGAAAATGATCTATGCTTATCTAAGTGAAGAAAGGATATGTCTGATCAAAAATTGCAGAGCACAATTTTTTTTTTTTTTGCAATTCCAGAGTGTTATCTCTTGCAATCTTGAAAATGCTTGTGTTGCAAATTAACAACATCGAACAATTTGTCATAAAAACTGCAATATTCAAAAGAGAATCACTCATTTCCATACAATCCTATACTGAAGAAATGCACTCTTTTGACTCATTTCCAAACCATACAGGGTAACATGAACATTTCAATTAAAGAGTTACCACACCTTTCTCATTTTGAAAATTTATCTCTTGATTCAGTATCACCACCGAGGCACCAACACTTCATACCGAATAATTTTTAGTACCTATGAATAATGTAAACATAATATTGCTAGAGAGTTGGAGGGCTTAATGCGATATCTCAAATGCAATACCTAGCCCTGAACCTAGTAAAGAGGGGACAAAGTAGGCATTTCAATTAAAGAGTGACCACACTTTTCTGTGGTGAGCAGTTCCGTTTGGCAAGGTGATGAATGACACTGACTGTGGTGGTGACCATCCGGCTAGGTCCGCGGACGTCAGGCCAAGACATTGAAGCCCTCGTCCAGTTGATCAGTTCAGTTGAAGCTATAACAACAAACAAACAAAGATTTTCAGTTCAGTTGTTGATCTCGACAGGTGAGTATAACACTTGTATTAACACTTGAATGGTAGCTATTTTCTTAATGTAAGGATAAACACACTTTGCTTCTCCAACCATATACAGTGTACTGAAAGAACAGAAAAAGCAAATCATACCGTACACGTAGTAGAAAGTAGGACAAAAAGCTGGTAGAAAATTGTGTAAATTACAGTAACTTCACAGCCATAGCCACAAGAGAACGGAGGGAGTACACGGCCACACGGGTGAAAAAACAACAAACACCAGAAGCACTACATCCCAAATCTGAGCCTGACTAGGCCCCTGAGGGCCATGCGGCAAGAGATCATCTATGAGATAAACACAAGGGTTGACAAATATGCATGTTGGTAATGAAAATCAGGACATGGCATCAGGCAAGTCAACGCATATACATTGGGCATCTTGCTTCCATAATGATGTTTGACTCTACCTATAAATGGAGAACTACCATTCATTGAGGTGTACATATCAAGCTATAGCATGATTTTAGTTAAATCGAAGATGACAGAATTTTGCCTCACCTGGACAAGCATCCCTAGTAGCGATGCTCATAATAGATGCCGCCACATAGCCCAGCTGACAAAGTACGACAAGATGGAAAAATAATGGATTACTCCTCGACTCAAATAAAATATATAGTTCACGACTTGTTATCCATTGCTCCATAAATCAGGTTAAGCACAATTTCAGTTTACGAAAACCCATATACATCACGGGATTAATCAAAATTCACTTACCAACATTTGCTTAATAAATCATGATATGCACAATATCTAAATAGCAAGGTATTGTGTCTGAACCATAGCACACATCCTGTAGGATCTAACTACAGAAAATAATACCATGCAATTCAAACTTTAAAGATGCACTGAATCAGTCTAAAATTTTAAGTAGACAGCCTTTTAAAATTTCAGTTCTAATATCATTTACATTTGTCATGAGGAGAACACATCAAAAGCAGTTTATAAGTACCTATCAGATCTACACCAAGTGGTTAAGTGGATATAACAAAATTCAGAATTCTATAAGTTGGCACCTGCCACTTGCATTGCAAACTTTATGCTGACATCCAAAACGTACAAGCATCAGCTAGTGCAAGAACTTACAAGAAGCAGGTATAGCCAGCAGCGCCTATAGAAACAGAGCAAGCAACGCTGCCTAGCCACCTCGCCTCCTCCAGGCTAGACTCGAAGCTAGTGCACACACGCGCGCTACATCTACCGACCGCTGTCGGCAGCGGCAAAACGACGCACGGCCCAAAATCGCACTGACCACCACCCCTGAAACGGGAACCTGACGTAGTAGGCGGCCGGACAGCAGTGAAAAGGGCGGATAAGCGGTGCCCGGGATGTCACAGCGGGCGGGGAGGGAGGCACGGGGGAGGGGTGGGCATCGATGTGTAGAGGAACAGCAGAGCCCGCGACGGTGTGTCGGGAAACAGAGCTTCGGCGACGGATTCCGCATGTTTGTTTACGGCCTTTGCGGCCCCGTCAGGTTCTATGCCTACGGGTTCAGTGGCAAGCGGTCACGGCGAGATGACGCGGCGTCCGACAACGGCAGGGAAGATTGGGCGTTTGGGTTGGAGGGTGGGCACAATCTGGGCGGTGACGATGTGTGTGGGGCGAAGGCCAAGAGGAGGAGTGGCGGCGGCAGAGGGTCAGGCGGCAGCGCGAACTGGGATTAGGGTGTGAGAAATTTCATCCGCTCAACCTCGTCGAGATCCTTGTTCCTGCGCTGCACGCCGGACTTCGTCCTGGCCGTCGTCATCCCGATGGACGCAACCTGGTGGGTTGCCTTCAGGGGTAGCCGGAGAAGAGAGTTTTGGCCTCCAACCGGCGACCGTAGGCTGGCGGCAGCGATCTAATTCTAGGAGGGTGCGATGAACTTGGAAGGAAGGCCAAGGAGGAGCGGGTTGTGGAGTTTGATTGATGTGAGAAGACGGATTACGTTTTGCACAGAAGACGTATTTGGCAGAGTAATCGTCCGCCCAGGTCAAAGTTTTCTTGTTTAATAGTACTAGTAAGCATGCACGTGCAACGCACGACTCTCAAATATAAAAAAAGTTTTATTAATTTTATTTATGTTTAATCAAGTAAATGTGTTCGTGCGTTGCAACAGGAGAAACAAAATTCTTGCGTTCCCTCGCGACTAATATGTGTTCTACTTATCCTCTTTCAAAGCTCGCACTCTCATGAGTCGTATTCACCTGGTCACCTCATCATCAAGTACGCGGACACATGCTTGGGGTTGTCACGGTCGAACATGTACTTTATGAACTCTGCCTCCTTCCCAGCTCTTGTCGTGTGGCCGTCATGCGTGCTCAAAGCAAAACTCGGTTATATGATGAAGTTGAATTCACTAAAGAAATTTTTAAAAATAATAATTAAAAGGGTAACAAAATATGTGTTTTAGTGTAAACAGGAATGGTTGGGAGGATTTCCAAGGAGTCATGAACCGGAGTCAGAGAAACTCTCATAGGTCCCCTAAAACATTTCCCATCAATCAACGCATAGGGACTCACCTATAAAGATCCTCACTTACAATTTGTTTAACTCCAGCAGACCTCTAAACCTCAACCCCTACATTTCAATGTCCTATATTTTATTAATTTTATGGAAATATCATACATTCATCATTGTAGTACCTTGCATTTTCATTTGAATGAACATTGGTACAATACAGAACTAACACATGAAACAGACAACCAAATAAAACTTAGTAATTCGAAGGCATCTCCGCTCATGCCAAGGAAAATCCCACTCATCTCCGCTCATGCCAAGGAAAATCCCACTCATCGCGTATCGCGTTGCGGAACACATCCAATAGTTATTAATTATTACACTTAATAGTGAAAATACATCTCCGTTAAGTAAAAATGGAACACAAATCAGAACAATCGAATTACCATGGACCTACACGGCCGGTAAGGGCACTCTCAAATCATCTCAAACACATATGATTCTCCAAATTTACATAGATCGATATCTAATTAGTTCACATACATGGATTAAACTCCAGTGCATATAGCCAGAATCATTTGTCCTCCGCATGGCAAAAATCTACGAGATCACAAATCATAAAATTGCGAAGTTTATGTTGCCATCTTGTATCCATAATATTTGTTATCCCATATTTTGTCATGGCCGATGACCCACATCTGTGGAGTAATAAAACCGATGCCAGTGCATGATCTTGCTTTCACAGTGTAATATGTTGTTCTAGTGAAAGCAAGTAGGAGTGGATAACTGCACCCGAGTCTACCTTCAGTTCTGCCCCTGAACTCCCTGCTTATGTACAGAGCATGCTAAAGTCTCACACCCCTGCAGTTGAAAACTTAAAACAGTATAAACATGCATGTGCAACACATGTCTTACAAATATAAATGTTGATAATCACGATAGATGCTAATAAGTACTATATTACTGGATGTTGTATGTTTTTGCTAAATTTTTAAACATTTTGTTAACTACAATAACAATCAAGCAGACAATATGGTATTTTACTTCAAGAGTTCACACACGAATAGTTTTTGTATGTCAAGAACACAGAGATACTGAGTGCTGATGACCTGATGCGTAGATGAATTTAACCCATTTGCCAGCTAAAATGTAACACACCACATTAAAGTAGTACTACTATCTAAAATAATATATCACATGCACTAAAGTATTAGAAATATCTTTCAACAAGTATCATCAAATAAATTGAGGTAGATACATGTGGAAACCCTACCGTTGCAAGGTTCAAATCATCAAATATCATCTATTCCAACACATGGATAAATTCGGGCAGTCCATTTGTAGTTGGTTGGCTGTCTGGCCCTTTGCAATACAGTATTAGTTAGCTCCAACCAAATAAATTGTTCTTAAGCTCTGCAAAGACACCTCTTATGTAGCATTCAAGGGAATAAAATCAGTCAAAAATAACAGATATACGGGTATAGAAGCGAGCAGGAATTTGGAGGATCACGGCACTCTCATGCTCTATTGCTTGCTCTTCAAAAGAGAACAAGTCATTGAAGAGCACCACACGCCGAACACTTTTTATCAAGTACCTCGTGGGAAATAGCAACAACAATAAATCGTGAAAAATTAACCGTGTGTAACGCACGTCTCAAGCTCTAACCCAGGGAGATTCACATTGTATAAAAATAAAGCAACTGTTGAAAAAAAAATGTGTACTCAATGTTGTGATGCCATTCAAATAGTATTTTCAAAACAAAGTCACCATTGTGGTCATGATGCTGCATAGAGCAACACCCTGGATCCCTCATGGGCCTATATGGCCGGAGACCTTGGTGGGCGTGTATCCCGGCAACGCCATCTGCGGCCTGATGACTACGACAAAGAATTTGCTCCAGAAGTATAGCTAGCAGTTACTGTATTGTTGGTACGTGACTACTCCGCCACCCCGTCCACTGTTGAGGCTCTTTTGATAGCAGGTGTTGGCCCTAGCTGTGTTAGTGAAAACTAAAGTGATTTTTGAATTTTCAGGTTTAGAGAAATAGGCAGTGCCTAGCTGGCCAGACATCTGAACCTCTCTATATGCAAATTGGAGCGCACAAACCAAGTGAGTTAGCTTCTAAAAAATGAAGACAAAGAGGTTGGTCGGGATACAAGCTCGCCAATGTAGGATTCAGTCAATGCCAAGCACGTGCCAAGCAAGGGTCAATGCCATCAAATAATTTGTGGATGATTCTGTCAATACCATGCAAGGATCGTTTTGAGTGACGTCGGCATCTCACTTTTCCAATGACCCCCGGCTCCCGGCATCGCCGCTGTGCAATCCAGCCGGCAACAGACAAACAAGCAACACACACACACGCCAGCAGAGAAATCATGCCATACCTCCTGGAACTGGAACCACATTTTGATTTTATGTATGAATCGAAAGATTATTCATGCCCATAGAAAATTGAGTTTTCTCAATATTTATGTTCAAGCAGTCAAAGAAGTAACAAGCGTGCACTGCAGATGTTTCAGTGAATGGAAGAGGAGATAAGATGAGAATAAAGTGTTGATGATTCAGTGTTAAACAACCAGTCCATCCATTGGATAGTTTCACTGAGCATTTGAATTTGATAATGGAAAGCAGTACCTGATTATTTATAGCAGATGTCCACCTGGGAGTCTTTTTTATGAGGTTAACATCAGTACAAGAAACACTTGCAAGTTGTTAAACCAAAGACATTGTGTTAGAATATAACTTGGAAGTAATAATCAGAATATCCTGAATATAATTCAGCTTGCACTTCCATGAATCAATCAGAGATAAAGTTGATCTTTATTTGACATTCAATCAAATTAAATTTGAAGCAAGGTAGAAAGATGCAAGTCACGGCAGGGACAAAAACTATCAATTGATGAATTACCTACTCAAGGGTGTGGTGACTGCAGCCTCGTGCGGCATGGAATGACGGGAACGCACAGAGGAGATGCAAGTGACGACACTTGTGCATGGCTGCATGCGGCAAATACCTCGGTGGGAAAGCAGTGGCCATGATGAAATTCTTGACAACACCCTGTAATCAAGAATATAAATGTTGATATAACCTTAAAATTTAGGACTGCTTGATGACTATAAACCTGACAGTAAAGTTGTGCATCGCTGAAAAATGACAAATGATGTTCAGAACGACGGGTAGATGACAATAAATTTCAGAATCTAAAATGGTGATCCACGACATACTCTTGGTTACATCAATTTGAGAAGCACCGGAAGAGAAGTTGAAGCATCACATCACGCCAAGGATCGTTTTGAGTGACGTCGGCATCTCACTTTTCCAATGACCCCCGGCTCCCGGCATCGCCGCTGTGCAATCCAGCCGGCAACAGACAAACAAGCAACACACACACACGCCAGCAGAGAAATCATGCCATACCTCCTGGAACTGGAACCACATTTTGATTTTATGTATGAATCGAAAGATTATTCATGCCCATAGAAAATTGAGTTTTCTCAATATTTATGTTCAAGCAGTCAAAGAAGTAACAAGCGTGCACTGCAGATGTTTCAGTGAATGGAAGAGGAGATAAGATGAGAATAAAGTGTTGATGATTCAGTGTTAAACAACCAGTCCATCCATTGGATAGTTTCACTGAGCATTTGAATTTGATAATGGAAAGCAGTACCTGATTATTTATAGCAGATGTCCACCTGGGAGTCTTTTTTATGAGGTTAACATCAGTACAAGAAACACTTGCAAGTTGTTAAACCAAAGACATTGTGTTAGAATATAACTTGGAAGTAATAATCAGAATATCCTGAATATAATTCAGCTTGCACTTCCATGAATCAATCAGAGATAAAGTTGATCTTTATTTGACATTCAATCAAATTAAATTTGAAGCAAGGTAGAAAGATGCAAGTCACGGCAGGGACAAAAACTATCAATTGATGAATTACCTACTCAAGGGTGTGGTGACTGCAGCCTCGTGCGGCATGGAATGACGGGAACGCACAGAGGAGATGCAAGTGACGACACTTGTGCATGGCTGCATGCGGCAAATACCTCGGTGGGAAAGCAGTGGCCATGATGAAATTCTTGACAACACCCTGTAATCAAGAATATAAATGTTGATATAACCTTAAAATTTAGGACTGCTTGATGACTATAAACCTGACAGTAAAGTTGTGCATCGCTGAAAAATGACAAATGATGTTCAGAACGACGGGTAGATGACAATAAATTTCAGAATCTAAAATGGTGATCCACGACATACTCTTGGTTACATCAATTTGAGAAGCACCGGAAGAGAAGTTGAAGCATCACATCACTGAGGAAATACCGTAAAGAAAACAAATCTGAGATGGAAGACCTCCGGCGCGACGGCCTCATGACTGAAGCTTCTTGGCGTGTCCTCTAGCTGCGGATTGGGGAGATGGCGGATACGACACGGGGACGGCGGGGAGGGTCGGCGAGGGCCACTGGGAGGGCGCTGGCATGTCCCCTGACAACAGATTGAGGAGACGACGGGTACGGCGCGGGGCCGGCGGGGAGGGCCGACGAGCGCCACCGGCAGGGCGCTGGTGCAGCCGATCGGGCAACGGGGTGGGCACTCTTGGGGCTGGCGGAGGAGGAAGGGAGTGGTAGCTTCACGTGGGTAAGAGAGGCAGGCGGCGGGGAGCACCGGTTCTTTTGGGCAGGCGGCGTAGCGAGTACAACCACGGCCGCGGGGATACGCCCCGATCCAACTCCGCGCGCTAGGCGGCCGCCGGAGCCCGCTCGCCGGCGAGCACCTGCTTAGCAGCCACCAGGCCTTACTTCTCCCCTGTCCTCTTATCCTCCCCGAAGATGCGCCGCCTCCCCGATCGTGTTGTTTCTCCTGTATCATATCTTGCCTTTTTTTCCTCGTATGGCTGAACCAATGCGGGCGGCAGAGTTTTCGTCCGCCCAGGAAAATCGCTAAACGCAGTTTGGGGTGAGGCTTAGTGTAATCTTAATCGTTAGATTAAATTAAATGATCCTGATCTGAGGCTGCAATTGGTCCGTACTGTTCTGTGTAGATTAGTGTGGGTGCACTTAGCGATGAATATGTTTGCTTGTTTAATAGTAGTAGAGATAAGTAGAGATTCAATTTTGGAATTAACAGATTTTAATTAATTAGAAAAGGTAATTATTGGGTTAGCATGACATCAACATGATGTCAGCAGGTCTACAGGTTGACTAGGTCAACCCTGGCACGTAGGGCCCGTTCGTCATAGTCTCAGGTTAATTAAACATGGTTAATTACTTAACTAAATGATTAGGTCAATCTAATACATAATTATTAAGTTAATTATTTCTTTAATTAATTAATTGATTAATTAATATTTATTTATTTATTATTTTTAAAAACTCTCTTTTTTTAATAAAAACGATCTGGGGCTGGGCCCCGACTGTCATTGGGCCAGGGCCTTATCGGTTTTGGCTAACGGGCGCCGTGTGCAGGGGGGTGCGGGCGCAACCCGTAGCTCGTTTGGGTGCCTGCAGGCCAGTGGAGGCGCCAGGCGCGGGTGGCCGTGGCCTTGGCGAGGCCACGGGCGGAGCGCGAGCCGCACATGTGAGGAGGAAGCAGGGCAGGGGCGGCCAGGGAGGTAGCAGCGTCAGCAGCCGGTGGGGGGGTGGCGTGCGGCGAGCGGCGCCGGAGAGGAGCTCCGATGGGCGCGCGGGGCGGAGTGATACGTCTTCGTTGTATCTACTTTTCCAAACATTTTTGCCCTTGTTTTGGACTCTAACTTGTATGATTTGAATGGAACTAATCCGGACTGACGCTGTTTTCAGCAGAATTGCCATGGTGTTGTTTTATGTGCAGAAAACAAATATTCTCGGAATGACCTGAAACTCCACAGAACATCTTAGAAAAAATAATAAAAAATCCTCGCCAAAGATGAAGACCAGGGAGCCCACACCCTACTCACGAGGGTGGGGGGCGCCCCCCTAGGGCGCGCCCCCTACCTCGTGGGCCCCCTGTTGCGTCTCTGACTCCAACTCTACCTCCATATATTGAGTTCCGATGAGAAAAAAATCAGAGAGAAGAAATCATCGCGTTTTACGATATGGAGCCGCCGCCAAGCCCTAAAACCTTTCAGGAGGGCTGATCTGTAGTCCGTTTGGGGCTCCGGAGAGGGGGATTCATCATCGTCATCATCATCAACCATCCTCCATCACCAATTTCATGATGCTCACCGCCGTGCGTGAGTAATTGCATCGTAGGCTTGCTGGACGGTGATGGGTTCGATGAGATTTATCATGTAATCGAGTTAGTTTTGTTAGGGTTTGATCCCTAGTATCCATTATGTTCTGAGATTGATGTTGCTATGACTTTGCTATGCTTAATGCGTGTCACTAGGGCCCGAGTGCCATGATTTCATATCTGAACCTATTATGTTTTCATGAATATATGTGAGTTCTTGATCCTATCTTGCAAGTCTATAGTCACCTACTATGTGTTATGATCCGGCAACCCCGAAGTGACAATAATCGGGACCACTCCCGGTGATGACCATAGTTTGAGGAGTTCATGTATTCACTTTGTGCTAATGCTTTGTTCCGGTTCTCTATTAAAAGGAGGCCTTAATATCCCTTAGTTTCCAATAGGACCCCGCTGCCACGGGAGGGTAGGACAAAAGATGTCATGCAAGTTCTTTTCCATAAGCACGTATGACTATATACGAAATACATGCCTACATTACATTGATGAATTGGAGCTAGTTATGTGTCACCCTATGTTATGACTGTTACATGATGAACCGCATCCGGCATAATTATCCATCACTGATCCGGTGCCTACGAGTTTTCCATATACTGGTTCTCGCTTATTTACTTTCCCGCTGCTACTGTTACAATCACTACAAAATACCAAAAACATTACTTTTGCTGTTTTTACTTTTGTTGCCGCTACCACCACTATCATATTACTTTGCTACTAAACACTTGCTGCAGATACTAAGTTTCCAGGTGTGGTTGAATTGACAACTCAGCTGCTAATACTTGAGAATATTCTTTGGCTCCCCTTGTGTCGAATCAATAAATTTGGGTTGAATACTCTACCCTCGAAAGTTGTTGCGATCCCCTATACTTGTGGGTTATCAAGACTAATTTCTGACGCCGTTGCCAGGGATCATAGCTCTATTCTTTGATTCACTTGAGATTTATATCTGCTGGACACTATGAAGAACTTGAGAGATCCAAAAACCAAGATCTATCCCTCAACTACGAGGGGAGGTAAGGAACTGCCATCTAGCTCTGCACTTGATTCACCTTCTGTTATGAGTAAGTTTGCGACACCTACATCTGCTTCTGCTATTCTTTCTGATATGTCGCATGTTATTGAGGATGCCACTTCTGCTATGCATGATACTTATTATGAAACTGCTTCTATGCCTGATACTACTGTGCCCCTTAGTGAATTTCTTGATGAACAAATTGCTAGGGCTAGAGAAAAAGAAATTATTGAATCTGAATACGATGATGATAGCGATGATGAAAATATGCCTGTTATTCCTGAGGGCTATCTTTTTGATATGGAATCTTCTGCCGCTATTTTCGCTTGCAAAGATAGATGTGAGCTTAAGAGGTTATTAATTAAATGGAACAAAGAATCACTTAGAGATAAAATGAGACCTGACCCTGCTTTTGCTACTTCACCTATATGCATTCCTGATAAGGATTATGAATTCTCTGTTGATCCTGGTATAATTACTTTAGTTGAATCTGATCCGTTTTATGGCTATGAATCTAAAACTGTTGTGGCACATCTTACCAAGTTAAATGATATAGCTGCCCTGTTCACTAATGATGAGAGATCGCGTTACTTTTATATACTCAAAATATTTCCGTTCTCATTAAAGGGTGATGCTAAGATATGGTTTAATTCTCTTGATCCTGGTTGTGTGCGTAGTCCCCAGGATATGATTTATTACTTCTCTGCTAAATATTTCCCTGCTCATAAGAAACAAGCTGCTTTGAGGGAAATATAGAACTTCGTGCAAATTAAAGAAGAGAGTCTCCCACAAGCTTGGGGGAGGCTTCTCAAGTTACTTAATGCTTTGCCTGATCATCCTCTTAAGAAACCTGAAATACTTGATATCTTTTATAATGGACTAACCGATGCTTCTAGAGATTACCTGGATAGTTGTGCTGGTTCTCTTTTCAGGGAAAGAACACCGGATGAAGCTGAAATTCTATTGAATAATATGTTGACAAATGAAAATAATTGGGCACCTTCTGAGCCAGCTCCTGAGCCATCTCCTGCTCCAATTACTGAGCCTATTCCTAAACCAACTCCGAAGAAGAGAGGTGTTTTATTTCTCAGTCCCGAAGATATGCAAGAGGCAAAGAAATCTATGAAAGAAAAAGGTATTAAAGCTGAAGACGTTAAGAATTTACCTCCTATTGAAGAAATACATGGTCTTAATTCACCGCCTGTTGAAGAAACATATGATCTTAATTATTTATTTACTGAAGAACCTCCTGATCCCGATATCCCGACACAGGTAGTAAAGGTAAATTCTCTCTATAGATATGATAAAGCTGAAGTCCCTCCTACTAAAATTGCTAGTCAGTGCTTGGATGAGTTTGATAACTTTATGTTTAAGCAAGACGACTTCAGTGCTTATTTTGTAGACAATTAAAAGAAAATGCTTATATGATTAGACGCTTGGGTGATTATATGGCTGATATTAAAGATGAACTTAAACTTGTTAGCAAACATGCTTCTATGGTTATCACTCAAGTAGACCAAGTACTTAAGGCTCAAAAAAAGTGCTTGATGAAATTAATAGTTAGAAAAATGATTATGATGTTAGAGTGGCTACTAGAACTGGTAGAATGACTCAGGAACCTTTGTATCCTGAAGGCCACCCTAAGAGAATCGAGCAAGATTCTCAAAGAAATAATATTGATGTTCCTAGTTCTTCTAAAAAGAAGAAGAAGAAAAATGATAGAACTGTGCAAACTTCTAGTGAGCCTATTGCTGAACCACCTGATAATCCAAATGATATTTCTATGTCTGATGCTGAAACACAATCTGGTAATGAACATGAACCTAGTAAAAATATTAATGATGATGTTCATGATGATGCTCAACCTAGTAATGATAATGATGTAGAAATTGAACCTGCTGTTGATCTTGATAACCCACAATCAAAGAATCAACGTTATGATAAATGAGACTTTGTTGCTAGGAAACATGGTAAAGAAAGGGAACCTTGGGTTCAGAAACCCATGCCTTTTCCTCCGAAACCATCCAAGAAAAAGGATGATGAGGATTTTGAGCGCTTTGCTGAAATGATTAGGCCTATCTTTTTGCGTATGCGATTAACTGATGTGCTCAAAACAAATCCCTATGCTAAATATATGAAGGACATCATTACTAATAAAAGAAAGATACCGGAAGCTGAAATTTCCACCATGCTTTCTAATTATACTTTTAAGGGTGGAATACCAAAGAAACTTGGAGACCCCAGAGTACCTACTATACCTTGCCCCATTAAAAGAAATTATATTAAAACTGCTTTATGTGATCTTGGAGCCGGTGTTAGTGTTATGTCTCTCTCTTTATATCGTAGACTTGACTTGAATAAGCTGACACCTACTGAAATATCTTTGCAAATGGCTGATAAATCAACTGCTATACCTGTCGGTATTTGTGAGGATGTGCCCGTTGTGGTTGCAAACGTTACTATTTTAACGGACTTTGTTATACTTGATATTCCTGAGGATGATAATATGTCTATTATTCTTGGAAGACCTTTTCTTAATACTGCAGGGGCTGTTATTGATTGCAACAAAGGCAATGTCACTTTTCATGTTAATGGTAATGAGCATACGGTACACTTTCCAAGGAAACAACCTCAAGTTCATAGTATCAACTCTATTGGAAAAATTCCATCGATTATAATCGGAGGTTTTGAATTTCCTCTTCCTACTGTCAAAAAGAAATATGATATACTTATTATAGGGGATGTGCATATCCCCGTTGAGGTAACTTAGTGTTATTCGAAATTTCTCCGGTTTCATGATTATCGAAATGAGTTTGTTAACAAGACTTAATCAACCTTGTTAGTGGATTCTTTTTGATAAGCATGAGATGGATGAAACTAGAAGCACACACTTCTGTACCCTCTCTATACTTTCTGTTATTTATATTAAATAAAGTAAAAATAGTATTTTCTGTCTGTTTCCTGACTTATCCGTGCAATATAAAAATATCCCGAAAATAAAAGTCCTCAGAATGCCATGCCAATTTAATATGTTTTTTCGGGAATATTTGAGGATTTACTGTGCAAAAATTACCGCGGGAGGAGCTGCCACCTGGCCACGAGGGTGGTGGGTGCCCCCCTATAGGGCGTGCCCCCTGCCTCGTGGGCCCACGGTGGCCCTCCTCCACTTATCCCAGCACCCATCTTCTTCCTCTATCTCAGACAAACCCGAAAAACCAACTCAAGCACGAGTTCTAGCCACTTTTGCTATGATTTTCGATCTCCTTGCTCAAAGCACCTCTCGCAAAACTGCTTGGGGAGATTGTTCCTTGGTATGTGACTCCTCCATTGGTCCAATTAGTTTTTGTTCTAGTGTTTTATTCTTTGCAAATTTGTGCTGCATAGGTGACCATGTTCTTGATGCTTGCATGCCAAATTTATATGGTTCCAAGTAGTTCTAATGCTTGATATAGGCTCCAGGCACTTGTAGGAGTAGTTACTATCAATATTATTGAAGTTGGTTCATTTTTGTTTGAAGTTACTAAAAATTTCAGATTGTTTCAGAAAAATAATGAGGAGATTTTTTAGGGGCTCATCGAGCCAAAGCTCGAAGGAAAAGGCACCGAAGCCTAAGTATAATTTGCCACGCACCACGGAGATTCGGGCGTGTGAAAGGCCTTCTGAAGATTTCTTGAGAGCAGCCGATATCTATGAGGATTTTCATGAATTGGCTCACAATGCAGGCCTCACCGCTTTCCTCCACGACCAATGCGATCAGTATCTCTTACTCACAAATACTTTTGTGCAAAACTTTCATTTTCATGCTAGGAACTCACCACCTACGGTGGAGTTTCATTTATATGATGAGCATAAGGAGATGTCACTTTATGATTTCTGTCGGATTTGTTTAGTCCCTTTTGAGGGCAAGCCAGAAGAACCACATCATGATGATGTGGATGGGTTTATTGATAATATCACTGTAGGAGAAACCAGGAAGGTTTCCGACGCACGAATCACTAGCATACATTTTCCTGTTTTGTGTTACTTTGCATTATTTGCTAGTCGTTGTTTAATTGGACGCGGAAATTCTGGAAACCTTAGTATCCCTGATTTAATTATTCTGCTCCAATGTTTATACAGTGATAACACTTTTAGTTTGGGCGGTATTATTGCTAGACGGTTAAATATGAATCGTACTAAGGGCCCCATCTTTGGAGGCATCTATGCCACACGCCTAGCCGCACATTTTAACATACCTATTAGGCATGCTGAGAAGGAAGAAAAGGTGCTGCCCCGTGTTTATCTAGATCATAAAAGTATGGTGGCACATGATTTTATTGTTAAAAATAGGGCAGTGGAGCTTAAATATCAATTGTTCTTTAATAAACATCATCCTGAGACTATTACCTTGCATGCTCCTTCTTTGTTTGATTTGACTGCACGCACGTACCTTGTTCCGTTGACGGGTATTCACGCCTACCAGAACCCTGCACCAGTCGAGGAGCCAGAACAGGAACCACAAGATGAGTCTCCACGACAATCTGTTTATTCTTGGGATCCAGAGATGACTGTCAGCCAGTGGCAGTCAGAGTCTTCTTCTTCATCACAATATGATCCCAACTATTCTTCCTCATCACAGTATGACCCCAACAACTATTATTATGGATATCCGCCAGGCCAGTCGTGGTCATAGACCAACTTAGGCCAAAAGCCTAAGCTTGGGGGAGTACGTATTTCTCACCGACATTACATTTAAGCTCACACACACTCATTGCTAGATGTCGGTGCTCATACCTTTTCACTGTAATATCCATGCTAGTTTATTTTCCTTTTCCTGCTTTCTTCTTGTGTGTTTGTTAAATCTTAAGAAAAAACCAAAAAAATAGTAGTAGTTTATTTTTCTGCTGTAGTAGTAATAATTAAAAAGAAAACCCAAAAATATTTCCCGTCCTTCTTTTGCATGTTGGGAGCTTTCCCGTGTAAATAGTTTTATTTCTTTTCTTTTATTTGGGGGTCAGTAGGAGAAGACCATGATTAAATTGTTGAAGTGGCTCTTATATGCATTATTGTTGATTTAACCAGAGCCCATATTGCCTTGTCTTCTCCTGTTTATTGAATGCTCGCAGATTCCAGCTTAGTCCAATGCACGTGCACTCTTATTATTATTCACACCGTTCGGTCGTGCAAGTGAAAGGCAATTATGATGATATATGATGGACTGACTGAGATGAGAAAAGCTGGTATGAACTCGGCCTCTTTTGTTTTTGTAAATATGATGAGTCCCTCGTTCTTGATTCAGCTTATTATGAATAAACATGTTTGCAATGACAATTAGAGATCATAGTTGCTCGTGCCATGCTTGATTAGCTATGAGTTATAATGATTTACCTTGTACGCCAACATGCTATTGAGATGATTATGATGTGGTATGATGGGGTGGTATCCTCTTTTGAATGATTTAAGTGACTTGACTTGGCACATGTTCACACATGTATTTGAAACAAAATCAACATAGCCTTCACGATATTTATGTTCATGGTGGATTATATCCTACTCATGCTTGCATCCAATGTTTATTAATTTTAATGCATGTACATGGCTGTTGTTGCTCTCTAGTTGGTCGCTTCCCAGTCTTTTGCTAGCCTTCACTTGTACTAAGGGGGAATACTGCTTGTGCATCCAATCTCTTAAACCCCAAAGTTATTCCAGATGAGTCCACCATACGTTCCTATATGCGGTATCTACCTGTCATTCCAAGTAAATTTGCATGTGCCAAACTCTAAACCTTCAAATAAACATTATGTTTTGTATGCTCGAATAGCTCATGTATCAACAAAGGTTGTCCTTATCTTCCGTGTTAGGCGGGTTATTCTCAAGAGGAGTGGACTCCGCTCCTCACTCACGAGAAAATGGCTGGTCACCGGGATGCCCAGTCCCATGCTTTATGCAAACTAAATCAAAATTAATTGCAAACAAAACTCCCCCTGGGACCTGATGTATGTTGGAGGCACTCGTTGTTTCGAGCAAGCCATGGATTGATGCTTGTTGGTGGAGGGGGAGTATAAACTTTACCATTCTGTTTCGGAACCGCCTATAATGTGTTTAGCATGGAAGATATCGCCATCTCTTAGTTTTTACGTTGACAATGAAAGTATACCGCTCAAAATACAATTTATCTCTAATTCAAAACTGAGCTCTGGCACCTCTACAAATCCCTGCTTCCCTCTGCGAAGGGCCTATCCATTTACTTTTATGTTGAGTCATCACCCTCTTATTAAAAAGCACTAGCTGGAGAGCGCAGCCGTCATTTGCATTCATCACTGTTAATTTATATTGGGTATAACTATGATTGGATCTCTTTTACCATGAATTACAATGTCTAGTCAGTCCTTGATCTTTAAAGGTGCTCTGCATTTATGTTTTGCGGTCTCAGAAAGGGCTAGCGAGATACCATCTTGTTATATCATATTATGATTGTTTTGAGAAAGTGTTGTCATCCGAGATTTATTATTATGACTTGCTAGTTGATTATGCTATTGATATGAGTAATGATGAGACCTGAGAATTATTGCAAGTGTGGTTAGTTATGATTTATGCTGAAAACTTGAATGCTGGCTTGACATAGTTACAATAACAAGAGCAAATAGAGTTTGTAAAAGTTTTTCTTTCTTTCTTTCAGTTTGTCAACTGAATTGCTTGAGGACAAGCAAGGGTTTAAGCTTGGGGGAGTTGATACGTATCCGTCGTATCTACTTTTCCAAACACTTTTGCCCTTGTTTTGGACTCTAACTTGTATGATTTGAATGAACTAACCCGGACTGACGCTGTTTTCAGCAGAATTGCCATGGTGTTGTTTTATGTGCAGAAAACAAATATTCTCGGAATGACCTGAAACTCCACGGAACATCTTAGAAAAAATAATAAGAAATCCTCGCCAAAGATGAAGACCAGGGGGCCCACACACTTCTCACGAGGGTGGGGGCGCGCCCCCTACCTCGTGGGCCCCCTGTTGCGTCTCCGACTCCAACTTCACCTCCATATATTGAGTTTTGATGAGAAAAAAATCAGAGAGAAGAAATCATCACGTTTTACGATACGGAGCCGCCGCCAAGACGTAAAACCTCTCGGGAGGGCTGATCTGGAGTCCGTTCGGGGCTCCGGAGAGGGGGATTCGTCGCCGTCGTCATCACCAACCATCCTCCATCACCAATTTCATGATGCTCACCGCCGTGCGTGAGTAATTGCATCGTAGGCTTGCTGGACGGTGATGAGTTGGATGAGATTTATCATGTAATCGAGTTAGTTTTGTTAGGGTTTGATCCCTAGTATCCATTATGTTCTGAGATTGTTGTTGCTATGACTTTCCTATGCTTAATGCTTGTCACTAGGGCCCGAGTGCCATGCTTTCAGATCTGAACCTATTATGTTTTCATGAATATATGTGAGTTCTTGATCCTATATTGCAAGTCTATAGTCACCTACTATGTGTTATGATCCGCCAACCCCGAAGTGACAATAATCGGGACCACTCCCGGTGATGACCATAATTTGAGGAGTTCATGTATTCACTATGTGCTAATGCTTTGTTCCAGTTCTCTATTAAAAGGAGTCCTTAATATCCCTTAGTTTCCAATAGGACCCCGCTGCCACGGGAGGGTAGGACAAAAGATGTCATGCAAGTTCTTTTCCATAAGCACGTATGACTATATATGGAATACATGCCTACATTACATTAATGAATTGGAGCTAGTTCTGTGTCACCCTATGTTATGACTGTTACATGATGAACCGCATCCGGCATAATTATCCATCACTGATCCGGTGCCTACGAGTTTTCCATATACTGGTTCTCGCTTATTTACTTTCCCGCTGCTCCTGTTATAATCACTACAAAATACCAAAAACATTACTTTTGTTGTCTGCTAATACTTGAGAATATTCTTTGGCTCTCCTTGTGTCGAATCAATAAATTTGGGTTGAATACTCTACCCTCGAAAGCTGTTGCGATCCCCTATACTTGTGGGTTATCACGGAGCTCTGGAGAGCGTCGACGACTGACGCGGGAGGAGGCGCGTGAGTGGGGCGGCCGCAAGGGAGCGAATGACGGCGACAACAGGGGGAGGCGGAGAGGCTCTGGCCGGCGTCGGGGAAAACAGCGGCGGGCAGTGACGCGAGGCCACGTTTGGGCAGGCGCTCGCGGGTGCGCGGGGAAGGAGCAGCAGAGGCGAGGAGGAGCAGCGCGGGCGCGACGAGCAGGTGCGGCGGAGCGGGGCACAGGAGAAGAAGGGGGATCACAAGGGGTTGCAGGGGTTCGGGTAACGGTGCTCGGGGAGGAGGTCGAGGAGGCCACAGCGAGGTCGATTCAGTGACGATAGCAGGCTTCGGGGCGCCGACAAGGAGCGACGGGGTGGCGCGCGGTATCGGCGTCGGCGGGGTCAGGGCGCGGCTGCCTCCCGATCCAGACGAGGGAGGAGCGAGGCGTGTGACGGGGTCGAGGCGGCAAGGGCGGGGTGGCGCCGGAGACGACGAGCGGCGTCGGGGGACGCCGACAGCGAGGTGGGCACTAGGGTCGGAGCCCGATCCGAATCGAGGGGGAGTGAGGGGGAGAGGGGATCGTGCGGGAGGGGAGTGGGGGTGTGCGCTAGGATTCCCCCGGGGTGGGGGCCATGTAGGCCAGGCGCGGGGTGGGTCGGCTGGTCAACTGGGCCGGTTGACTGGGCCGGTTGGGACGAGGCCCAGTTGGCTAGGGGTTTTATTTTATTTTTATCTATTATTTATTTATTTCTTTTCGGTTTCTTTTAATAATTAATTTATTTTAGTTTTTGTAAAAAAATCAACACCTAAATTATTATTTAGAATTGCAACACTGCCACATTAATTTGGACAAATTGAAAAGGGTATTTAATTAAATGTTTTGCTTCTATTTTATTTATTTTAGAGCCTTTAAACACTTTGTCAATGTTTGAATTCTCCACCACAATTACCTTTGATTTATCCGACACCTTTAGAACATTTTAGTTTCAAGGTTTGAAAACGTTTGTCATTTGCCTTTACATCAAATTTGAATTTGGATCGGTTCTCAACTAACGCGAGATTAGCACAAGGATCATGGTGACATGGCATCATTAGCAGGGTGTTACTGTAGCGTAAATATCCGTGCGTCACAATTCTCCTCCACTACAAGAAATCTCGTCCCGAGATTTAAGAGGCGTAAGGGGGGAAGGTTCTAGTTATGAAATTCAAGCGAGTGTTCTCGGTCTTAGTTGCTCTCCTCGAAGTGGTCGATCCATAACGCTGATGTTTTCATACTTCAGCCTGAGGTTATCATGATGAAGTCGGCATCCTTTCTTCGGGAACTCCATCATACTTACGAAAAGGATAAGGGGTAGCTTTGGAAGAACGTAACTCTACAAGGTGGCTGTCGGCGTTCTGGGAACGGGGGTTCCCAGACTTGCCTGCCTGCGTCCTGCGGCGTGGCTCAAAGGGGGGCCCAGCACGGCCCATCTTCACCAACACAAACTCAAGACCCTCGCGAGGGGCCAAGCCTCGCGGGGCGGACAACACGGAGCTTCCTCAGGCATGGCCTTGTCAGGCTGGCTCGCGAGGAGGCAGAGAGATCAAGGTGGGGTACCTCGCGAGGTGCCCGTGACGCAAGCCATGACGACTCAGGGCGCCAGGCGGGTGCCAGCCTACGCAGCGTCCTCCTTTCCTCTTTGGTGCAAAGGGGGCAAGCGCAGCTGCGGAGTACCGAGGCGTCAGGCAAAGGTTGCCATTTCGGTGCAATGAGACCAAGACCAGGAGGACTACAAGACGGAGGTCACCGTGGAGCCCAAGACGGCGTCATCACCAGAGCTTTGCGCAGGCGAAGACTACTTTTGTCAGGATAGCTGATACTTGCTGTCCCCTTTCAAATTAGCCCACCATTGTTGGCTCCCTTCCCGCTCAATATTTGGAGAGAGGACCAGGGCCTCTATAAATAGGACCAGCCACCCACATAGCAAGGGGGTCGGTCGGTCGACCAGTTGGAAAGAGGGAGAGAGAGAGAAAGGTGGCTGAACTCCTCCCAGCGGTTCATCGCCCCAACCAAGAACAGACCCTCGCGAGGCTGTTCTCCCTTGTATTGTTCATCATCATCAGCCCAAGAGGCAATCCACACACCACACACTGGAGTAGGGTATTACACCACAACGGTGGCCCGAACCAGTATAAACCCTGTGTCCCTTGTGTTGTTCTTTTCATAGCTTTGATCCTAGCGTGGCGGAGGGGTGCAGGTAGGTAGGAGGCGAAATCTCCGCGCGCACCCCAGTGTTCGAACCTCAAGGGTCTGCCGGAACCCGAAATCCGACATTTGGCGCGCCAGGTAGGGGTGCGCCGGAATTCGTCTTCCACCGCTCCGCTCTCCTCCGACCATCACGCTCATGTCTGACGCACGTCGGGCCCGCGCGGAGCGCCGGGCTTCCCTCGCTTCCCGCGTCGCCCAGACAGCCCCTGTCGGCGGGCGTCCTCGCCGTTCCCCGTCACCTGCCGTCAACGCCGCCACCGGCCCGGCGGGGGACGAGTAGCAAGCATCGTCTCAGCATCCGTCCGTGCGGTAAGACGGCCGCACCGCAACTCCCTCGCTCGCCCCAGTTGGATCTTCGTCCCGCGCGCTCCGCGCGCCCATGGAGGCTCGGGCTGCACTCATCGCAGTGAACGAGCTCCTGCGCTACCGCCCCGTCGACGACGTCTATGAAGAATGGCTCGGTCGCGTCGCCGAGCTCGTCCGCGCTGCAGGGGGGTCTTCCACCCCGTCCGTTCCGCTGCACCGCACCCCGCCCCACGCGGGCGACGAGGCTCCGGCGGTGCCCCGGCCGCCTCCTCCCCAAGAAGACACCATGGCTCCAAGGCGTGTGGCCCCTGGGCGGAACCCGCTCCATCAGGTGCCAGCGCGGCAAGAGCAGAGCTGCCAAGAAGTCCCTCGCCCGCCAAAAGCTGCCCGGGCACTCCCTGCTCCAGCACGTCGCGACCATCCTCCTGCTCCGGCGCGTGGGGACATGCAAGTGTTGGGTTTCGTAGTAATTTCAAAAATTTTCCTACGCGCACACAGGATCATGTGATGCATAGCAATGAGAAGAGAGTGTTGTCTACGTACCCAACGCAGACCGACTGCGGAAGCAATGACACGACGTAGAGGAAGTAGTCGTACGTCTTCACGATCCAACCGATCAAGCACCGAAACTACGGCACCTCCGAGTTCGAGCACACGTTCAGCTCGATGACGATCCCCGGACTCCGATCCAGCAAAGTGTCGGGGAAGAGTTTCGTCAGCACGACGGCGTGGTGACGATCTTGATGAACTACAGCAGCAGGGCTTCGCCTAAACTCCGCTACAGTATTATCGAGGAATATGGTGGCAGGGGGCACCGCACACGGCTAAGGAATCGATCACGTGGATCAACTTGTGTCAACTTGTGTGTTTAGAGGTGCCCCTGCCTCCGTATATAAAGGAGTAGAGGAGGGAGGCTGGCCGGCCAAAGGGGGGGAGGCGCAGGAGAGTCCTACTCCCACTGGGAGTAGGATTCCCCCTCCAATCCTAGTCCAACTAGGATTCCTCGGAGGGGAAGGGAGAGAGGGGGGCCGGCCACCTTCTCCTAGTACTAATAGGACTAGGGGAGGGGGAAGAGGCGCAGCCACCTTGGGCTGCCCCTTTCTCCTTTCCACTAAGGCCCATGATGGCCCATATGGCTCCCGGGGGGTTCCGGTAACCTCCCGGTAACCCGGTAAAATCCCGATTTCACCCGGAACACTTCCGATGTCCAAACATAGGCTTCCAATATATCAATCTTTACGTCTCGACCATTTCGAGACTCCTCGTCATGTCCGTGATCACATCCGGGACTCCGAACAACCTTCGGTACATCAAAATGCATAAACTCATAATATAACTGTCATCGTAACCTTAAGCGTGCGGACCCTACGGGTTCGAGAACAATGTAGACATGACCGAGACATGTCTCTGGTCAATAACCAATAGCGGGACCTGGATGCCCATATTGGCTCCTACATATTCTACGAAGATCTTTATCGGTCAGACCGCATAACAACATACGTTGTTCCCTTTGTCATCGGTATGTTACTTGCCCGAGATTCGATCGTCGGTATCCAATACCTAGTTAAATCTCGTTACCGGCAAGTCTCTTTACTCGTTCCGCAATACATCATCTCACAACTAACATATTAGTTGTAATGCTTGCAAGGCTTATGTGATGTGTATTACCGAGAGGGCCCAGAGATACCTCTCCGACAATCGGAGTGACAAATCCTAATCTCGAAATACGCCAACCCAACATCGACCATTGGAGACACCTGTAGTACTCCTTTATAATCACCCAGTTACGTTGTGACGTTTGGTAGTACCCAAAGTGTTCCTCCGGTAAACGGGAGTTGCATAATCTCATAGTCATAGGAACATGTATAAGTCATGAAGAAAGCAATAGCAACATACTAAACGATCAGGTGCTAAGCTAATGGAATGGGTCATGTCAATCAGATCATTCAACTAATGATGTGACCTCGTTAATCAAATAACAACTCATTGTTCATGGTCAGGAAACATAACCATCTTTGATTAATGAGCTAGTCAAGTAGAGGCATACTAGTGACACTCTGTTTGTCTATGTATTCACACATGTATTATGTTTCCGGTTAATACAATTCTAGCATGAATAATAAACATTTATCATGATATAAGGAAATAAATAATAACTTTATTATTGCCTCTAGGGCATATTTCCTTCGGTCTCCCACTTGCACTAGAGTCAATAATCTAGTTCACATCGCCATGTGATTTAACAGCAATAGTTCATATCACCATGTGATTAACACCCATAGTTCACATCGCTATGTAACCAACACCCAAAGGGTTTACTAGATTCAGTAATCTAGTTTACATCGCTATGTGATTAACACCCAAAGAGTACTAAGGTGTGATCATGTTTTGCTCGTGAGAGAAGCTTAGTCAACGGGTCTGTCATATTCAGAGCCGTATGTATTTTGCAAATATCCTATGTCTACAATGCTCTGTGCGGAGCTACTCTAGCTAATTGCTCCCACTTTCAATATGTATCCAGATTGAGACTTAGAGTCATCTGGATCAGTGTAAAAGTTTGCACTGATGTAACTTTTACAACAAACTCTTTTATCACCTCCATAATCGAGAAACATCTCCTTAGTCCTTACTAAGGATATTCTTGACCAATGTCCAGTGATCTACTCCTAGATCACTATTGTACTCCCTTGCCAAATACAGAGCAAGGTATACAATAGGTCTGGTACATAGCATAGCATACTTTATAGAACCTATGACCGAGGCATAGGGAATGACTTTTCATTCTCTTTCTATTTTCTGCTGTGATCGGGATTTGAGTCTTACTCAATTTCATACCTTTGCAACACAGGCAAGAACTCTTTCTTTAACTGTTCCATTTTGAACTATTTCAAAATCTTGCCAAGGTATGTAGTCATTGAAAATCTTATCAAGTGTCTTGATCTATCTCAATAGATCTTGATTCTCAATATATAAGTAGCTTTTACTGAGGTTTTTTCTTGAAAAACTTTTATTCAAGTATCCCTTTATGCTATCCAGAAATTCTATATCATTTCCAATCAATAATATGTCATCCACATATAATATCAGAAATGCTACAGAGCTCCCACTCACTTTCTTGTAAATACAGGCTTCTCCAAAAGTCTGTATAAAACCAAATGCTTTGATCACACTATCAAAACGTTTATTCCAACTCTGAGAGGCTTACACCAGTCCATAAATGGATCGCTGGAGCTTGCACACTTTGTTAGCTCCCTTTGGATTGACAAAACCTTCTGGTTGCATCATATACAACTCTTCTTTAATAAATCCATTAAGGAATGCAGTTTTGTTTATCCATTTGCCAGATTTCATAAAATGCGGCAATTGCTAACATGATTCGGACAGACTTTTAAGTATCGATACGAGCAAGAAAATCTCATCGTATTCAACACCTTGAACTTTGTCAAAAACCTTTTTCGACAAGTCTAGCTTTGTAGATAGTAACACTTCTATCAACGTCTGTCTTCCTCTTGAAGATCCATTTATTCTTAATGACTCACCGATCATCGGGCAAGTCAATCAAAGTCTACACTTTGTTCTCATACATGGATCATATCTCAGATTTCATGGCTTCTAGCCACTTTGCGGAATCTGGGCTCACCATCGCTTCTTCATAGTTCGTAGGTTCATCATGATCTAGTAGCATGACCTCCAGAACAGGATTACCGTACCACTCTGGTGCGGATCTTACTCTGGTTGATCTACGAAGTTCAGTAGTATCTTGATCTGAAGTTTCATGATCATTATCATTGGCTTCCTCACTGACTGGTGTAGATGTCACTGAAACAGTTTTCTGTGATGAACTACTTTCCAGTAAGGGAGCAGGTACAGTTACCTCGTCAAGTTCTACTTTCCTCCCACTCACTTCTTTCGAGAGAAACTCCTTCTCTAGAAAGGATCCATTATTAGCAACGAATGTTTTGCCTTCGGATCTGTGATAGAAGGTGTACCCAAAAATTTCCTTTGGGTATTCTATGAAGACGCACTTCTCCGATTTGGGTTTGAGCTTATCAGGATGAAACTTTTTCACATAAGCATCGCAGCCCCAAACTTTAAGAAACAACAGCTTAGGTTTACTGCTAAACCATAGTTCATACAGTGTCATCTCAACGGATTTAGATGGTGCCCTATTTTAAAACGTGAATGCAGCTGTCTCTAATGCATAACCAAAACGATAGTGGTAAAGAGATATCATAGATCGCACCATATCAAATAAAGTGCGGTTACGACGTTCGGACACACCATAACGATGTGGTGTTCCAGGTGGCGTGAGCTGTGAAACTATTCCACATTGTTTTAATTGAAGACCAAACTTGTAACTCAAATATTTGTCTCCGTGATCAGATCGCAGAAACTTTATTTTCTTGTTACGATGATTTTTCCACTTCACTCTGAAATTCTTTGAACCTTTCAACTATTTCAGACTTATGTTTCATCAAGTAGATATACCCATATCTGCTCAAATCATCTTGTGAAGGTCAGAAAACAACGATGCTTGCCACGAGCATCAGCACTCATTGGATCGCATACATCGATATGTATTATTTCCAACAAGTCAGTAACTCGTTCCATTGTTCCGAAGAACGGAGTTTTAGTCATCTTGCCCAAAAGGCACGGTTCGCAAGCATCAAATGATTCATAACCAAGTGATTCCGAAAATCCATCTTTATGGAGTTTCTTCATGCGCTTTACACCGATATGACCCAAACGGCAGTGCCACAAATAAGTTGCACTATCATTAACTTTGCATCTTTTGGCATCAATATTATGAATATGTGTATCACTACGATCGAGATCCAATGAACCATTTTCATTGGGTGTGTAACCATATAAGGTTTTATTCATGTAAATAGAACAACAGTTTATTCTCTTACTTAAATGAATAACCGTATTGCAATAAACATGATCAAATCATATTCATGCTCAACGCAAACACCAAATAACATTTATTTAGGTTCAACACTAATCCCGAAAGAATAGGGAGTGTGCGATGATGATCATATCAATCTTGAAACTACTTTCAACACACATCATCACTTCACCCTTAACTAGTTTCTGTTTATTCTGCAACTCCCGTTTCGAGTTACTACTCTTAGCAACTGAACCAGTACCAAATACCGAGGGGTTGCTATAAACACTAGTAAAGCACACATCAAACACCTGTATATCAAATATACCCTTTTTCACTTTGCCATCCTTCTTATCCACCAAATATTTAGGGTAGTTCCGCTTCCAGTGACCATTTCCTTTGCAGTGTAAGCACTCAGTTTCAGGCTTTGGTTCAGCATTGTGCCTCCACACCGCTCCAAACGAAGATTAGCATCCGCAAGGGTGTGAACTTCGGGATACATCATCGTCTCCGCGTGCCTCGGTTATCTCTTACCCGAGCCCCTTTACTTGTGCACTTTACTTTGTGATAGCCATATTGTTCTTTATCATATATCTTGCTATCACATAGTTGCTTATCTTGCTTAGCATAAGTTGTTGGTGCACATGTTGGGTTTCGTAGTAATTTCAAAAAATTTCCTACGCGCACACAGGATCATGTGATGCATAGCAACGAGGGGAGAGTGTTGTCTACGTACCCAACGCAGACCGACTGCGGAAGCGATGACACGACGTAGAGGAAGTAGTCGTACGTCTTCACGATCCAACCGATCAAGCACCGAAACTACGGCACCTCCGAGTTCGAGCACACGTTCAGCCCGATGACGATCCCCGGACTCCGATCCAGCAAAGTGTCGGGGAAGAGTTCCGTCAGCACGACGGCGTGGTGACGATCTTGATGAACTACAGCAGCAGGGCTTCGCCTAAACTCCGCTACAGTATTATCGAGGTATATGGTGGCAGGGGGCACCGCACACGGCTAAGGAATAGATCACGTGGATCAACTTGTGTCAACTTGTGTGTTTAGAGGTGCCCCTGCCTCCGTATATAAAGGAGCCAAGGGGGGGAGGAGGCGCCGGCCAGGAGGAGGTGGCGCAGGAGGAGTCCTACTCCTACCGGGAGTAGGACTCCCCCCCCCCAATCCTATTCCAACTAGGATTCCCAAGGGGGAAAGAGGGAGAGGGGTGGCCGGCCACCTCTCCTAGTCCTAATAGGACTAGGGGAAGGGGGGAGGCGCGCAGCCCCCTTGGGCTGCCCCTTTCTCCTTTCCACTAAGGCCCATGATGGCCCATATGGCTCCCGGGGGGTTCCGGTAACCTCCCGGTAACCCGGTAAAATCCCGATTTCACCCGGAACACTTCCGATGTCCAAACATAGACTTCCAATATATCAATCTTTATGTCTCGACCATTATTGCCTCTAGGGCATATTTCCTTCAGTCTCCCACTTGCACTAGAGTCAATAATCTAGATTACACTGTAATGAATCTAACACCCATGGAGCTTTGGTGCTGATCATGTTTTGCTCGTGGAAGAGGCTTAGTCAACGGGTCTGCAACATTCAGATCCGTATGTATCTTGCAAATCTCTATGTCTCCCACCTGGACTAGATCCCGGATGGAGTTGAAGCGTCTCTTGATGTGTTTGGTCCTTTTGTGAAATCTGGATTCCTTTGCCAAGGCAATTGCACCAGTATTGTCACAAAAGATTTTCATTGGACCCGATGCACTAGGTATGACACCTAGATCGGATATGAACTCCTTCATCCAGACTCCTTCATTTGCTGCTTCCGAAGCAGCTATGTATTCCGCTTCACATGTAGATCCCGCTACGACGCTTTGTTTAGAACTGCACCAACTGACAGCTCCACCGTTTAATGTAAACACGTATCCGGTTTGCGATTTTGAATCGTCCGGATCAGTGTCAAAGCTTGCATCAACGTAACCTTTTACGATGAGCTCTTTGTCACTTACATATACGAGAAACATATCCTTAGTCCTTTTCAGGTATTTCAGGATGTTCTTGACCGCTGTCCAGTGATCCATTCCTGGATTACTTTGGTACCTCCCTGCTAAACTTATAGCAAGGCACACATCAGGTCTGGTACACAGCATTGCATACATGATAGAGCCTATGGCTGATGCATAGGGAACATCTTTCATATTCTCTCTATCTTCTGCA
Organism: Triticum dicoccoides; assembly: GCF_002162155.2. NCBI lineage: Eukaryota > Viridiplantae > Streptophyta > Magnoliopsida > Poales > Poaceae > Triticum > Triticum dicoccoides. The sequence goes on from NC_041392.1 coordinate 492,491,578, forward strand.
GTGGTCGGGCATTGAGTCTTACTCAATTTCACACCTTGTAACACAGGCAAGAACCCTTTCTTTGCTTGATCCATTTTGAATTTCTTCAAAATTTTGTCAAGGTATGTGCTTTGTGAAAGTCCAATTAAGCGTCTTGATCTGTCTCTATAGATCTTAATGCCTAATATGTAAGCAGCTTCACCGAGGTCTTTCATTGAAAAACTTTTATTCAAGTATCCCTTTATGCTATCCAGAAATTCTATATCATTTCCAATCAGTAATATGTCATCCACATATAATATCAGAAATGCTACAGAGCTCCCACTCACTTTCTTGTAAATACAGGCTTCTCCAAAAGTCTGTATAAAACCAAATGCTTTGATCACACTATCAAAACGTTTATTCCAACTCCGAGAGGCTTGTACCAGTCCATAAATGGATCGTTGGAGCTTGCACACTTTGTTAGCTCCCTTTGGATCGACAAAACCTTCTGGTTGCATCATATACAACTCTTCTTCCAGGAATCCATTCAGGAATGCAGTTTTGACATCCATTTGCCAAATTTCATAATCATAAAATGCGGCAATTGCTAACATGATTCGGACGGACTTAAGCATCGCTACGGGTGAGAAGGTCTCATCGTAGTCAATTCCTTGAACTTGCCGAAAACCTTTTGCGACAAGTCGAGCTTTGTAGACAGTAACATTACCATCAGCGTCAGTCTTCTTCTTAAAGATCCATTTATTCTCAATCGCTTGCCGATCATCGGGCAAGTCAACCAAAGTCCATACTTTGTTCTCATACATGGATCCCATCTCAGATTTCATGGCTTCTAGCCACTTTGCGGAATCTGGGCTCACCATCGCTTCTTCATAGTTCGTAGGTTCATCATGATCTAATAGCATGACCTCCAGAACAGGATTACAGTACCACTCTGGTGCGGATCTTACTCTGGTTGATCTACGAAGTTCAGTAGTATCTTGATCTGAAGTTTCATGATCATTATCATTGGCTTCCTCACTAACTGGTGTAGGTGTCACTGAAACAGTTTTCTGTGATGAACTACTTTCCAGTAAGGGAGCAGGTACAGTTACCTCGTCAAGTTCTACTTTCCTCCCACTCACTTCTTTCGAGAGAAACTCCTTCTCTAGAAATGATCCATTCTTAGCAACAAATGTTTTGCCTTCGGATCTGTGATAGAAGGTGTACCCAACAGTTTCCTTTGGGTATCCTATGAATACACATTTCTCCGATTTGGGTTCGAGCTTATCAGGTTGAAGCTTTTTCACATAAGCATCGCAGCCCCAAACTTTAAGAAACGACAACTTTGGTTTCTTGCCAAACCATAGTTCATAAGGCGTCGTCTCAACGGATTTTGATGGTGCCCTATTTAACGTGAATGCGGCCATCTCTAAAGCATATCCCCAAAATGATAGCGGTAAATCTGTAAGAGACATCATAGATCGCACCATATCTAGTAAAGTACGATTACGACGTTCGGACACACCATTACGCTGTGGTGTTCCGGGGGGCGTGAGTTGCGAAACTATTCCACAGTTTTTCAAATGTACACCAAACTCGTAACTCAAATATTCTCCTCCACGATCAGATCGTAGAAACTTTATTTTCTTGTTACGATGATTTTCAACTTCACTCTGAAATTCTTTGAACTTCACGACGTAGAGGAAGTAGTCGTACGTCTTCACGATCCAACCGATCAAGCACCGAAACTACGGCACCTCCGAGTTCGAGCACACGTTCAGCTCGATGACGATCCCCGGACTCCGATCCAGCAAAGTGTCGGGGAAGAGTTTCGTCAGCACGACGGCGTGGTGATGATCTTGATGAATTACAGCAGCAGGGCTTCGCCTAAACTCCGCTACAGTATTATCGAGGAATATGGTGGCAGGGGGCACCGCACACGGCTAAGGAATCGATCACGTGGATCAACTTGTGTCAACTTGTGTGTTTAGAGGTGCCCCTGCCTCCGTATATAAAGGAGGAGAGGAGGGGAGGCTGGCCGGCCAAAGAGGGAGGCGCAGGAGAGTCCTACTCCCTCTGGGAGTAGGATTCCTCCCCCCAATCCTAGTCCAACTAGGATTCCTCGGAGGGGAAGGGAGAGAGGGGGGCCGGCCACCTTCTCCTAGTCCTAATAGGACTAGGGGAGGGGAAAGAGGCGCAGCCACCTTGGGCTGCCCCTTTCTCCTTTCCACTAAGGCCCATGATGGCCCATATGGCTCCCGGGGGGTTCCGGTAACCTCCCGGTAACCCGGTAAAATCCCGATTTCACCCGGAACACTTCCGATGTCAAAACATAGGCTTCCAATATATCAATCTTTACGTCTCGACCATTTCGAGACTCCTCGTCATGTCCGTGATCACATCCGGGACTCCGAACAACCTTCGGTACATCAAAATGCATAAACTCATAATATAACTGTCATCGTAACCTTAAGCGTGCGGACCCTACGGGTTCGAGAACAATGTAGACATGACCGAGACATGTCTCTGGTCAATAACCAATAGCGGGACCTGGATGCCCATATTGGCTCCTACATATTCTACGAAGATCTTTATCGGTCAGACCGCATAACAACATACGTTGTTCCCTTTGTCATCGGTATGTTACTTGCCCGAGATTCGATCGTCGGTATCCAATACCTAGTTCAATCTCGTTACCGGCAAGTCTCTTTACTCGTTCCGCAATACATCATCTCACAACTAACATATTAGTTGTAATGCTTGCAAGGCTTATGTGATCTGTATTACCGAGAGGGCCCAGAGATACCTCTCCGACAATCGGAGTGACAAATCCTAATCTCGAAATACGCCAACCCAACATCGACCATTGGAGACACCTGTAGTACTCCTTTATAATCACCCAGTTACGTTGTGACGTTTGGTAGTACCCAAAGTGTTCCTCCGGTAAACGGGAGTTGCATAATCTCATAGTCATAGGAACATGTATAAGTCATGAAGAAAGCAATAGCAACATACTAAACGATCAGGTGCTAAGCTAATGGAATGGGTCATGTCAATCAGATCATTCAACTAATGATGTGACCTCGTTAATCAAATAACAACTCATTGTTCATGGTCAGGAAACATAACCATCTTTGATTAACGAGCTAGTCAAGTAGAGGCATACTAGTGACACTCTGTTTGTCTATGTATTCACACATGTATTATGTTTCCGGTTAATACAATTCTAGCATGAATAATAAACATTTATCATGATATAAGGAAATAAATAATAACTTTATTATTGCCTCTAGGGCATATTTCCTTCAGCAAGACCAGGCTCTCCATCACCCAAGGCCTCCCGCGTGGGGACATGCAAGACCAGGCTCTCCATCGCCCAAGGCCTCCCGTGGCCACAGCAGGCTGCCGCGCCTACACCACCGAACTGCGCAGTGTCGTGTGGCCGGGCAAGTTAAGCCGAACCTGCCTCCTCGCTACGACGGCACGGCTGACCCTGCGGAGTTCCTCCAGCTCTACGAGCTAGGCATCAAAGCTGCCAACGGAGACGAGAAGGTCATGGCGAACTGGTTTCCCATGGCACTCAAGGACGGGGCCCGCACCTGACTCCTGAACCTGGCTCCAGGCACAATCTCCTCCTGGGAAGAGATGCGCACCCGCTTCATCGCCAACTTCCAAGGTACTCGCAACCGGCCACCCGCCGTGAGCGACATGCGCCGCATCAAGCAACAACCCGGGAGACCCTGCAGAAGTACATCCAGCGCTTCAACAACGCACGCCTCAAGATTCCCAAGGTGACTGAAGATGCCATCATCTCATCCTTCTCCGATGGCGTGCGCGACGTCAAGATGAAGGAGGAGCTGGCGATGCATGAAGACCTGTGCACTTCCTTGGAGCTGTTCAACTTGGCGAACAAGTGCGCCAGGGCAAAGGAAGGGCGTCTCTCCCTCCTCGAGCTGCCTGCCGTAGACCCAGAAGAGAAGAAGCTCAAGGCCAAGGAAGTGAAGCGCAAGGGGGCTGCCGTGCTCGCGGAAGAACCAGACACCAAGCGGGGCAGAGATCAGCCCGAACCCCCCAAGGGCAGCCGGTACTACGTGTACCACGACCTCCACACCCACAACACCAGCGAATGCCAAGAACTCCGAGCCGTGCGTGAAGGAAGGATCGGCTGTCGCCCTGACCGTGGTGACTGGGGATACAGCCAAGGAGGAGGAAGGAATGCAGGGCGCTGGGAAGACCATGGCCCACGCTAGGGGTGGCGCGACCAACCTCGCGAGGATCGCTGGCAAGACCCACCTCGTGAGGGAGGCTGGAGCGATCATCCTCGCGAGGATCGCCCGCAAGGCAACGCAGGCCTCCCACCGCTACCGCCACAGCCAAGGAGAAACGAGGACCGCCACCAGGACAAGGAGGCTGGGGGCTTCCAGGAGCCGCGCGCGATCGCCTACATCCTGGGCGGGGCTCAGGCCCCAGCCTCTCAGCGCATCTTCAAGCAGTTCGCCCGCAAAGTGAATGCAGCCCTCCCTAGGCTCGAAGCCACGCGCCCTCTCAGGTGGTCGGCGTGTGCCATCACATTCAACTCAGCAGATCAACTCAAGTGTGCGGCCACAGCCGGAGTCCTCTCGATGCTTTGTTCCCCAATCATCAGCAACGTGGTGGTCACCAAGACCCTCATCGATGGCGGGGCAGGGCTCAACATCCTGTCCGTAGAGACATTCAACAACCTCCAAGTGCCCTACAGCCAGCTTCAGCCAACCAAGCCCTTCTCCGGTTTCACCGACGGCTCCACGGTCCCGATCGGGCAGGTCCGCCTCCCCGTCACCTTCGGGGCACGCGACAACTACCGCACCGAGCTCATCGACTTCGACGTCGCTCACATCCGCCTGCCGTACAACGCCATCCTTGGGTACCTGGCGCTGGCCAAGTTCATGGCCGTGACTCACCATGGCTACAACGTCCTCAAGATGCCAGGAAGCGGTGGAGTCATCGCGGTGCCCTGTGAAGAGAAGGACGCAGTGTGTTCCTTGGAGCGAGCCTTTCAGGCTGCATCACTGGAAGACCCGGATCGCGGAAGCAGGAGGCTTCCCGAGGCCGCCCCCAAGAAGAAGAAGACATCGTCCGGCCTGGCCCCTCAGGAGGTAGGCCCCTCTGGGCCCGTGCCTGCCGAGGGGGAACCTCCTTCCATCGCATAGGAAAGCGCGCCCGACGCCCTCCACAGGCAGGGCTCAGGGGCTCTCCCCTGGAGGGCCACCGACCTAGCAAGGGTCACGAGGGAGGCGCTAGGGCACCACATGGAGGTGTGTTTCGAAGCACGTTTCCCTCAAGAAGGAGCAAGGCAAGGAGATCCAGACCCACAGGAGTTCGTCAGCAAGGCCATTCAGGAGCTACAGGAGTCCAGAGTCATGAAAGGCGCCCGCCGCCTACCAGTAGTGGCTCCCCATCCAGGCGAGGATGGCGGGCTGCGCGTCCGCGTCGACGTACCAGGGCTCAACCAAGTCGCCTCCCTGGAGCGCCTCTGGCCCTTGCGAGTGGGGCGCTGCGGAGGTCCACCCCACAGCTACGTTCGCATGCCTTACGGCTTGCCGAGCGCGGCTGACGCGTACCAGCGCCTCATGAGGGGCATCACGGAGGCACAAGAGGCCAGGTGCTCCGCAGCCCTGGCGGAGATGAAGATGGCCCGCGAGGAACCGCCAGCGCCTCCGGAGCCTCCCGAGGCCCCTGGGCCTGGGGTCTCATGAGGATCGGCTTCCGCAGCCCACCGAGCCGGCTACACCAACACCCCTTCATCTTCAGCGTCATCAGGTGACATCTTTCAAGTCTCACTTCCAGCTGGGAGCGCCCCTAGGGCTGCGTCATTCCCATGCCGCGTAGGTCCGTCCCTGCGGCGTGTATCCCTTTGCATTCCATGTTGTTGGCTTACCTTGTTGGGGGCGCCCCTCGGGCTGCATGATCCCCAAGTCGCTCGGGCCTGACCCAGTGATCTCCGCATCCACTTGAACGAATCCACTCCTTCGCGGCTAATGTGCTTTACCTAGTTGCCTGCTCAGCTGACGCCAACTAACAGAGCTGCTCCCAAATGGCACGACGCTTGCGCATGGGTCCGTCCCTGCAATGCCGACGAACCTGGATGGCTGAGCTCTGGCCGCGGCAGCCCCGCATAGCGTCACCTCGTCAAGCCTTTGGTGCCTCACTACCCTTCGGAAGCAACCAACGGCTGACCGTCAATTGTTATGGCAACCCCTTGCTTTTTCTATGATGGACCTGCAGGGCCTCCTGAAGGAGCCGCGTCAGGCAAGGCTCTTGCTGTGTCTCCTTCGCTCTCGTCCGCGCGAACCGCTTGCATGTTAAAGGGGGGGGTACCTGAGCATCGCGACTCAGGGCTCTTACTGGCTCTCCAGCCCTCACCCTCTGGCCTTGACCACGGCATCGCGACCTGGCATACCAGCGACGGATGAGACTCGCTCGAGGGCCGGGACCCGAGGACGTAGAGCAGAAAGGGGAGCAAAGGCGAGAGGGGAGAGACACGCGAGGACTTCGCCGAGCAACCTCACGCCTGCCGATGCACGGACCCGGCCACACGCCAGAGAGCGGCCCCTGATCCTCGAGATAAGTTATCGCCCGGAAGTGCTAGCTACTGTGGCACCATCCCTGCACCTAATGCTATCCCATGTTAGCGTCGTTGCTCCCCTTGCTCACCGAATGACGGTTGCTTGGGCGCCAAAGGGGACCTCCTGAGCATCGCGACTCAGGGGCTCTTACCGGACTCCGGGTCGCTCACCTCCTGGCCTTGACCACGACATCGCGACCTGGCATACCAGCGACGGCTGAAGCCGCCTTGGGACTGGGACCTGTCGGCGCAGAGCACCAAGCCCTCGTGAGGTTCGAAAGGGAGGACCGAGCTAAGACGGGATAAGCAACACACGTAATTCTACGGCAAGGGTTATATTAACAAAACAGGATCACAGGCACCTTACAAACCCCCACGGGGCGCGTTTTTGGTTCCTCACAGGGAACAGATCCTAAAGAGACGCAAACTACGCGCATCGCTACAAAAGACGCCATCATCAACAGTGGGCCGTCAAGCACCGACGCCAACCCCATCCAGATCAGAGTCGGCGGTGGCCTGACGAGCTCGCCCTGCTCCGGGAGCGGCGCCGGCTCGGGGGCTCGTAGCTGTCGTCACTCATCTCCGGGGTCGCGAAGGGCTCGCCGGAGTCGCTGGAGCCTCCGACATCTCCACCACCTGAGGAGCCGCCAAGGGAGCGGTTGGCGAGCCTAGTCCTCGTCACAGCAGGGCCCTGGCCGTCTTCACCGGGGCAGCACTCCACTCGGCGCCCGTCCGCGTCGAAGACCTTGAGGAGCATCACCGAAGCACCATCCTAGTCCAAGTGGATCGCGAAGACGCCCCTTGTCCTGCAAACCCGGGCAACCTCTCTCCAGCCCCGGGTCATGTAGACCTCGCCCGGGGCGACGGCCGCGACCTCTGCCTCGATCGCGAGGGTGCTGCAGTCGGCGTGCTGCAGCCAGAGCTCCAGGGGCTCCCCCTGTGGGATGACGGAGGCGAAGAAGGGAGGAAGACGGATCCAAGACTGAAGAGGAATGGCGACGTGGAGCACGGACTCTTGGGAGGAGCCCTCGGTGTGGACCCCAGGAGGGAGGACCCACACCTTCGTGACCCGTCGGCGCCGACGGCGGCGCGGCCCGTGGCGGTCAGCATCAGCTCCTTTGGGGCCCTCGACGTGGGCGTACAATGGAAGCGGGAACCCCGACGGCGCCTGCTCGTCCCAAGGCCTCGACACCACCTGAAGGGCCCCCTCGTCCGGGCCATGGTGGACATGCCGTTTCTTCGGCGGGAGCGGGTCTGGTCCCTCTCGGGGAGCCTTTCCCTTCTCTGCCATCAAGAACCGGCGGATCGGAGCCATCGCAGCAAGATGGAGCAAGAATCAGGAAGAAGGAGAAGCAAGAAGGGATGGACTGGAAGGACACACGACATTCCGTACTTATAGCCGGCGGAGGCCAACCGCCGACCTCCACGATCGCAGGTAATCATGACCCGTTTTGCATGCAGGGACTTGTCCAATCCGAGCAGTTGTCGAGGCGCCATGGGGAAGTGGAGACGCCCACGTCCAATCAACCGCCACGCGGCGCCCAAGGCCGCAGGCTGTTAGGGCCCGCGGCGCTTCACTCTTGCCCTTCCGCCTCCCTACACGGCCAAGTCCGGGCGCGCCTTGGGCCCGGGGGCTACTGTCGGCGTTCTGGGAACGGGGGTCCCCAGACTTGCCTGCCTGCGGCCTACGGCGTGGCTCAAAGGGGGGCCCAGCACGGCCCATCTTCACCAACACAAACTCAAGACCCTCGCGAGGGGCCAAGCCTCGCGGGGCGAACAACACGGAGCTTCCCCAGGCACGGCCTCGTCAGGCTGGCTCACGAGGAGGCAGAGAGATCAAGGCGGGGTACCTCGCGAGGTGCCCGTGACGCAAGCCATGACGACTCAGGGTGCCAGGCGGGTGCCAGCCTGCGCAGTGTCCTCCTTTCCTATTTGGTGCAAAGGGGGCAAGCGCAGCCGCGGAGTACCAAGGCGTCAGGCAAAGGTTGCCATTTCGGTGCAACGAGACCAAGACCAGGAGGACTACGAGATGGAGGTCACTGTGGAGCCCAAGACGGCGTCATCACTAGAGCTTTGCACAGGCGAAGACTACTTTTGTCAGGATAGCTGATACTTGTTGTCCCCTTTCAAATTAGCCCGCCATTGTTGGCTCCCTTCCCGCTCAATATTTGGGGAGAGGACCAGGGCCTCTATAAATAGGACCAGCCACCCACATAGCAAGGGGGTCGGTCGGTCGACCAGTTGGAAAGAGGGAGAGAGAGAGAAAGGTGGCTGAACTCCTCCCAGCGGTTCATCGCCCCAACCAAGAAAAGACCCTCGCGAGGCTGTTCTCCCTTGTATTGTTCATCATCATCAGCCCAAGAGGCAATCCACACACCACACACTGGAGTAGGGTATTACACCACAACGGTGGCCCGAACCAGTATAAACCCTGTGTCCGTTGTGTTGTTCTTTTCATAGCTTTGATCCTAGCGTGGCGGAGGGGTGCAGGTAGGTAGGAGGCGAAATCTCCGCGCGCACCCCAGTGTTCGAACCTCAAGGGTCTGCCGGAACCCGAAATCCGACAGTGGCTATCTTGGTTTATAACTCAGGGAATGTGGTAGAAAGTAACTCCCAAGTTGAAACTTAAGAAAATATCGAGAGCAAAGTAAAAAGGCACAATAAGAAGTTTCAAGCGGGTAGGCAATCGTTCGATGTCTGAAACAGGGCGAGAAAGGGGCTCAAAGCTACGGAAATAAGAATTGTGCCTGATACCAGAATAGATCACTTGGCAGGTGGCCCGTGAAAGACATAAGAAATCAAGCGTGAGGAATAACTTTGACAACAGGGTGTACAGGAGAGTCAGGTTTCGACCTTGGGACCTGTGGGTTATTGGCCCACTATGTGGGTTAAAAGTAGGAAGAGCGAGGATGTCTTGCACGGTATGTCATAGGATAGCCTGTTAGTTATGTCGGCAACAACATCAGTACCAAGGGCGAGGGATGAAGAGAACCATTTTCCTGCTCGTTGAACGAGGCGGGCCAATAGGCAAAGTTCTCGTCCATCGGTGGCTACCGGAATGTCATCAACAATAGTAACAGGGTCTTGCTGACAGAATTGTACGCCGAGATGTTTACATAAGCAGGAGAATATTACTGCTTAGATCATATAGATCACGAGCAACGTTATACCAACCAATAGAAAGGAAAATATGATTATCAGATTAAACAGAACAATGGAAAGGAAAATGTGTTTAAACACATATTTCAAGGTTATATCCTTCCCAAGGACAAGCAGAGCATGATACCCATGATAGGACATAACGTAGAAAACCCTTTAGGAAAGGGGAGAGAAATTTCATGACATTACCCATACAACGGGGTTTGGATAATGAACAAAGAAAACTTTAGCATTGTGCTTCAAATTCTCCTATTGAAAATTGAAGTACCACAGACATGCTTCGAGATAGCATTTACATGGTCTTGAAGCAAAGGTCAGACTTTGGATACTGGGAGGATCCATCAGGAACAACTTGTAGAATAAGTCTTACAATTTCCTCATGGAAGAATGGATAACCTTGCTAATAAGGAAACTATAACAGTAGGTCCTCCGGCCCGGTGTGATAGGCATGACATCACCTTACCGATATATAAGGACCAATGTTATAATTCTTGGAAAGAAGTCCCAACCATCATATCTGACCAAGGTTCAGATCTGATTGGTGTCAGGATACCTCAGACTCAGGATGCCTGAGAAAGAAAAGGTGCAACACAATTGACGAGATGACATTATAAGATTCTCGGGAAATGAACTATGGTAGTGAGTTCAGAAACAAGAGTTCATCATTAACCAAGGAGAAGATGAGGAGGTGGCTGATGGACTCAGCGACATTTCATCAAGATTAACAAAAGATGGATTTCCACAATTATCTGAACAAGGAGGTAACACTTGTCAGACCAAATGATATAATGATATATGCTTGAGGAAAACATACACAATTAAACATTGATTGAAAGGTGCACCCGAAATATGGGCTTAGGTAGCATGATCAATGTTAGAATGATGATTCGATAACCAATGGTCTAAGAATGAAATATCGACCATTAACTTGAAAGCAATAGGGTTGCTAGAAGTTTTGAAGTCGCACATCATAGTTCAATTGTCGGTTTTCCGGTTAGAAACAACACGGGGACCAAGGAGCAAACGGATATGGCAAGGAGTATCACCTATATCAAGAATTCTTAAGAGGTGGTGAAATTCTCATGACATTCTTGACATAAAAGATGGTAATACTCCAAGGTAAAGAACAAATGCTGGATAGCAAGGATCTCAAGGTATATCACGAAACACAAACAAGTTTGTGTTGAAGGGAAGACAATAGAGTGGTCGATGGTAACACTAATCATCGAGGGCAAGGATGGTCTTTCTCATCATGAATTCAATTGATATCCTGGAAAATCTCGGAATACTGATGATGATCACTACACATTTGTCGAGATATTTCATGAAGATGTAATCGATCAATGATGACATCAAGTCAAACGAACGATGAAGCGAAAGGTTATTGGAACCATGGGTAGGACACAAACTCGAAGTCAAGTTTGTTGTACAAGGAGAAAAGATATGACGAGTAAGATCGGTGTAAGCTTAGCTTATTGTAAAAAATTGTGCTCAGGAAGAAGAACCAGGTAGCACAGTTAAAATTAGCGCAATACTGATAGAGTCGATCAGGCTAGGAATGACTTGAAGGATTATTAAACTCGTAAGCAATGAAGATTATTAAGAGTTGTTGAATGGAAGTGCGGACTCGATTTAGTTGTCCATGTCCTTGAGGGGTTCTAACAACTCAGAATCCATTGGAAAAATGGAACCGGCAGGAATAGTAGTTGATGAAGAACTCATAAGAAGTTATGTAGTTCCGTGGTATTCTCGAGATACTAGAGGGTAATACCCGAAGGAAGATCAGAATAGAAACTGAACTGGAGTGTTGACTTGCAATAGCAGATACTTTAATCATGTCATAATAGAAGAGGAAATGGAATGGTTTCCTTTCAGATGTATCGAATAAGGTTAGCATGGTCGGAACCATAACTGCAAGGGATCCAATTTACTACACTGGAAGAATTATTCGAATGATAAAATATTCTTGCAAGAAGCTTTCATGATAAGTTCCACATCATGTCCATGGGTATGAACACTAAGTTCAAGGTCGACTCCCACTTCTTCAATTGATAACCTTCCATTCACTTCTCGTGTTTCAAAAATGGCATTAGTTGTTGAAAGTTTTACCTGGTTCAATACCAGATAAGTATGGCCCGTGAAATCTTATGGGTTCATACGGTTTAGAGAAGGCATATGTTCAACCCATCGGGGCATCTTAAAAACGTATACCACAAGCTTCAAGAGTAAATATCACGAGCTCGAAAGCAAAGCATGGTTGAGAAAGCAGAGGATACAATTTACCAAAGGCATTATGTATCCAAGGGAAGGCTCACAAGGCTATTGAATATGAAGGATGTTGTTGGATAAAATCCAACAAATGATATGGTGGTCCACAAAGGATCTGGTGTGAGTATTGGCACTCAACTAGAGGAAGAAACAATGCAAAGACATTGGATTATAGAAACAACTGACTAACTCAGAGCTCAATTGCAAAGGAATTATGATTTACAAAGCGAAGGATCGGAAGCAGACACTCTGATTTAAGGATGGATAAGTTGAATAGCCTTAGGGGTACAATCGATGGCAATTTGATTGGTCGAGATCCAGTAAAATGACGTCTGAGCTGGAAGGATGAATATAAGGATTCATATGAGGATTGCAAGCATTCGCAACATATTGAATCAACAGACTCAAAATGTTAATGACAAAAGCTGTCAATAAGATTACTATACTTATGGGATTAACCATAATGCAAGCAAGCAAGAAATTCAAGAGCAACAAGCTGCTGAGGATTTTCAGGAGATCGAATAGTATTTTTGAAGATCCTTGTGAAACACATGAACAACTAGTGATGAGAAGATACTCGTTATGTGCGAGGAATTATCCGTAGGGGTATTAATGCAGAAAAGAGCTGCAAAGCGGCGGGCACAAAGGATTCTCGGAATATCGGAGAATTTTTCAGGGTATCAAGTCATAACAGGGGCAACTAGGAACGATGGTATGAACGATGATACGTCCATTTTGCATCATGCTTTTGTATCGATATTTATTGCATTATGGGCTGTTATTACACATTATATCACAATAGTTATGCCTATTCTCTCTTATTTTACAAGGTTCACATAAAGAGGGAGAATGCCGGCAGCTGGGATTCTGGGCTGGAAAAGGAGCAAATATTAGAGACCTATTTTGCACAGCTCCAAAAGTCTTGAAACTACGGAAGTCATTTTCAGAATATATAAAAAATACTGAGTGCAAGAAGTTCACTAGGGGGCCACACCCAGCCCACGAGGGTGGGGGCGCGCCCTACCCCCCTGGGTGCGCCCCTACCTCATGGGCCCCCTGGTGGCCCTCCGATGGCCATCTTCTGCTATATGGAGTCTTTCGATGAGAAAAAAATCATAAGCCATCTTCTCGGACGAAACTCCACCGCCACGAGGCAGAACCTTGGCGTAACAAATCTAGGGCTCTTGCGGAGCTGTTCTGCCGGGGAAACTTCCCTCCGGGAGGGGGAAATCATCGCCATCATCATCACCAATGCTCCTCTCATCGGGAGAGGGCAATCTCCATCAACATCTTCACCAGCACCATCTCCTCTGAAAACCCTAGTTCATCTCTTGTATCCAATTCTTGTCTCCAAGTCCGGGATTGGTACCTGTGGGTTGCTAGTAGTGTTAATTACTCCTTGTAGTTGATGCTAGTTGGTTTATTTGGTGGAAGATCATATGTTCAGATCCTTTATGCATATTAATACCCCTCTGATTATGAACATAAACATGCTTTGTGAGTAGTTATGTTTGTTCCTGAGGACATCAGAGAAGTCTTGCTGTTAGTAGTCATGTGAATTTGGAATTCGTTCGATATTTTGATGAGATGTATGTTGTCTCTCCTCTAGTGGTGTTATGTGAACGTCGACTACATGACACTTCACCATTATTTGGGCCTAGAGGAAGGCATTGGGAAGTAATAAGTAGATGATGGGTTGCTAGAGTGACAGAAGCTTAAACCTTAGTTTATGCGTTGCTTCGTAAGGGGCTGATTTGGATCCATATGTTTCATGCTATGGTTAGGTTTACCTTAATACTTTTGTTGTAGTTGTGGATGCTTGCAATAGAGGCTAATCATTAGTGGGATTCTTGTCCAAGTAAGGACAACACCCAAGCACCGGTCCACCCACATACCAAATTATCAAAGTACCGAACGCGAATCATATGATCGTGATGAAAACTAGCTTGACGATATTCCCATATGCCATCGGGAGCGCTTTACATCATATAAGAGTTTGTCCAGGCTTGTCCTTTGCTACAAAAAGGATTGGGCCACCTTGATGCACTTTATTTACTTTTGTTACTTGTTGCTCGTTACCAATTATCTTATCACAAAACTATATCTTACCTATTATTTCAGTGCTTGCAGAGAATACCTTGCTGAAAACAGCTTATCATTTCCTTCTGCTCCTCGTTGGATTCGACACTCTTACTTATCGAAAGGACTAAGATAGATCCCCTATACTTGTGGGTCATCAAAAAGCAATATTAGAACTTATACACCTCCTGAGCAAATTAAAGTTGAACCTAATATTTCTAGTGTTAAAGATCTCTTGTCTGATAATATTGATGGGCATGTTATTCATGTCCGTGCTGAGACTGCTAGAATTGCTAAACCTTGTGCTAAAGATAAACCTAGATCTTTGGTAGGCATGCCTGTTATTTTTGTTAAAATAGGAGATCATTGTTATCATGGCTTATGTGATATGGGTGCCAGTGCTAGTGCTATACCTCATGACTTATACAAAGAAATTATGCATGATATTGCACCTGCTGAGATAGAAGATATTGATGTCACAATTAAACTTGCCAATAGAGATACTATTTCACCAATTCGAATTGTTAGAGATGTTGAAGTATTGTGTGGGAAAACTAAATATCCTGCTGATTTTCTGGCGCCGTTGCCGGGGAGTGAAGTGCCTTTGGTAGGTGGAATTTGGTAAGGAAAAATTTATACAGTGTGCTGAAATTTACTGTCACTTGTTACTATGGAAAGTAATCCTCCGAGGGGCTTGTTCGGGGTATCTTCACCCTGACCAGTAGAGCAAAGAGTTGCTCCTCAACCTACTGAACCTACTGAAAATGAAGATGAAAATGTCTACTTTGAAATTCCTTCGGTTATGTTAGAAAAACTGCTAGCTAATCCCTTTGCAGGAGACGGAACAATTCATCCTGATGAGCACCTAATATATGTGGATGAAGTTTGTGGATTATTTAAGCTTGTAGGTGTACCCGGAGATGTTATTAAGAAGAAGGTCTTCCCTTTATCTTTGAAGGGAGATGCATTGACATGGTATAGGCTATGTGATGATACAAGGTCATGGAACTACATATGATTGAAATTGGAATTTTATCAGATGTTTTATCCGATGCATCTTGTTCATCATGATCGCAATTATATATATAATTTCTGGCCTTGCGAAGGAAAAAGCATTGCTCAAGCTTGGGGGAGGCTTAAATCAATGTTATATTCATGCCCCAATCGTGAGCTCTCAAGAGAAATGATTATTCAAAAAAATTTTGCTCGGCTTTCTGATAACAATCGCACCATGCTCGATACTTCTTGTGCTGGCTCTTTTATGATGAAGACTATTGAATTCAAATGGGATTTATTGGAAAGAATTAAACGCAACTTTGAAGATTGGGACCTCGACAAAGGTAAGGAGTCAGGTATGACACCTAAGTTTGATTGTGTTAAATCATTTATGGATACCGATGTTTTCCGTAAATTTAGCATTAAATATGGACTTGACTCTGAAATAGTAGCTTCTTTCTGTGAATCTTTTGCTACTCATGTTGATCTCCCTAGGGAGAAGTGGTTGAAATATCATCCTCCCATAGAAGTAAAAGCAGCTGCACCTATTAAAGTTTAAGAAAAGACTGTCACTTATAATGATCCTATTATTCCTACTGCTTATGTTGAGAAACCACCTTTCCCTGTTAGGATAAAGGATCATGCTAAAGCTTCAACTGTGGTTCGTAAAAGTGACACGTCCATTTTGCATCATGCTTTTATATCAATATTTATTGCATTATGGGTTGTTATTACACATTATGTCACAATACTTATGCCAATTCTCTCTTATTTTACAAGGTTTACATAAAGAGGGAGAATGCCGGTAGCTGGGGTTCTGGGCTGGAAAAGGAGCAAATATTTGAGACCTATTCTGCACAGCTCCAAAAGTCCTGAAACTTCACGAAAGATGTTTTCCAAATATATAAAAAATATTGAGAGCAAGAACTTCACCAGGGGGGCACACCCTGCCCACGAGGGTGGGGGCGCGCCCTACCCGCTAGGCGCGCCCCCCTACCTCGTGGGCCCCCTGGTGGCCCTCTGGTGGCCATCTTCTGCTATATGGAGTCTTTCGATGGAAAAAAATCATAAGCCATCTTCTTGGACGAAACTCCGCCGCCATGAGGCGAAACCTTGGCGGAACCAATCTAGGGCTCTGGCGGAGCTGTTCTGCCGAGGAAACTTCCCTCTCGGAGGGGGAAATCATCGCCATCGTCATCACCAACGCCCCTCTCATCGGGAGAGGGCAATCTCCATCAACATCTTCATCAGCACCATCTCATCTCAAAACCCTAGTTCATCTCTTATATCCAATTCTTGTCTCCAAGTCCGAGATTGGTGCTAGTAGGTTGCTAGTAGTGTTAATTAGTCCTTGTAGTTGATGCTAGTTGGTTTAATTGGTGGAAGATCATATGTTCAGATCCTATATGCATATTAATACCCCTCTGATTATGAACATGTTTATGCTTTGTGAGTAGTTACTTTTGTTCCTGAGGACATGGGAGAAGTCTTGCAATTAGTAGTCATGTAAATTTGGTATTCGTTCGATATTTTGACGAGATGTATGTTGTCGCTCCTCTAGTGGCGTTATGTGAACGTCGACTACATGACACTTCACCATTATTTGGGCCTAGAGGAAGGCATTGGGAAGTAATAAGTAGATGATGGGTTGCTAGAGTGACAGAAGCTTAAACCCTAGTTTATGCGTTGCTTCGTAAGGGGCTGATTTGGATCCATATGTTTCATGCTATGGTTAGGTTTACCTTAATACTTTTGTTGTAGTTGCAGATTCTTGCAATAGAGGTTAATCATAAGTGGGATGCTTGTCCAAGTAAGGGAAGTACCCAAGCACCGGTCCACCCACATACCAAATTATCAAAGTACCGAACGAGAATCATATGAACGTGATGAAAACTAGCTTGATGATATTCCCATGTGTCCTCGGGAGCACTTTTCTCTATATAAGAGTTTGTCCAGGCTTGTCCTTTGCTACAAAAAGGATTGGGCCACCTTGCTGCACCTTATTTACTTTTGTTACTTGTTGCTCGTTACAAATTATCTTATCACAAAACTATCTGTTACCACTTATTTCAGTACTTGCAGAGAATACCTTGCTGGAAACCGCTTATCATTTCCTTCTGCTCCTCGTTGGGTTCGACACTCTTACTTATCAAAAGGACTACGATAGATCCCCTATACTTGTGGGTCATCAAGACTATTTTCTGGCTCCGTTGCCGGGAGTGAAGCGCCTTTGGTAGGTGGAATTTGGTAAGGAAAATTTTATATAGTGTGCTGAAATTTACTGTCACCTGTTACCATGGAAAGTAATCCTCTGAGGGGCTTGTTCGGGGTATCTTCACCCCGACCAGTAGAGCAAAGAGTTGCTCCTCAACCTACTGAAAATGAAAATGAAAATGCTTGCTTTGAAGTTCCTTCGGGTATGATAGAAAAACTGCTAGCTAATCCTTTTTTAGGAGATGGAACAAAACATCCTGATGAACATCTGATATATGTGGATGAAGTTTGTGGATTATTTAAGCTTGCAGGTGTACCCGGAGATGTTGTTAATAAGAAGGTCTTCCCTTTATCTTTGAGGGGAGATGCATCGACATGGTATAGGCTATGTGATGATATGGGGTCTTGGAATTGCAAATGATTGAAATTGGAATTTCATCAAAAGTTTTATCCTATGCATCTTGTTCATCGTGATCGCAATTATATATATAATTTTTGGCCTCGCGAAGGAGAAAGCATCGCTCAAGCTTGGGGGAGGCTTAAATCAATGTTATATTCATGCCCCAATCATGAGCTCTCAAGAGAAATGATTATTCAAAATTTTTATGCTCGGCTTTCTGGCAACAACGGCACCATGCTTGATACTTCTTGTGTTGGCTCTTTTTTGATGAAGACTATTGAATTCAAATGGGATTTATTGGAAAGAATTAAACATAACTCTGAAGATTGGGACCTCGACAATGGTAAGGAGTCAGGTATGAGACCTAGTTTTGATTGTGTTAAATCTTTTATGGATACCGATATTTTTCGTAAATTTAGCACTAAATATGGACTTTACTCTGAGATAGTAGCTTCTTTCTGTGAATCTTTTGCTGCCTATGTTGATCTCCCAAGGAGAAGTGGTTTAAATATCATCCTCCCATAGAAGTAAAAGTAGTTGCACCTATTAAAGTTGAAGAAAAGACTATCACTTATAATGATCCTATTTTTCCTACTTCTTATGTTGAGAAACCACCTTTCCCTGTTAGGATAAAGGATCATGCTAAAGCTTCAACTATAGTTCGTAAAAGGAATATTAAAACATATACACCTCCTGACCAAGTTAAAGTTGAACCTAATATTGCTATTGTTAAAGATCTCTTGTCTGATAATATTGATGGGCATGTTATTTATTTCTGTGATGAAACTGCTAGAATTGCTAAACCCCGTGATAAAGATAAACCTAGACCTGTGGTAGGCATGCCTGTTATTTCTATTAAAATAGGAGATCATTGTTATCATGGCTAATGTGATATGGGTGCTAGTGCTAGTGCAATACCTTATTCCTTATACCAAGAAGTTATGCATGATATTGCACCTGCTGAGATGGAAGATATTGATGTCACAATTAAACTTTCCAATAGAGATACTATTTCACCAATGGGAATTGTTAGAGATGTTGAAGTCTTGTGTGGGAAAACTAAATATCCTGCTGATTTTCTTGTTCTTGGTTCCCCACAAGATAGCTTTTGTCCCATTATATTTGGTAGACCCTTCTTAAATACTGTTAATGCTACCATAGATTGCAAAAGAGATGTTGTTACTATAGGTTTAGATGATATGGCTCATGAATTTAATTTTTCTAAATTTAGTAGACAACACCGTGAAGAAGAATTACCTAGTAAGGATGAAATTATTGGTCTTGCTTCTATTTCCGTACCTCCTAGTGATCCTTTAGAACAATACTTCCTAGACCATGAAAATGACATGCTTATGAATGAAAGAAGGGAATTAGATGAAGTATTCTTTAAATAGGAACCTATTCTGAAAAACAATTTACCTGTTGAAATCCTAGGGGATCCCCCTCCACCCAAGGGTGATCCCGTGTTTGAGCTTAGACTGTTACCTGATACTCTTAAATATGCTTATCTTGATGGAGAAAAGATATATCCTGTTATTATTAGTGCTAACCTTTCAGAGCATGAGGAAGAGAGATTATTGAAAACTCTGAAGAAGCACCGCGCTGCTATTGGGTATACTCTTGATGATCTTAAGGGCATTAGTCCCACTCTATGTCAACATAAAATTAATTTGGAAGAAGATGCTAAACCAGTTCGTGACCATCAACGCCGGCTGAATCCTAAAATGAAAGAAGTGGTAAGAAAGGAGATACTAAAGCTCCTTGAGGCAGGTATAATTTATCCCGTTGCTGATAGTCAATGGGTAAGCCATGTCCATTGTGTCCCTAAGAAGGGAGGTATTACCGTTGTTCTTAATTATAAAGATGAATTGATTCCTCAAAGAATTATTATAGGTTATAGGATGGTAATTGATTTCCGCAAATTAAATAAGGCTACTAAAAAGGATCATTACCCCTTAAATTTTATCGATCGAATGCTAGAAATATTGTCCAAACATACACATTTTTTCTTTCTAGATGGTTATTCTGGTTTCTCCCAAATACATGTGTCAGCCAAAGATCAATCAAAGACTACTTTTACATGCCCTTTTGGTACTTTTGCTTATAGACATATGCCTTTTGGTTTATGTAATGCACCTGCTACCTTTCAAAGATGCATGATGGCTATATTCTCTAACTTTTGTGAAAAGATTTGTGAGGTTTTCATGGACGACTTTTCCGTCTATGGATCTTCTTTTGGTGATTGCTTGAGCAACATTGATCGAGTTTTGCAGAGATGTGAAGAAACTAATCTTGTCTTGAATTGGGAAAAGTGTCACTTTATGGTTAATGAAGGTATTGTCTTGGGGCATAAAGTTTCTGAAAGAGGTATTGAAGTTGATAAAGCCAAGGTTGATGCTATTGAAAATATGCCATGTCCCAAGGACATCAAAGGTATAATAAGTTTCCTTGGTCATGCCGGTTTTTATACGAGGTTCATTAAGGACTTCTCGAAAATCTCTCGGCCTCTGACTAATTTATTACAAAAAGATATACCATTTGTCTTTGATGATGATTGTGTAGAAGCATTTGAAATACTTAAGAAAGCATTGATCTCTACACCTATTGTTCAGCCACCTGATTGGAATTTACCCTTTGAAATTATGTGTGATGCTAGTGATTATGCTGTAGGTGCTGTTCTAGGACAAAGAGTTGATAAGAAACTAAATGTTATTCAATATGCTAGTAAAACTCTAGACAATGCTCAAAGAAATTATGCTACTACTGATAAAGAATTCTTAGCAGTTGTATTTGCTTGTGATAAGTTTAGATCTTATATTGTTGATTCTAAAGTAACTATTCACACTGATCATGCTGCTATTAAATATCTTATGGAAAAGAAAGATGCTAAACCTAGACTTATTAGATGGGTTCTCTTGGTACAAGAATTTGATTTGCACATTGTTGATAGAAAAGGAGCTGAGAACCCCGTTGCAGATAACTTGTCTAGGTTAGAAAATATGCTTGATGACCCACTACCTATTGATGATAGCTTTCCTGATGAGCAATTAAATGTCATAAATGCTTCTCATACTGCTCCATGGTATGCTGATTATGCTAATTACATTGTTGCTAAGTTTATACCACCTAGTTTCACATACCAGCAAAAGAAAAAGTTCTTCTATGATTTGAGGCATTACTTTTGGGATGACCCACATCTTTATAAAGAAGGAGTAGATGGTGTTATTAGACGTTGTGTACCTGAGCATGAACAGGAACAGATCCTACGCAAGTGTCACTCCGAAGCTTATGGAGGACACCATGCTGGAGATAGAACTGCACATAAGGTACTGCAATCTGGTTTTTAGTGGCCTACTTTCTTCAAGGATGCCCGTAAGTTTGTCTTATCTTGTGATGAATGTCAAAGAATTGGTAATATTAGTAGACGTCAAGAAATGCCTATGAATTATTCACTTGTTATTGAACCATTTGATGTTTGGGTCTTTGACTATATGGGACCCTTTCCTTCCTCTAATGGATATACACATATTTTAGTTGCTCTTGATTACATTACTAAGTGGGTAGAAGCTATTCCAACTAGTAGTGCTGATCATAACACTTCTATTAAAATGCTTAAAGAAGTTATTTTTCCAAGATTTGGAGTCCCTAGATATTTAATGACTAATGGTGGTTCACATTTTATTCATGGCGCTTTCCGTAAAATGCTTGCTAAATATGATGTTAATCATAGAATTGCATCTCCTTATCACCCTCAGTCCAGTGGTCAAGCAGAATTGAGTAATAGAGAACTCAAATTAATTTGGCAAAAGACTGTTAATAGGTCTAGAAAGAATTGGTCCAAGAAACTTGATGATGCATTATGGGCCTATAGAACCGCATATAAAAATCCTATGGGTATGTCTCTGTATAAAATGGTCTATGGAAAAGCATGTCACTTACCTCTCGATCTAGAACACAAGGCTTATTGGGCTATTAAAGAACTTAATTATGGTTTTAAACTTGCCGGCAAGAAGAGGTTATTTGATATTAGCTCACTCGATGAATGGAGAACCCAAGCCTACGAAAATGCCAAGTTGTTTAAAGAAAAAGTTAAAAGATGGCATGACAAAAGGATACAAAAGTGTGAGTTTAATGTAGGTGATTATGTATTGCTATACAACTCTCGTTTAAGATTTTTTGCAGGAAAACTTCTCTCTAAATGGGAAGGTCCTTACGTTATCGAGGAGGTCTACCGTTCCGGTGCCATAAAAATCAACAACTTCGAAGGCACAAATCCGAAGGTGGTGAATGGTCAAAGAATCAAACACTATATCTCAGGTAATCCCATAAATGTTGAAACCAATGTTATTGAAACCATAACCCTAGAGGAATACATAAGGGACACTTTCCGGAATGTTTCAGACTCCGAAAAGGAATAGGTATGTGGTATGGTAAGTAAACCGACTCCAAAACAGTTTTTAAGGCAATATTTCTCCATTTTGGAATATTTAGAAAAATAGAAAAATAAGAAGTAGGCCGGGAAGGACACGAGGCCTCCATGAAGGTGGAGGGCGCACCCTACCCTACTGGGCGCGCCCCCTACCTTGTGTGCTCTCTGTACTCCGTTTTCGTACACGACACGTATTTTGGTCGGTAAAAATTCATTATATAATCTCCCGAGGGTTTTGACTCCCGTATCACGCAAAAATCTCCTGTCTTTGTTTCGAGTTGTTTTCTGTCAGGGTTGTAAAGGCCAGGCACTATGTCCTCTCCCTCCTCCTCCAACCATGATGGCAACTATGCTTGGCTAATGAAGATAGAGCTGAAGAGAGAAGAACCTATGGAGATCAACAAGGATGAAGGGATCAAGAAGGCCATGGAGGACCAAGTTCCAGTAACAGAAGACACCCTTCAACTGGATCACAATCTTCTTACCCCAATAGAAATCGAAGCTTTCAAGATGATTGAGTTGGCTCGTATACAAAATAAGTATCTCACACGTGAAAATATTCCGTTGAAGGAGCATATCATCGCACTCAAGGGCATTATCTGCAAGTTAGAAGACCTCCTACGCTCGATGTGCGACTATCCATCATCAACAACTCCACCTTCTTCACCAACAAACGAGACATAATCACCTGGGTATGGGCACTCCACTTGGCAACTGCCAAGCTTGGGGGAGTGCCCCGGTATCGTATCACCATCACTTTTATCTTTACCGTTTTCTAAGTTCGATCCTTTTGGTAATATCTTGATCTAGTAGAATAAAAGTTCTTAGTATGATCTAGTCGCGAGTTTTGCTTTATTATCCTTCTATGTAATCGAGTCCGTGAGCTATATAATAAAGATTAGTGTTGAGTCAAGGGCTTGATTATTTTTCCATGATCCTAAGTGAATAAAAGAAAAAGAGAAAGGAATAAAAAGAAACAAAGAGATCATGTGAGTCTTATGGAGAGTAATGAGCTCACATAGAAAGAGTATGATGAATAAAAGTTGTTGAGGGTTGACAAACATAGTTTTGGTCATCGTTGCAATTAATAGGAAGTAATAAAGAAAGAGAGGTCTTCACATATAAATATACTATCTTGGACATCTTTTATGATTGTGAGCACTCATTAAAATATGACATGATAAAAGAGTTGACATTGGACAAGGAAGACAACATAATGGGTTATGTTTTCTTACATCTGAGATGAATTATATTGTCTTGGATCTTCCAACATGATGAACTTACCTTTCCCCCTCATGCTAGCCAAATTCATTGAACCAAGTAGAGATACTACTTGTGCTTCCAAATACCCTTAAACCAGTCTTGCCATAAGAGTCCACCATATCTACCTATGGATTGAGTAAGATCCATCAAGTAAATTGTCATCGGTGCAAGCAATACAAAAATTGCTCTTTAAATATGTATGATTGATTAGTGTGGAGGAAATAAGCTTTATACGATCGTGTGATATGGAAGTAATAAAAGTGACAGACTGCATAATAAAGGTCCATATCACAAGTGGCAATATAAAGTGATGTTCTTTCGCATTAAGATTTTGTGCATCCAACCATAAAAGCGCATGACAACATCTGATTCCCTCTGCGAAGGGCCTATCTTTTACTTTTATCTCCTACATTGCATAAGAGTCATGGTGATTTTCACCCTTCCTTTTTACACTTTATCCTTTGGCAAGCACAATATGTTGGAAAGATACTGGTATATATGGCTAATTGGATGTGAATTTTCATGAACTATTACTGTTGACATTACCCTTGAGGAAAAACGTTGGGAGGAAAAACTATAAGCCCCTATCTTTCTCTGTGTCCGATTAAAACTCCATACCCATAAGTATTGCGTGAGTGTCAGCAATTGTGAAAGATTATATGATAGTTGAGTAGGTGGACTTGCTGAAAAGCTCTTATACATTGACTCTTTCCTATGTTATGATAAATTGCAATTGCTTCAATGACTGAGATTATAGTTTGTTAGTTTTCAATGAAGTTTATGATTCATACTTGATATTGTGATTGAATTATTACTCTAGCATTAGAGATTATATGACAAAGAATTATATGAGTTGCTGTTCTAAGAATGATCATGATGCCCTCATGTTCGTATTTTATTTTTATCGACACCTCTATCTCTAAACATGTCGACATATTTTTCGATTTAGGCTTTTCGCTTGAGGACAAACGAGGTCTAAGCTTGGGGGAGTTGATACGTCCATTTTGCATCATGCTTTTATATCAATATTTGTTGCATTATGGGCTGTTATTACACATTATGTCACAATACTTATGCCTATTCTCTCTTATTTTACAAGGTTTACATAAAGAGGGAGAATGCCGGTAGCTGGGATTTTAGGCTAGAAAAGGAGCAAATATTAGAGACCTATTCTGCACAGCTCCAAAAGTCCTGAAACTTCACGAAAGATGTTTTCCAAATATATAAAAAATATTGAGAGCAAGAACTTCACCAGGGGGGCCACACCCTGCCCACGAGGGTGGGGGCGCGCCCTACCCGCTGGGCGCGCCCCCTACCTCGTGGGCCCCCTGGTGGCCCTCTGGTGGCCATCTTCTGCTATATGGAGTCTTTCGATGGAAAAAAATCATAAGCCATCTTCTTGGACGAAACTCCGCCACCACGAGGCGGAACCTTGGCGGAACCAATCTAGGGCTTTGGCGGAGCTGTTCTACGAGGGAAACTTCCCTCCCGGAGGGGGGAATCATCGCCATCGTCATCACCAACGCTCCTCTCATCGGGAGAGGGCAATCTCCATCAACATCTTCATCAGCACCATCTCATCTCAAAACCCTAGTTCATCTCTTTTATCCAATTCTTGTCTCCATGTCCGGGATTGGTGCTAGTAGGTTGCTAGTAGTGTTAATTACTCCTTACAGTTGATGCTAGTTGGTTTAATTGGTGGAACATCATATGTTCAGATCCTATATGCATATTAATACCCCTCTGATTATGAACATGTTTATGCTTTATGAGTAGTTACTTTTGTTCCTGAGGACATGGGAGAAGTCTTGCTATTAGTAGTCATGTGAATTTGGTATTCGTTCGATATTTTGATGAGATGTATGTTGTCTCTCCTCTAGTGGTGTTATGTGAACGTCGACTACATGACACTTCACCATTATTTGGGCCTAGAGGAAGGCATTGGGAAGTAATAAGTAGATGATGGGTTGCTAGAGTGACAGAAGCTTAAACCCTAGTTTATGCATTGCTTCGTAAGGGGCTGATTTGGATCCATATGTTTCATGCTATGGTTAGGTTTACCTTAATACTTTTGTTGTAGTTGCGGATGCTTGCAAGAGAGGTTAATCATAAGTGGGATGCTTGTCCAAGTAAGGGCAGAACCCAAGCACCGGTCCACCCACATACCAAATTATCAAAGTACCGAACGCGAATCATATGAACGTGATAAAAACTAGTTTGATGATATTCCCATGTGTCCTAGGAGCGCTTTTCTCTATATAAGAGTTTGTCCAGGCTTGTCCTTTGCTACAAAAAGGATTGGGCCACCTTGCTACACCTTATTTACTTTTGTTACTTGTTGCTCGTTACAAATTATCTTATCACAAAACTATATGTTACCACTTATTTCAGTACTTGCAGAGAATACCTTGCTGGAAACCGCTTATCATTTCCTTCTGCTCGTCGTTGGGTTCGACACTCTTACTTATCGAAAGTACTACGATAGATCTCCTATACTTGTGGGTCATCAAAAAGCAATATTAGAACTTATACACCTCCTGAGCACATTAAAGTTGAACCTAATATTGCTATTGTTAAAGATCTCTTGTCTGATAATATTGATGGGCATGTTATTCATGTCCGTGATGAGACTGCTAGAATTGCTAAACCTTATGCTAAAGATAAACCTAGATCTTTGGTAGGCATGCCTGTTATTTCTTTTAAAATAGGAGATCATTGTTATCATGGCTTATGTGATATGGGTGCCAGTGCTAGTGCTATACCTCATGACTTATACAAAGAAATTATGCATGATATTGCACCTGCTGAGATAGAAGATATTGATGTCACAATTAAACTTGCCAATAGAGATACTATTTCACCAATTCGAATTGTTAGAGATGTTGAAGTCTTGTGTGGGAAAACTAAATATCCTGCTGATTTTCTTGTTCTTGGTTCCCCACAAGATAGCTTTTGTCCCATTATATTTGGTAGACCCTTATTGTGACGCCCGGGTAATCAAGCTACAGTAACCCTCTGGTAATGATGCCATGTCACATCGATTATTGTTGATAATCTCGCGTTAGTTCAGAACCGATCCAAATTCAAATTTGAATTTAAGTCAAACAATAAAAGTTTTCAAACATTAAAATAAAAATGTTTGGTTTGTACTAAATATTACAAAGGTAATTATGGTGCAACAAACGCATTTTTATAAAATGCCTAAGTAATTTAAAATGATTTAAAAACAGAAAAGAAAATAAATAAAAGAAAGAAAATACAAAAGAGAAAACAAAAAAAAAGGAAAAGGACCCCCCGGGCCAGCCGACCCAACAGGCTGGCCCATTCGGCCACACCGACCGGTCCAACCTCTCCCCTCCAAAACCCCCCACCGGGGGGAAAACCCTAACCCATCCACCCCGTCACCCCCACTCCCCACGCCTCTCCTCTCCCCTTCCCGATCCGATCTGGATCGGGGACGAGCCCGCTCCCCCCCACCTCGCGAC
>NC_041392.1:492519261-492543604 GCF_002162155.2 Triticum dicoccoides
CTCGTCCTCTCCCCGCACCCAGCCACGCCCGACGCGTGCTCGTCACGCGGGCACAAGCCCGTGCCGCCCGTGGCCCCCTGTCGACGCCCTGCGCCCCGTGCGCCCACGCCGGCGCCGTCCGCTGCTGCCGGCCCGCGTACGCCCCCCCTGCTTCCCTGTCGTCCCGCGACCCCCCGCACCGGGCGGGTTTTGTCCCAGCTCCCGTGCACCGTCGCCATCCCCGTCCTCCGCCCGGTTAGCGTCCGGCCTCGCGGTGGCACCGGCCTCCCCTGCCATGACGACCTGCCGGGTCCGCCGCCCCGCGGCCCCCTGGGCATGTGCCCGCTCGGGCTATGCCCTGCGCCCGACGCCCGTTAGCAGCCACTAGCACCCGAAACCCGCAAGGCCCCTGTGGGCCAATGACATGGGGGCCCAGCCCCAGAACATTAAAAAAGGGAATTGAATAAATAAATAAATAAGTAAATAAATAATGAAAATAATTAATTAATTAACCAATTAATTAACTTAATTAATTCTGATTAAATTAACCAAATAAGATTAATTAACCGTATGATTAGTTAACCTAATTAACTACTGTTAATTAGCTAATTAATTAGTATGACAGTGGGGCCCGCCCACTAATTAATTTTGATTAGATTAATTAAACAGTTTAATTAAAATGTGTCACTGACCAGTGGGACCCACTGGTCAAGTTGACCAAGTCAACTCTGTTGACTGCTGATGTCGGCATGACATCATGCTGATGTCATTAGTTCATTTTCAAATTAATTAATTAATTAATTAATTAATTATATTCCAGAAATTAATAAAATCTTTAGAAAATCATATCTTTTAATCCGTAACTCGGATGAAAATACTTTCTACATGAAAGTTGCTTAGAACGACGTGACAAATCCGGATACGCAGCCCGTTCGTCCGCCACGCACCCCTAACATATCAAACTCGCAACTTTCCCCCTCTGGCTCCTCTGCCCAAAAATGCGAAACACCGGGGATACTTTCCCGGATGTTTCCCCCTTCACCTGTATCACCTCATCCGCTTTAGGGCACCTCTAGCACCGATACGTGTCATGTCATGCATCGTTATGCATCTGTTTGCTCAAATATTATTGTTTCTTCCCCCTCTTCTCTCGCTAGACACCGAGACCGACGCCGCTGCTACCCAGTATGACTACGGAGTTGTCGACCCCTCTCTCTTGCTAGAGCAACCAGGCAAGCCCCCCCCCTTTGATCACCAGATATCGCCTATTCTTCTCTACACTGCTTGCATTAGAGTAGTGTAGCATGTTACTGCTTTCCGTTATTCCTATCCTAATACATAGCATGTCCTTGCTACTACTGTTGTTACCATTACCTGCTGTCCTACTGCTTAGTATAGGATGCTAGTGTTCCATCAGTGGCCCTACACTCTTGTCCGTCTGCCATGCTATACTACTGGGTCTTGATCACTTCGGGAGGTGATCACGGGCATATACAATATACTTTACACAGTTACATTACCTGTGATACTGTTCGGAGATGGGGGCTGAAGGGGCAGGTGGTTCCACCCAGGTAGTGGTGGGCCTGGGTTCCCGATGGCCCCCGACTATTACTTTGTGGCGGAGCGACAGGGCAGGTTGAGACCACCTAGGAGAGAGGTGGGCCTGGCCCTAGTTGGCGTTCGCGGATACTTAACACGTTTAACGAGATCTTGGTATTTGATCTGAGTCTGGCTACTGGCCTATACGCACTAACCATCTACGCGGGGACAGTTATGGGCACTCGACGTCGTGGTATCAGCCGAAGCCTTCGTGACGTCAGCGACTGAGTGGCGCACGCCGGATCGGACCGTAAGCCTGCTCTTGTATTAAGGGGGCTAGTTCTGCTTCCGGCCACGTACGCAACATGCAGGTGTGCAATGGGCGATGGGCCCAGACCCCTGCGCCATAGGATTTAGACCGGCGTGCTGACCTCTCTGTTGTGCCTAGGTAGGGCTGCGACGTGTTGATCTTCCGAGGCCAGGCATGACCCAGGAAAGTTTGTCCGGCCAAATGGGATCGAGCATGTTGGGTTATGTGGTGCACCCCTGCAGGGAAGTTAATCTATTCGAATAGCCGTGATATTCGGTAACAGGACGACTTGGAGTTGTACCTTGACCTTATGACAACTGGAACCGGATACTTAATAAAACACACCCTTCCAAGTGCCAGATACAACCGGTGATCGCTTTCTCACAGGGCGACGAGGGGAGGATCATCGGTTAGGATTATGCTATATGATGCTACTTGATGCTACTTGGTGAACTTACCATCTACTCTCTCCTACATGCTGCAAGATGGAGGTGGCCAGAAGCGTAGTCTTCAACAGGATTGGTTATCCCCCTCTTATTCTGGCATTCTGCAGTTCAGTCCACATATGATACCCTTATTCCATTTGATACCCATGCATATGTAGTGTAGCTCCTTGCTTGCGAGTACTTTGGATGAGTACTCACGGTTGCTTTCTCCTCCTTTTTCCCCCTTTCCCTTTCTTTCTGGTTGTCGCAACCAGATGCTGGAGTCCAGGAGCCATACGCCACCGTTGATGATGAATACTACTACTCGGGAGGTGCCTACTACTACATGCAGCCCGCTGTCGATGACCAAGAGTAGTTTAGGAGGATCCCAGGCAGGAGGCATGCGCCTCTTTCGATCTGTACCCCAGTTTGTGTTAGCCTTCTTAAGGCAAACTTGTTTAACTTATGTCTGTACTCAGATATTGTTGCTTCCGCTGAGTCATATATGATCGAGCTCTTGTATTCGAGCCTTCGAGGCCCCTGGCTTGTAATATGATGCTTGTATGACTTATTTTATTTGTAGAGTTGTGTTGTGATATCTTCCCGTGAGTCCCTGATCTTGATCATACACGTTTGCGTGTATGATTAGTGTACGATTGAATCGGGGGCGCCACAAGTTGGTATCAGAGCTGACTGCCTGTAGGAATCCCCCTTCCAAACTCCTTGGCCGAAGTCGAGTCTAGTCATTGAAAAAGTTTTTACTAACATGGTTGTGCGGCTTACGGGCCCACGTCACCATTGGGTGGTATTAGGATCTTTTATTCCTCAACCTCTACTCTGGGACTCTGACCTTTCTTCTATTCGGGTTAAATGATTTTGCTAAAATCTAACATTAGTATCTCGTTATCACTTTCACCCGGAGAGCCCCTTATTACTGATGATCGTCTGCTGCGCGTGAAGACCCTGAAGATACTCTCCGCTGTTAACCAGAGAACTTGTGTTCATCGCGTTTGCAATTTCCCTTCCACCGTCAACCCTTATGGGTAACTACTTGCAATTGTTATTCTTACATTCATCCCCAGTTGGTATTGTTATTACAAGATACCCCAAAATTCTCTCTGTTGTCCCGAGAATCCTTTGATCTTACTACCTTGCTGTTCTTTGCCACATGAATACCACTATGGATAATTTCTAGCACTCACCGGATATTTGCTCATTCCCAGTTGTTCATGTGTTTCACAAAAGTCTTCGAGATACTATTCGATCTTTCGAAAATCCTAAGCAGTCTATTGCTCTTGAAATTCTTGCTTGCTTGCATTATGTTTAATCCCATAAGTCCCGTAATCTTATTGGCATCCCTTGTCATTATCATTTTGAGTCTGTTGATTCAATTTCTTGCGAATGCTCGCAATCCTCAATCAGATCCTAGAATTCTTCCTTCCGGCTCAGACGTCATTTTAAACATGAGCTGGTTCTCGCCAATCAAATTATCGTCGATTGTGCCCCTAAGTATATTGAACGTATCCATCCTTGATCAGAGCGTCTGCTTCTGATCCTTCGCTTTGTAAATCATAATTCCTTTGCAATTGAGCTCTAAGTTATTCAGTTGTTTCTATAATCCAATGTCTTTGCATTGATTCTTCCTCTAGTTGTGAGCCGATACTCACATCAGATCCTTTATGGACCATCAGAACCTTGTTGGATTTTATCCGACAACGTACTTCATATTCAATCACTTTGGAAGTTCTTTCCCTGATGCATAATGCCTTCAGTAAATTGTATCCTCTCGTTTTGTCACCCATGCTCTACTATCGAGCTTATGTCATTTACTATTGAAGCTTGTGGTATAAGTTCCCAAGATGCCCCGATGGGTTGAACCAACGCCTTCCCTAATCTGTGTGAACCCGAAAGATTTCGCAGGTCATACTTATCTGGTATTTCACCAGGTAAAACTTTCAACAACTAATGTCATTTTCGGAATACGAGAGGTGAATGAAAGGTTGTGCATTGAAGAAGTGGGAGTCGACCTTGAACCTTTGTGTTCATGCCCATGGACACAATGTAGATCCTATCATGGAAGCTTCTTGTAATAATAACTATTTCGTTGATATAATATCATCTGGTATCTGTGAACTGATCCTATGCAATCGTGGTTTCGACCATATTTTCTCTTTGATCCCATTTCTCGGACAAGTTAAAGCACTTTTCTTTTGCAAGTCAATACACCAGTCCAACCTCTACCTTGATCTACAGTCGAGTATTACCCTCTGGTATCTCGAGTATATCTAAGAATTGTGTTGCATCTTATGAGTCTCCATCAGCTATTATTTCTCATCGATTCCAATTTTTCATGGGTTATGAGTTGTTAGTCGCTCAAGAACACCGGTAAGTGAACTGATTCCGCACTCTGGTTCGATAACTCTAAGTAATATTCGTTGCTTATGAGTTTAATAATCCTTCAAGTCATTCCTAGCCTGATTGGCTATACCATTATTGTGCTAATTTTTAACTGTGCTACCTGGTCCTGCTTCACGGAGCACAAATTTCGACAGTGAGCTAATCTTATGTCGATCTTCTTTGTCATATCATTTCTCCTTGAATAGCAAACTTGATTTCGAGTTTGTTTCATACCCATGGTTCTGATAATTTTCGCTTCACCGTTCCTTTTGCTTGATGTCATCGATGATCGATTATATCCTCATGAAACCCCTCGACAAGTGTGTCGTGATCATCATCAACATTTTGACCCCTTCCAGGATATCAATTGAGTTCATGATGGGAAACACCATTCTTGCCCCTCGATGATTTGTGTTATCATCGGCAACATTCTTGCCTTCCCCCAACACAAACTTGTTCATGATTGTGTTGTACCTTGATTTCCTCGCTATCTAGCTTAGGTTATGTTCTACCTTGTAGTATTATTGTCTTCTATATCAAGAATGTTGTGAGGATTACACCATATCTTAAGAATTCTTGAAATTATGATACTTCTCACCATCACCATTCTTTCTTGGTTCCCGTGTTGATTCCAACCGAGATACCAACAAGTGAGCGGTGCTCTTTGGATTCTGTACTTCTAGCAACCATATTGCTTTGAAGTTAATGATCGATAGTTCATTCTTAGCCTATCGGCTATTGAATCACCATTCTAATAATTGATCAGGCTACCTAAGCCCATATCTCGCGTGCACCTTTCAACCAAAGTTTAATTGTGTATGTTTTCCTCAAGCATACATCAATATATCATTTGATCCGACAAATGTTATCTCCTTGTTCTCATAATTGTGGGAATCCGTCTTTTTGCAAATCTCGAGGAATTGTCGCTGAGTCCATCAGCCACCCCCTCTTCCTCTTATTGGTTTAAGGATGAACTCACTTCCATAGTTCATGTCCCGAGAATCTTACAATGTCATCTCATCAATTTGTGTCGCACCTTTTCTCAGGCATTCCGAGTCTGAGGTTTCCTAACACTGATCGGATCTGAATCTCGGTCAGATCTGATGATTGGAACATATTCCCAAGAGTTATAACACTGGTCTTTTATATGACCCGGTAAGGTGATGTCATGCCTAGCACACCTGGCCGTAGGCCCTATTGTTATAACTTCCCTTTTAGCAAGGTTAACCATTCTGCCATGACGAAATTGTAAAACTTATTCTATAAGTTGTTTTCGGTGGATCCTTTGTATCCAAAGTCTGATCTTCACCTGGAGACCATGCCAATGCTATCTGGAAGCATGTCTATGGTACTCCGATTTTCCACAAGAGCATTTGACACCCAATGCTAAATGTTTCCTGCTCAATTATCCAAACACCGTTGTATGGGTAATGTCAGGAAATTTCTCTCCCCATACTTAAAGAATTTTCTACGTTATATCCTGTCATGGATATCATGCTCTGCTTGTCCATGGGAAGGATATATCCCTGAAATATGTGTTTAAACACATTTTCCTTTCCATTGTTCTGTTTAAATCTGATGATCACCTTTTCCTTTCCATTGTTTTGTTTAACCTTATTGGTGATATATATGATCTAAGCAGTAATATTCTCCTGCTTATGTAAACAACATGGTGTACAACTCAGTCAGTAAGACCCTGTTACTATTGTTGATGATATTCTGGTAACCACCGATGGGCGAGAACTTTGCCTATTGGTCCGCCTCGTTTTGACGAGCAGGAAAATGGTTCTCTTCGTCCCTCGCCCTTGGTACCGATGTTGTTGCCGACATAAATGACAGGCTATCCTCTGACATGCCTTGCTTACATGATCGCGCAAGATGTCACCACCTTTCCTACATTTAACCCACATGGTGGGCCCATAACCCACAGTTCCACAGGATTGAAACCTGACTCTCCTGTACACCCCATGTTCCCAAAGTTATTCCTCACGCGTGGCTTCGTATGTAATTCACGAGCCACCTTCCGTGTGATCATCAATTCTGGTATTAAACACAATACCTATAACCATTGCCTTGTTTCAGGCAACGACGATTGTCTATCCGCTTCAAACTTCTTATGGTACCTTCTTACTTTGCTCTCGATGTGTTTCATTTGTTCAACTCGAGGGATACTCTTATGATCATTCTTGGGATACCCCCGCCCAGATGACTTTCCCTTATACCATTCAATTGTTGCAAGCTGCCCCCTTACCTAATCGTAAATACGATGGAGTTCCCGACGAAAAGAGCCGACTTCATCATGAGGACCTAAAACAGAGGAATGAAGAAATCAATGTAATGGATCGACCTCTTCGAGAAGAGCAACCAAGACCGAAAAGATTCGCTAGATTCATTATCAAACTTTCCCCCCTTACACTACCTCTTAAATCTCGGGACGAGATTTCTTGTAGTGGAGGAGAATTGTGACGCCCGGGTAATCAAGCTACAGTAACCCTCTCGTAATGATGCCACGTCACCTCGATTATTGTTGATAATCTCGCGTTAGTTCAGAACCGATCCAAATTCAAATTTGAATTTAAGTCAAACAATAAAAGTTTTCAAACATTAAAATAAAAATGTTTGGTTTGTACTAAATATTACAAAGGTAATTATGGTGCAACAAACCCATTTTTATAAAATGCCTAAGTAATTTAAAATGATTTAAAAACAGAAAAGAAAATAAATAAAAGAAAGAAAATACAAAAGAGAAAACAAAAAAAGGAAAAGGACCCCCCGGGCCAGCCGACCCAACAGGCTGGCCCATTCGGCCACACCGACCGGTCCAACCTCTCCCCTACATAACCCCCCACCGGGGGGAAAACCCTAACCCATCCACCCCGTCACCCCCACTCCCCACGCCTCTCCTCTCCCCTTCCCGATCCGATCTGGACCGGGGACGAGCCCACTCCCCCCCACCTCGCGACGCCAGCGCCCCAACCCAGTCGCCGGGCACCCCATCACCTCGACCCCGCGTCGGCCCCCCTCCTCTCTCCTGATCTGGGTCGGGATCCAGAGGAGGCCACCGCCGCCCGGAACCCCCTTCGCCGGACCACCTCGCCGGCCAGCTCCTCCACGACGACGCCGTCCTCGTCCCCTCCACGACGGCCCTCCCCGACCTCCACCGAGCACATGCCCCGTTCCCTGCTCCTCGATGTGAGCTCCGCCCCGCCCCGGCCTCTTCTCTCTCCCTCGCTCCCTCGCCCCGCGCTCACTGTGTCGACGGACGCGCCCCGGCGCCCCTGGACGCGCCCTAGCCATGCGCGCGCACGCGTCCGCGCACCCGCGCTGGTCTTGCCCTGCCCATGGCCGCGCCCCCGCGCTCCCTCTCGTCCTCTCCCCGCACCCGGCCACGCCCGACGCGTGCTCGTCGCGCGGGCACAAGCCCGTGCCGCCCGTGGCCCCCTGTCAACGCCCTGCGCCCCGTGCGCCCACGCCGGCGCCGTCCGCTGCTGCCGGCCCGCGTACGCCCCCCCTGCTTCCCTGTCGTCCCGCGACCCCCCACACTGGGCGGGTTCTGTCCCAGCTCCCGTGCACCGTCGCCATCCCCGTCCTCCGCCCGGTTGGCGTCTGGCCTCGCCGTGGCCACCGGCCTCCCCTACCATGACGACCTGCCGGGTCTGCCGCCCCGTGCCCCCCTGGGCATGTGCCCGCTCGGGCTATGCCCTGCGCCCGACGCCCGTTAGCAGCCACTTGCACCCGAAACCCGCAAGGCCCCTGTGGGCCAATGACATGGGGGCCCAGCCCCAGAACGTTAAAAAAGGGAATTAAATAAATAAATAAATAATGAAATTAATTAATTAATTAATTAACCAATTAATTAACTTAATTAATTCTGATTAAATTAACCAAA
Source organism: Triticum dicoccoides (assembly GCF_002162155.2). Taxonomy (NCBI): domain Eukaryota; kingdom Viridiplantae; phylum Streptophyta; class Magnoliopsida; order Poales; family Poaceae; genus Triticum; species Triticum dicoccoides. The sequence continues at coordinate 492,527,801 of NC_041392.1, forward strand.
TAAGATTAATTAACCTAATGATTAGTTAACCTAATTAACTACTGTTAATTAGCTAATTAATTAGCATGATAGTGGGGCCCACCCACTAATTAATTTTGATTAGATTAATTAAACTGTTTAATTAAAATGTGTCACTGACCAGTGGGACCCACTGGTCAGGTTGACCAAGTCAACTCCGTTGATTGCTGATGTCATTAGTTCATTTTCGAATTAATTAATTAATTAATTAATTAAATTCCAGAAATTAATAAAATCTTTAGAAAATCATATCTTCTAATCCATAACTCGGATGAAAATACTTTCTACATGAAAGTTGCTCAGAACGACGAGACGAATCCGGATACGCAGCCCGTTCGTCCGCCACGCACCCCTAACATATCAAACTCGCAACTTTCCCCCTCCGGCTCCTCTGCCCGAAAACGCGAAACACCGGGGATACTTTCCCGGATGTTTCCCCCCTTCACCGGTATCACCTCATACCGCTTTAGGGCACCTCTAGCACCGATACGTGTCATGTCATGCATCATTATGCATCTGTTTGCTCAAATATTTATTGTTTCTTCCCCCTCTTCTCTCGCTAGACACTGAGACCGACGCCGCTGCTACCTAGTATGACTACGGAGTTGTCGACCCCTCTCTCTTGCCAGAGCAACCAGGCAAGCCCCCCCCTTTGATCACCAGATATCGCCTACTCTTCTCTATACTGCTTGCATTAGAGTAGTGTAGCATGTTACTGCTTTCCGTTATTCCTATCCTGATGCATAGCCTGTCCTTGCTACTACTGTTGTTACCATTACCTGTTGTCCTAGTGCTTAGTATAGGATGCTAGTGTTCCATCAGTGCCCCTACACTCTTGTCCGTCTGCCATGCTATACTACTGGGTCGTGATCACTTCGGGAGGTGATCACGAGCATATACAATATACTTTACACAGTTACATTACCTGTGATACTGTTCGGAGATGGGGGCTGAAGGGGCAGGTGGTTCCACCCAGGTAGTGGTGGGCCTGGGTTCCCGACGGCCCCCGACTGTTACTTTGTGGCGGAGCGAGAGGGCAAGTTGAGACCACCTAGGAGAGAGGTGGTCCTGGCCCTGGTCGGCGTTCGCGGATACTTAACATGTTTAACGAGATCTTGGTATTTGATCTGAGTCTGGCTACTGGCCTATACACACTAACCATCTATGGACAGTTATGGGCACTTGACGTCGTGGTATCAGCCGAAGCCTTCGTGACGTCAGTGACTGAGTGGCGCACGCAGGATTGGACCGTAAGCCTGCTCTTGTATTAAGGGGGCTAGTTCTGCTTCCGGCCACGTACGCAACGTGCAGGTGTGCAATGGGCGATGGGCCCAGACCCCTGCGCCATAGGATTTAGACCAGCGTGCTGACCTCTCTGTTGTGCCTAGGTAGGGCTGCGACGTGTTGATCTTCCAAGGCCGGGCATGACCCAGGAAAGTGTGTCCGACCAAATGGGATCGAGCGTGTTGGGTTATGTGGTGCACCCCTGCAGGGAAGTTAATCTATTCGAATAGCTGTGATCTTCGGTAACAGGACGACTTGGAGTTGTACCTTGACCATATGACAACTAGAACCGGACACTTAATAAAACACAACCTTCCAAGTGCCAGATACAACCGGTGATCGCTCTCTCACAGGGCGACGAGGGGAGGATCATCGGTTAGGATTATGATATACGATGCTACTTGATGCTACTTGGTGAACTTACCATCTACTCTCTCCTACATGCTGCAAGATGGAGGTGGCCAGAAGCGTAGTCTTCGACAGGATTAGTTATCCCCCTCTTATTCTAGCATTATGCAGTTCAGTCCACATATGATACCCTTATTCCATTTGATACCCATGCATATGTAGTGTAGCTCCTTGCTTGCGAGTACTTTGGATGAGTACTCACGGTTGCTTTCTCCCCCTTTTCCCCCTTTCCCTTTCTTTGTGGTTGTCACAACAAGATGCTGGAGTCCAGGAGCCATACGCCACCGTTGATGACGAATACTACTACTCGGGAGGTGCCTACTACTACGTGCAGCCCGCTGTCGACGACCAAGAGTAGTTTAGGAGGATCCCAGGCATGAGGCCTGCGCCTCTTCCGATCTGTATCCCAGTTTGTGTTAGCCTTCTTAAGGCAAACTTGTTTAACTTATGTCTGTACTCGGATATTGTTGCTTCCGCTGACTCGTCTATGATCGAGCTCTTGTACTCGAGCCTTCGAGGCCCCTGGCTTGTAATATGATGCTTGTATGACTTATTTCATTTGTAGAGTTGTGTTGTGATATCTTCCCATGAGTCCCTGATCTTGATCGTACACGTTTGCGTGTATGATTAGTGTATGATTGAGTCGGGGGCGTCACACTTGTTGAACACAGTTAATGCTAAAATAGATTGCAAAAAGGATGTTGTTACTATTGGTCTAGCTGATATGTCTCATGAGTTTAATCTCTCCCTAATAATAAAGCACGGATTGAGTCTTCGGGTTCACCGTCATGGCGTTTTTCAGAAAAATCCTACTGTTTCGGGTATTCAACGCGCAGTACTCGGAATAAGTTAACCCGAACCGGTACAGCCGAGAAAAAAGAAAGAAAATCAGCCCTCGCACGACCCTGCCTCCCAATCCCCGTCTCCACCTCCTGCCTCGCACGCCATCGTGCGCCGACACCGCCCACCACGCCGGCACGCCTACCCCTGCACGACCGGCTACACGCTGATGACGCTCGAGTGCACCTTCTTGATCAAGGCAACGCGACGGCTCGAGCGGTTGGGGGCAGCACGGCGGCTCGATGCGGAATGGCGGCGGTGGCGGCTGGAGCTTGCAGGGGTTGGGGAGGCTGATTCGAAGGCGGACGGCGAGGCGGGGGAACGGTGAGGAAGGCCGGAGCGAGGGATCCGGCGACCTAGGCAGGAGCTCGCCGGAGCCGGGCGCGCAAGGCAGAGGGATCCGATGCGGCAGTTCGAAGTTCTTGCAGGCAAAGGCAGACCTCCATGGCTGGCAGGGGGGGCTCCAAGGCCATGGCGGGGCTTCGGTTTTCCCTAGTATAGAAAAGAGAAATAGAAGAGGATTCAGGGAAAAAAAGAACGGGGATTCAGGGAGAATAAGAACGGTGGAAGAAGGATGGCTGGCCTCCTCGGCGCATGCCATACGATCTAAATGTCTGACCATGTTGCTTTTCTTCCATCTTCTAATACAATCATAAATGAGCAATCAGCAAAGAGGGAGTTGTAGGATCAGTGTCTACCCTTTTCTGCAGCTCAATCATGGTGTTGTTTGTGGCTTCCACTCTCATACTGATTGATTAGGTGCTCTAACAGGTTCATATCAGACAAGGCAACCACAATAGTACGGCCATGATAATCTCATGGGTGACAACAGTCAGAACCTGGATCGATCACTGTGTTTTACGGGACTTCAGAAGATAATCTCAATTGTTCTGCAAAGGGAAAGCATTCACGGTATACGTTCTACAAATATACCTCGGGATACATTCGTCATTGTACAATCAAGAACCTGAAGGTTACCGGCACGTCAAACATTTGATGCTTATGTTTTATGAAGGCCGGAATCTTGATTCAAGGCTTAATTATGACTTTTCTTGCAGTTTGACACAAAGTATTACTAAGCCGTTGGAACTGAAGAGAAGCTGAAAAGATTTGGTTTAGGACCCCTCCGAAAAGTGGCCCAGATGTTCCATATACATTTGGTTTGATAGGTATTGTCAATTTTTCTCAGGATATAACTTGCATGGTCATGTCTGAATTCCAACATAATTTTACTATTGTAGTTTATGAGTGATATTACTGAGAATTTTACTATTGTGTTTAGGTGATCTCGGTCAGAGCTTCGACTCCAATGTCACGCTCGCTCATTATGAGTCCAAATAGTATGATGTAATCCTCTAAGCATGGTTGACATACTTGCTTTGTCATATTTACTATCATAAATTTCTTTCAATGGGATCTCTGGAAATACTGTTTTCTATGTGTTTCCATTGGTGACTGAATAATTTGTCACTCTTTCAATGGGATATATTTGTTGCTAATGGTCATTTATAAAGATTTATAAAGCATCCATCTGTGAATGAATTTATGAATATTACCATAATGTGTATGATAATGGTGGAACACTTAGATTGTGGTTCATGAGAAAACACTTGTGATGATGTTGTTCAACTATTGTATGGCAGTTTCAGATTGTGTGTTTACGTATGCCTAGCCAACATTTGTTCATGAAGCTTTAGAAATTAGAAGCATCATCTTGTTTCAGAAGGTAAAGAAAGAAGGTGTGGTGATACTTCTTCTCCTCCCGTTGCAACGCACGGGCCTTTTTGCTATCTATTCTATATATAGAGGGAGGAAGAGATCGATTTGGAGATCATGATGGGGAGACGATAGATGCCCCCGAGGAGCAGAGGATGTATGACGGAGCAGGAGGCGCCTGTGGCAACCTCCGAGGAATCTGGAGCGGCCATCGATGACATCATAATCCTAAGTGTGTTGAATGGTCAACGGCAACTGCGAGATCCGGCTGTCGGACGACGAAGACTCCATCCTGGCCCGAAGTCCCAGTCCCGAGCACCTAGGATCGATATAATCTGAGAAGCAGAGCATTAGCATGTTGTCGCCGGAGTGAATCGACAGCCGCAGCAACCGATGAAGGCGTAGGCATACGAGTGCAGCATGTGTGTGGTCTTGTGCTTTCCATGACTTCCACCTGATGACGATGATCGGTATAACTGTTGTGTTGATGATTCTGGCACCCTGGTAGCCGATCCATTGGTTTATGCTTTCTTCTAGCAGATTACGGGTGTTCTTCTCCAATACAGGGTTAGCCATGCATATCTGGACGAACGGGGAGGATGTATGATGTATGCAAATCCTTCCTAGCTGATTAAATCCAGCCATATCCCGTATAATACCCAATCGATTGACTTTTATGATGGTGAAGGTGCTTTTGACAAGTGGCGAGGAGACTTGGCGAAAGGCTGCTGAAGAGACCACATGCGATTTACATGCATGGCGACCACCGTCTTGCCGGTCCATGTAGCTTGCACAGCGACGGTGCTGCATCTGTGCACCTCCTCCCAGTCCGGCGCAGCAAGGAAGCACGTAGGTACGTGCGTGTGCTACTACAAATTAAAGACCGCATGCCATACACACCGAAGCAGTGGCGGCTGCTCTCCATGCCATCAATCTTAGACGGCGACAGTGTTCCACTAAGGTCTATCACTACCTTCTCCAGCGCCACAGCATGAGAAAACACCCAAGTACGTGTGTGCACGCTAATATGCTATAAGCATTACCTAATTAATTATTTTTTTGAGAAATATTACCTAATTAAATAGTTGCACTGAAGCAGCATCCTGAATGGCCCAATCTCCGTCTTTACCACGGTATCACCCGCATGCTGCGTCCACGGCCTTCTCAGGGAATAGCCGTCGCATGCCATCTCACGGACTACTAACTTCTCTCCCTCGCCCTGATTGAATCGCTTCACTTGCAGTTGGCGCCAGCCGATGCAATGACTTCTAACGCCTCCCCTAATAAGTATAGCACTGCACCAACCCGAGTAAAGCAAGAGACTATGATTTCTTGACTTATATTTCAGAGCCTAATCCCTTGCTTCACCTCCTATCTGTACTATACAAGACAACTTCAGTAACTTTGTCCCTTTTAATTAATTTTCCTGTAGTTCATTTTCTACTTTTTGGACATCAACGATTCCATCAAAACTCTGAAAAACCAGTCCCTCAATTTAAGTTTCCTTAGTTTATTTTGTTTTTGCTCCTGCTTAGCAATGGTTCCACCCAAATCCTTCTAAGAAAACAGTCCTCTTTCATTCTATTAATTTTTTCTGTTGTTCTTTAGGTCAGTACCGATTCCACAGAAATTTCGCCGGAAAACCAAGTAAATTTTCTTTAATTCATTCATAGCTCTTACTTTTTCTTAGTTAGTCATGTAGTAATTCTGTTATTTATGTCATATATGTATATTTATAGCTGAACTAGATGATTGGATTCTGGTCACCAGGAATAGGATATTGGCCATGGTGTAGAAATTGCACAACAACGATATTGTCAATTTCATGCTTAAACTTTGCTTTACTATTAATGTTGAAGTTGACAAAATATTGTTTGACAAAAAAAAAATTCCATACAAATATATTGGCAAAAATTTGCCTCGGACATAGTCGGTATGGGCGGAAAGGGGGGTAGTAGTGACACACCGTGTTCAAATAGAGGACGTGAACCTAGGGGATAATGGTCAGCAGTGCTCTTGAGCAATGCTTATTGGGGCATGTCACATTTTTTTCTCCCGTTGCAACGCACGGGCATGTTTGCTAGTTTCTCTAAATTTTGTAGACAACACCATGAAGAGGAATTGCCTAGTAAAGATGAAATTATTGGTCTTGCTTCTATTGCCGTACCTCCTAGTGATCCTTTAGAACAAAATTTGCTAGACCATGAAAATGATATGTTTATGAATGAAAGAAGGAAAATAGATGAAGTATTCTTTAAACAGGAACCCATCCTGAAACACAATTTGCCTGTTGAAATCCTAGGGGATCCTCCTCCACCCAAGGGTGATCCCGTGTTTGAGCTTAAACCGTTACCTGATACTCTTAAATATGCTTATCTTGATGAGAAAAGGATATATCCTGTTATTATTAGTGCTAACCTTTCATAGCATGAAGAAGAAAGATTATTGAAAACTCTGAAGAAGCACTGTTGGGGATATAGCTCTCAGTTATGACCCGCCCAGGAGAGGCCAGGTCAGCCCCAATGGCGGGTTACATAAGAATCCTAGTAAACATTCAAGATGATAGTTTATTAAATCTTATAGAAGTCCCAAAGGACTGGAGGCGGTTTAAGGCCCAGTATTATAAACCGTCGTATGTAAGGAAAGACTTGTAAGGAAAGGCATGTAAAGGAAGTCACTGAGCAGGACACGATTATGAGCCGGCCGGGACTCTGTAGGCCACCAGGCGTCAACTCGTGTATATACGGGGACGACCTGGTGGCGGCTTAGGGCAAGAAAACAATAGATCGATAACCAAGCCGGCGAGTTAAGCCTCTTTGTGATCGAAACCCCCAGCAATACCAACACAACTAGACATAGACTTTTACCTTCATCGTAAGGGGCCGAACTAGTATAAAACCTCTCGTGTCCTTTGTCCCAATTAACCCCTTTAAGCTTCCTAGTTGCGATGGCCCTACGACTAAGTCCTTTCTCTAGGACATCTGCCATGACAATTCCACGATAGTTGGCGCCCACCGTGGGGCCAGCGGACGGTGGATTTGAGTTCTTGAAGGGCAACTTCGAAGGGATCAAGGGATACGCTGTGGGCCGGATGACCAAGAGTTGTCGTGGCAAGCTCTACATCGACGACGAAGGCTGGGGCCCCGAGGCCAGCTCAATTGAGTACGGGTATTGGGTCCCCTTCGGCGGAATTCACGTCTTCATCAGCCGGATCGGCGAGTCAGGCCCTGAGCCGGACGTCCACACCAACGTCATCGAAACGGCTCAGCGCGCAAGGACCGCCCGTGTTCAATCTGTCGTGAAGCATGCCTTCGTAGGCTGCGTCCACGGCGGTGAATACTCTGAAAGATCGGTGGAGGGCGGTGAGACGGCCGTCTATTCTGACACTGCATCATCAACGGGCAAGACGGACTCTTTGTACCAGCTGCAGGATGGCATGCTCGGGGGCTGTTCTGATGGCAGCAGTATTCCGGAACCCCTTGGGCCGCCGAATTGGACCGGAGTCTTCATGGCAGGGACACAGCCCGGGCAGAACTCTACAACAGCGGCGGCAACAGCTAACGGGTCGGCTGCAGCCGGGTCAGGAGGCCCCGCGCGCCCCCGGCTCAGATTCTAATGGACCTCATGGATAAACTGACAACTCTGTTGACTATCATGGTAGAGTCGGCGGATAAAGCCCAGCACGACACAGAGGTGGCATGCCTACGTGAAGAGATGGTGCAAGCTAAGGAAAATCTAGCCGTAGAGGAAGTCAGGATGGCAGCAGAGCGGGCGGCTTTGGACGTTCGTGCTCAACAGCTTCAAGCGGAGACCTTCCAGCTCTCCGTGGATCTTAACGCGTCAAACGAGGTCATGAGGAGGAGACATCAGAAAACTCAGTCACGTCTACCTCTGACACTTGATCCTACGAACCTATTCCATACACCCGAAGCTGGGGGAAGCAACCCGCCAGAGGCAAACCGGATCACGACACCCGGCGCACCGGTTCAGCCGCGTGCCATGGAACCACCTCGTATAATTACTGTTCCACCACATTACTTACGAACACCACCGGGTCACTTCTCCAACCCCTTGGAAAACCTCATCGCAGCGTCGGCTCGTTTGGCGACTCTCCCGATGGAAGGCGACTCACCGGCGGCGGTTGAAACACGGAGGGTAAGAGAACTTCTTCAAACAGCTCTGGCATAGCAGGATGCGTACTCCTACAGTCGAGATAGGATCCATTCAACTCCTCACCCAAACCGGAGCCCGAGCTACAGTAGGCATATGGAATCCGCAGACATGTCAAGCAATGCTCAACGCCACAACCGGCCACACAGGCATGAGCCGGTGCAGGTGGGAGCCCTTAACTTGGTGGATCAGGAGAGGATTCAACAAGAGGCAGAACGAGCAGTTCAAATGGCAGCTGATCAGGCGGCTCATCAAACTTTTCCGACTTATCCAGCATCCTCGGTCGAGGCAGGAGTGGCCACGAGAACCGGAGGACTTAAACCATAGCTTTATGGGCATTTACAACACTTTACTGTAGACGTTACCAGTAACGCCCTCCTTTATGAGCATTGAACCTTGTGTAACGGAGGGGAGCTGGGGTCCTGGCGCACTCTATATAAGCCACCCCCTCCTCTGGGACAAGGGTTCGCACTTTCTATAATTCACACACATATATTCAGTCGACCGCCTCTGGGCTCCGAGACGTAGGGCTGTTACTTCCTCCGAGAAGGGCCTGAACTCGTAAACTCGTGTGTACAACTCCTCCATAGCTAGGATCTTGCCTCTACATTCCTACCCCCTATTCTACTGTCAGTCTTAGAACCACGACAGTTGGCGCCCACCGTGGGGAAGGTGTCTTAGCGACTTGTTGGAGAAGTTGCATTTTTTCTGATCCCCTTCATCATGGTTCCAGGCGGAGGTTTGGCTAAGGGCCGCGAGATCCGTCTCGGCGCTCGTGTTTGTCGCCGACGACTCCGCTTGGCTTCAGGAGGCACCACTCGACGCTGACGCGCTACCCGCCCGCGGGGCGACGCACTTTCGCGCGTGCGTCCGCAGCGTCCTCCTGCGTCAACCGTCGACCCAGTACCAGTCGACTTCAGCAACTTTCCCCCTCCCTGCGACCCGCCGGAGCAAATGCACCGGTCGGTTGAGGCTTCAGCGGTGGGTGAAGCATGCGGTGGCCCGCCAGTCGGCCACCCCTCAAGTCGCGGCGATCGAGCCCGACGAAACTCTCTACGGCCTGTTCGATCTGTCGACTGGCTCCGTAGAGACCGCATCCGAGTGCAACAGCAGCGACCCGGCGGCGGAAGTTTTGATGGTCAACGGACCACGCAACCCTCCTGGCTTCAACCACGAAGACGGAGGCGACGGGAACGACGATCCATCGTGCGTTCACGAGGAGTACCGCCCCGAACCCCTTTCCTTGCAGCAGAGGGAGGAACTTCGCCGCCGGAACATGGATGCATTGCATACTCCTATAGTTGGAGAAACCCCTGAGGCCCAGGCCTTGGAGCAGGCGCGCTTGGCCAACCTAGCTGAGCGCACTCGACTGGAGAACCTCCAGCGCGCACTCGACGATCGCGCTCGACAACGTGCTCCTGAGTCCAGTCGATGCCATCTTTTTCCACCTCCGACTCAGGTATACCGAACACCGATCCAGAATCTAGCAGCTGCTGCCCGGATAGCAGAGTCGATCCAACCTTCCCAATCAGAAGCTGGCCGAGGTATGGTGCAGATCAAAGCCTTGCTCCGGGCAGCGGGAGAGCAGAATACGGTCGTGTCTCAGTCGCGGAATAGGATCCATAGCAGATCCGTGGTCGCAGACACAGTTCAGTCGGCCCATAGCCCGAGATCGCCCTCGAGGCGTGAGGGACGTGGAGATCAGCGTGATCAGTACAGAAACCGAGAGCAGTATGATAGCCGTGCCGATCGCGATGATCGCCGTTGAGTTCCCACGCCTCCTCCAAGGAGTGGGTCATACGTGCCTCAGCCACATGAAGACAGACGCCCTCACAGTGTCGGAAGAGGTATTCCAGTCGACCCCAGGGAGCCAGGCTTTGACGCGAGACCTATTCTTGTGCAGGGCTTGGTCGACAGAAACAGAGCTCACCGAGAGGGCCATGACAGAGATCTGCAAACCAGCAACAGGGTGCATGTCTCTAGTCTAGAGTGCTTCAGTAGAGCTATCAGAGCTACGGTGATTCCCCCCAACTTCAGGTTGGCGTCTGGAGTTAGTAAGTTCACCGGAGAGTCCAAGCCTAACACTTGGCTTTAAGACTACCGAGTGGCTGTATAGATTGGTGGCGGCAATGATAAAGTGGCCATGAAACACCTTCCTCTAATGTTGGAGGGCTCGGCTAGAGCATGACTGAATCAGTTAGCGCCTGGCAGCATCTATACTTGGGAAGATCTCGCCCAAGTGTTTGTCAGAACATTCGAGGGCCCTTGCAAACGGCCGGCAGGTTTGACAGAATTACAGTGTTGTGTTCAGAAACCGAATGAAACTTTGAGGGATTATATCCAGAGATGGATCACCCTACACCACATGGTAGAAGATGTGTCAGATCATCAGGCAATTTGTGCCTTCAAGGAAGGCGTCAGGTATCGGGAGTTGAATATGAAATTCAGCCGGACAGGAAATATGACTCTAGCTCGGATGATGGAAATTGCCACCAAGTATGCCAATGGTGAAGAAGAAGAGCGACTCCGGAGTGTCAAGCACAAAGCAGTCGCCCATGAAGTCGGAGGAGGAAACTCCGGTCGGAAACAGAAGCGCAAGGCCGAGCTAGCTGCTCCGAGTGAAGCCTTGGCTGTGGTTCAAGGAAAGTTCAAGGGGAAGCCCAAAGGGACGTGGAACCCCAAGAAAGTAAAAGATCAAGATGGAAATGACGTGTTGGATCTGCCATGCCATATCCACACCAAAAAAGATGAAGAAGGTAATTTCATTTACCCGAAGCACACCACTCGGCAGTGTCGGCTCCTAATCCAGCAGTTCCGAGAGAAACAACCCAAGGAAAAGGAGAAGGAAGCATACAAGGCTGAGGATGAGGGAGAGGATGATGATGGTTATCCCCACGTGAATTCCACTCTGATGATTTTTGCTGACGTTGAGAGCAAAAGTCGATTGAAAGTCATCAACAGGGAAGTGAACATGGTCGCTCCGGTGACACCCAGTTACTTGAAGTGGTTGTAGACTGCCATTACATTCGACCAGTCTAATCATCCAGCGCACATTGCCACCCCTGGGAGGCAAGCACTGGTGGTCGACCCGGTGGTCGAAGGCACTCGACTGACAAAGGTCCTGATGGACGGTGGCAGTGGCCTGAACATACTGTATGCAGAAACGTTGAAAGGAATGGGCATTCCTATGTCCAGACTCAGCGAAAGCCATATGAGTTTCCATGGGGTCATTCTAGGCAAGAAGGTTGCATCCCTCGGTCAGATTGCACTCGATGTGGTTTTCGGTGATTCCAAAAATTACCGCAAAGAAAAGTTGACGTTTGAAGTTGTGGATTTCCAGAGTGCTTACCATGCAATTCTAGGCAGGCCAGCTTATGCATGATTTATGGCTCGACCATGTTACGTGTACCTAAACTGAAGATGCCTGGTCCCAGAGGAGTGATCACTATCTCTGGTCACCGTAAGAAGGCTGAAGAATGCTTCCAGAAGGGCTCAAAGATCGCCGATGCCCGGATGGCCGTGGTAGAATTGCAAGAATACCAGAAAAATGCAGATCTGAGTGACTTCCTGCGAGCCAACAAGCCAGCCACAGATTCAGCATTCCAGTCGTCTGGTGAAACGAAGTCGATTCACATTCACCCGACGGATCCCAATGCAGCTCCGACTCACATTTCAACCACACTCAACTCCAAATAGGAAGAAGCGTTCATCTTGTTCCTCCGTGAGAACTGGGACATCTTTGCATGGAAGCCTCCTGACATGCCGGGTGTTCCCAGGGGACTGGCTGAGCATCGTTTGCGAGTCGACCCGAAGGTGAAACCAGTCAAAGAGCATCTTCGACGGTCCACCGTCCAGAAAAGAAAGGCAATCGGTGAAGAGGTGGCTCGGCTTTTGGCAGCTGAGTTTATCCGAGAGATTTATCACTCCGAGTGGTTAGCTAATGTTGTCATGGTCCCAAAGAAAGACGACTCACTTCGCATGTGTATTGATTTCAAGCATATCAATCGGGCCTGCCCGAAAGATCACTTCCCTCTCCCTCGCATCGATCAGATAGTCGACTCGACTGCAGGGTGCGAGCGTTTGTCCTTTTTGGACGCCTACTTCGGGTACCACTAGATCCGTCTGTACGGACCCGACGAAATAAAGACAGCTTTTATCACCCTGTTTGGGTGCTTCTGTTATGTCACAATGCCATTCGGTTTGAAGAACGCCGGAGCCACATTCATGTGGATGATTCAGAAGTGCCTGCTCACTCAGACCAGTCGAAATGTGGAAGCATACATGGATGACATTATGGTCAAGTCACGTAAAGGTTCCAACCTACCGACTGACCTTGCTGAATCCTTTGCCAACCTCAGAAGGTATGATATCAAGCTCAATCCATCAAAGTGCACATTTCGAGTTCCAGGCGAAAAGTTACTCGGTTTTCTTGTTTCCGAACAAGGAATCAATGCTAACCTAGAGAAAGTAGGCGCTATACTTCGAATGAAACGCCTTGTGCGTGTGCATGATGTCCAGAAGCTTACTGGTTGCTTGGCCGCCCTAAGTCGATTCATTTCTCGCCTCGGTGAAAAGGCGCTGCCTCTTTACCGACTGATGAAGAAATCAGACAAGTTCAAGTGGACCCCAGAAGCTGATGCAGCGTTTGCAGAGCTAAAAGCCTTGCTTTCCACCCAGCCGGTGCTTGCTGCTCCAATCAGCAAAGAGCCTCTACTGCTTTATATAGCAGCCACTAGACAAGTCATCAGTACAGTACTTACAGTCGAGCGGGAAGAAGAAGGAAAAGATTATAAGGTTCAACGCCCAGTTTATTATATTTCTGAAGTCCTGACCCCGTCAAAGCAGAGATATCCTCATTATCAGAAGCTTGTCTATAGGATTTACATGACCACGAAGAAGGTTGCACGCTATTTCTCGGATCACTCTGTTATAGTTGTCAGCGACGTTCCATTGTCAGAGATTCTGCACAATAGAGATGCAACTGGTCGAGTGGCCAAATGGTCGATTGAACTCCTTCCCTTGGATATCAAGTTTGAGGCAAAGAAAGCTATCAAGTCCCAAGCAATAGCAGATTTCCTTGCCGAGTGGATCGAACAGCAACTGCCGACTCAAGTTCACTCTGAGCACTGGACCATGTTCTTTGACGAATCCAAGATGCTGAACGGTTCTGGTGCTGGAGTAGTTCTGGTATCCCCCCCGAGGAGACAGGCTCAGATATGTCCTCCAGATTCACTTTGATTCCTCCAACGATGAAGCAGAATATGAAGCACTCCTGTATGGGTTGCGCATGGCCATCTCACTCGGCGTCCGTCGCCTCATGGTCTATGGCGACTCAGATTTGGTAGTTAATCAAGTGATGAAGGAGTGGGACGTCAGAAGCCCAGCCATGACTGGTTACTGCAACGCGGTGAGAAAGCTTGAGAAGAAGTTTGAGGGGTTAGAACTCCACCACATACCCCGACTTAAAAATCAAGCAGCCGACGATTTGGCAAAGATAGGTTCCAAGAGAGAAGCCATTCCCAACAATGTGTTTTTGGAGCATTTTCACTCGCCGACAGTTCAGGAAGATCCTTTTACCGAAGAGCCCCGCAACCTAAGAGCGCCACAGATCCGACTGAAGTCGAGGTCCCAGCCGTGGTCGACCTGATCATGGAGGTTCTGGCCGTTACTCCCGACTAGACGGTGCCCTACATTACGTACATCCTCAGGAAAGACCTCCCAGAGGATGAAGAAGAGGCTCGACAGATCGTCCGTCGATCCAAGGCCTTTACTGTGATAAGAGGGCAGCTGTTTAGGGAAAGCGTGACTGGAGTCGATCAGAAATGTATAACACCAGAAGAAGGTCGAATGATCCTCAATGACATCCACTCGGGGACCTGTGGTCATCATGCATCCTCTCGGGCCATCGTGGCTAAAGCGTACCGAGCTGGATTCTATTGGCCACGAGCAAATGAAATGGCGAAAGATATAGTCGACAGATGTGAAGGCTGCCAGTTTTACTCCGACATGTCTCACAAGCCAGCGTCAGCCCTGAAGACCATCCCCCTCATCTGGCCTTTGCTGTTTGGGGACTGGATATGGTTGGACCACTGAGAACTGGCAGGAGCGGCTTCACTCATGTGCTCATTGCAATCGACAAGTTTACCAAATGGATCGAAGCTAAACCTATCAAGAACCTTGATGCTAGCACCGCTGTCAGTTTTATTAGAGAATTGACATTCAGATATGGAGTCCCACACAGCATCATCACGAACAACGGATCGAACTTCGATTCCGATGAGTTCAGAGCTTTCTGCGCCTCTTAGGGCACTCGAGTCGACTATGCTTCTGTCGCTCACCCGCAGTCGAACAGACAAGAAGAAAGAGCCAATGGCCTAATTCTCAAAGGACTGAAACCCCGACTGATGCGTGATCTCAAACACGCAGCAGGCGCTTGGGTTGATGAACTTTCGTCAGTTCTGTGGGGTTTAAGGACAACTCCTAATCGGTCGACCGGACAAACTCCTTTCTTCTTAGTCTATGGAGCCGAAGTTGTTCTGCCAAGTGACCTGCTCCACAATGCACCCTGAGTTGAGATCTTCTCAGAAGAGGAAGCAGAGCAGGCCTGGCAAGATTCAGTCGATCTCTTAGAGGAGGAAAGAGAGATGGCCTTGATCCGCGCGACCATTTATCAGCAAGACTTGCATCGATTCCACGCCAGAAATGCGAGGGGTCGAGCCTTTCAAGAAGGAGACCTGGTTCTTCGAGTGGATCAACAGAAACCACACAAGCTTGCCCCGACTTGGGAGGGCCCCTTCATCATCACCAAAGTTCTCCACAACGGAGCATACCATCTTTATAGTATTGAGCATTAGAAAGACGAGCCACGGGCTTGGAACGCAGAGCTGCTCCACCCCTTTTATACTTAAGCACTCGTTCGAATAAAATGTAATAAGAAACACCTTTGTAATTTGTTTATCAAAGACAAGAGCTTATGGTCCTATCATTCGATTGTTGTGTTCTTATTTACTTTTGAAATCCCCCAGTGGGTGGGCTTAGTCACGAATCCGTTTTGCCTAAGTTCGAAAGAAAATCCTACTGAGTGGAGAGCAATCCTCCCACTCGGGCGCTTAGCTGCAGCCAGTACTCGCCTAAGTTCTCTCACTAGGAGACTTAGCTGCAGTCCAGTACTCGCCTAAGTTCGAAAAAATCCTACCGAGTGGAGAGCAATCCTCCCACTCGGGGGCTTAGCTGCAGTCCAGTACTCGCCTAAGTTCTCTCACTAGGAGACTTAGCTGCAGTTCAGTACTCGCCTAAGTTCGAAAAAATCCTACCGAGTTGAGAGCAATCCTCCCACTCGGGGGCTTAGCTACAGTCCAGTACTCGCCT
>NC_041392.1:492543615-492570550 GCF_002162155.2 Triticum dicoccoides
TTAGCTGCAGTCCAGTACTCGCCTATGTTTGAAAAAATCCTACTGAGTGGAGAGAAATCCTCCCACTCGGGGGCTTAGCTGCAGTCCAGTACTCGCCTAAGTTCTCTCACTAGGAGACTTAGCTGTAGTCCAGTACTCGCCTAAGTTTGGAAAAAATCCTATCGAGTGGAGAGCAATCCTCTCACTCGGGGGCTTAGCTGCAGTCCAGTACTCGCCTAAGTTCTCTCACTAGGAGGCTTAGCTGCAGTCCATTACTCGCCTAAGTTTGAAAAAATCCTGTCGAGTGGAGAGCAGTCCTCCCACTCGGGAGTCTTAGCTATAGTTCAGTGCTCACCTAAGTCCGAAACATACCCCTATCTGCAAGGACGACGAGGTGCAGGTCGACTGCAACCTTCTCCTTCGAAGCTACAGCACAAGTACAGCGTCCGCTCCATCCCTATCCGCGAGGACGATGAGGTGCAGGTCGACTGCAACCTTCTCCTTCGGAGCTATGGCACAAGTACAATGTCCGCTCCATCCCTATCCGCAAGGACGACGAGGGGCAGGTCGACTGCAACCTTTTCCTTCGGAGCTACGGCACAAGTACAACGTCCGCTCCATCCCTATCCGCGAGGACGATGAGGTGCAGGTCGACTGCAACCTTCTCCTTCGGAGCTACGGCACAAGTACAACGTCTGCTCCATCCCTATCCGCGAGGACGACGAGGTGCAGGTCGACTACAACCTTCTCCTTCGGAGCTACGACACAAGTACAACGTCCGCTCCATCCTTATCCGCAAGGACGACGAGGTGTAGGTCGACTGCAACCTTCTCCTTCGGAGCTACGACACAAGTACAACGTCCGCTCCATCCCTATCCACAAGGACGACGAAGCGCGGGTCGACTGGAGCCGCCACCTCAGAGCCGCATCTCTAGCGCAAAGACTATTCCAAGCAGTGAGCAAAGTCCATTCGAAGGCAAACGCAAGCACATTCGGAAATAAACCAAATTCAGATAAATCCTAAAAATTCCAAGCAGCAAATCAAAAGTACTCGGGCATCAAGCCCAAAGGAGTTCAACGGTTACAGCAATCACTCGGCATTCCGAGGCAAATTTAAAGCAGATTCAACTTTCATAAGTTTGTTCACTCGGCCGGAGGAGGGCTGGCAGGCTCCACGAATGAGTCCAAGTCGATCCCATCAGTGATCCGAGTGGCGGCAGCAATGAAAGTCTCCATGAAGGACTGTAAGTCATGCTTTTTGGTGTTAGCGACTTTGATCGCAGCCATCTTGTCTTCACGAGCCTCCTTGCAATGGACTCGCACCAAGGACAGCGCCACGTCAGCACCACACCGGGCGGAGGATTTCTTCCATTCTTGCACTCGGTCAGGGATCTCGTTCAGTCGAGTCATCAGGGATTCCAGGTCATTCTGAAGCGTCGCCCCCGGCCAAAGCGATGAGTCCATTCGAGAGACTACCTCCTTCAGGCGCACGAGGTAGCTTGTGGCGCTAGCGATATGGGACTCCAGTCGGAGCACGTTCATCGCAGACTGGATAAGCGATAGGGTCCAGACCCGTCTCGACCCTTCCAGTTTCCTCGTCGAAGTCTTGGCATAATTCTGCAGCCAAAAATTAGTCAATCAACCGAGCAAGATCCAATCACAAGCATCAACACAGTCGGATTAAAAGAAATACCTTCCAGCGTGAGATAAAGCTTCTTGGCAAGAGTCCTCAGATAAGCTTCTGTGTCATTCCTCTTGCGGATCGCAGACTCCAACTTTTCATTCAGGACGACCTTGTCCTTCTTCAGACTGGTCACTTTGCGATTAGCTTCATTAAGACAAGATTTCAGTTTGGTCACCTCTCCTTCCAGCGTTCCGATTGAAGCAAGCTTCTGGTCTGCGAGAGTAGTTTTATCTTGGGCTGCTTTTTGCGCGGCAGCGAGGTCCAAGTCGTTCTTCTCCAGAGCCAACTTCATTTTCTCTACAAAAGAAACAATTGAAGCAAAGAAGAGATCAAAGAAATATATTGAAAGTCAGTCGACAGTCAGTTACCTTCCATACCAGCGGCTTCGTCTTGAGCTTTCTTCAGATTCTGCTGGGCTAATTCCAAGTCGATGTTGAGTTGCCTCTGCTTCTCTTCAAGTTCAGCAAACTTAGAAAAAAGAGTACAAGACTTTTGCAGAAGGGAAAAGACGGATCGGTCAATAAGATCAAAGGTTGTTTACTTCCGAGTGAATAAAACCTAAAGAAGTTTGCTTAGACCCCAGCCGACTACACACAGTCGACTGCGGTCTTAGGGGCTACACCCAGCGGGTGCACTTGGCGTGCCCCCGATGACTAAGACTCAACTCGACCGGTCCGCACAGACCAAAAAAAGCTATTCAGACCCCAATCGACTGCCAGCAGTCGACTGCGGTCTCGGGGACTACACCCAGTGGGTGCACTTGGCGTGCCCCCACCGGTTCGGATCCCACTCGCCCAGACCGAGTGGAAGATCGAAACTACCAAAAACAACAAAACACCCAGTGGGTGCTCTAATTCGACGCAAACAACAGAAGAAGATTTTTTCGAGTAACGCTTCCTCACAGAGCAAAAACAGTCGGAAAGTCTACTCACTTGGACATTGGCCCGAAGGGCAGCACTGGCGTCGTAGGCAGCATGGTTGTTCTCATGCACCGTCTTCACCCGCTCCATCATCATGTCAGCCTGTTGGATGGCTTCCGCAGCCGCTTCCGAC
This sequence comes from Triticum dicoccoides, assembly GCF_002162155.2. Taxonomy (NCBI): domain Eukaryota; kingdom Viridiplantae; phylum Streptophyta; class Magnoliopsida; order Poales; family Poaceae; genus Triticum; species Triticum dicoccoides. The sequence continues at coordinate 492,546,332 of NC_041392.1, forward strand.
TGGTTGTCCGGGACGGGATAGCTGGTAAAAAAGTGAGCAGTCGACCCAGGTGCAGTGGCTTGGAGCTCCGTGGTGTGGAGTTGGACGACTGAAGGAATCATAGGCGTAGTCGGCGGTGTGGGGTGCTCACTCGACAAGGGTGCAACAAAGGTCATAGAGGCCCTGCCCGCGTCTTCAGGTTGACGGACGATAAGTATCGTAGTGGGTTCTTGCCGAGACATCCTACCAGCTGCTACCTTCTTGCTCTTCCTGGGCTTAAGAGCCACATCTTCATCGTCATCTGGAAGATCGATGACGTTGGGTGGAGCTGCAAGGCAGATCTTTCAACCCCAAGTGAACCACTCGAATGCAATCGACCAAAGAATCAAGAACAAAATCGCAAGAGTTTATACCTGGGTTGGAGGTTACCGCATATTCCATTTCCTCGTCCCGGTACTGGAAAGAAGAGGTTCCTAATGTAGCAGCACTGCAAAGACCCGCATTCAATAGGTTACATCTGGTTAATCGAGTCGACGAAAAGGACAAGTCAGATGGTTACCCGGAGATAGTAGGAATGGTCACTTTGATCCTTGGCAAAGCTTTTGGTAGTTTGGAGGAGGTGGCTTTCGGCGCTTTCGGCGCTGGAGGCGGCGCAACTTTGGACTGCTTTGGAGCCTTCTCAGTCAGCATTGGGGAAGACGTCCTGGGACGCTTCGAAGACTGACCAATCGGCACGGCCACCAAGTCCGGAGTGCTCGCCGAGTCATGAGCGTGTTTGGATCTCCTCTCCCTGCAAGGAGGCGAGTCGACTTCTTCGTCATCAGTTGATTCGTCGCTCTCCTCGTCCTCCTCGGCATCTGAATGATCCTCGCCGCTCTCGCCCCCGCTCGCTTCTTCCTCGGCGTCTTGGTCCTGCACTCCGTTGGGCATTGAGTACATGTCGATGAGGGCCTGGAAGGACAACGATCAAAGGAAATTCAGTCGACCATAAACAAGATATCACAGGGTGAATCGGAAAGATACTTGATAAAATAGAATTATACCTGCTCCGGCTGGTGCGAGTTGTCGAATGGAATCACCCTCCTAGACCCCCGAGGGTTGTCTTTGTTGCTGGTGATCCCCATCAACCACTTCTCCAAGGTATCCTCGCTGACATCCTCCGGGTGGATCTGAGTGGAATCCTCGAGCCCAGAGTACATCCACATCGGATGATCACGCGCCTGAAGCGGTTGGATGCGTCGACCGAGAAAGACCTCCAGCAGGTCCATCCCGGTCACCCCGTCGCGGACAAGTTGGACGACCCGCTCGACCAGCACCTTGACCTGCGCCTTCTCTTCTGGAACTACCTTCAAGGGGCGGGCTTCTCCACTCAAGCCAAGGAAAAGGGAGGAAGTCCAGTCGACTGACCCGGGGTCGGCTGATCCTTGCAGTAGAACCAAGTCGACTGCCAGCCCCGGACCGAGTCGGGGAGGATCATGGCTGGGAAGGTACTCTTGCACCTCATCTGGATCCCCAGACCCCCTCACATCTGGATCACTTGTGTCTTCTTGTCACTCGATCTGGCCTTTTTGACCAACTGGGAGCGGCAGGTGAAGATGCGTTTGAAAAGACCCCAGTGCGGTCGACAGCCCAAGAAATTTTCACACATCGACACGAAAGCAGCCAGATAGACTATGGTGTTTAGAGTGAAATGGTGAAGTTGAGACCCAAAGAAGTTCAAAAAACCCCGGAAGAAAGGATGGGGAGGCAGTGAGAATCCGCGATCTACGTAGGTGGCAAGGAAAAACACACTCACCCTCCCTTGGTTGCGGCTCGGTTTCGTTCCCCGGGAGCTGTGCCGACTTGTGGGGGATCAGTCCCCCCTCCACCAGGTCATCGAGGTCGTCCTGGGTGATTGTCGAGCGGATCGAGTCGCCCTGGATCCAGCCCGGCGGCAGGCCGGATCTCGTCGAGGATCCGCCCCAGCTGGTCCGCTTGCCCTTCGCCTTCGCGGTCGCCTTCTTCGCGTGCTCCAGCGCCACCGTCTTCTCTTTCCCCATGGCAACGGGTCGAGCTCGAGCGAGAGTCCAGCGACGAGAGCGGAAGCGAGCGTGGCGAAGAGATCAGGAGAAGAAGAAGAGAGAATGGGAGCGCATGGGGCAGATGCCTAGTCCGGGGCCTTTTATAAGGTCGTCACCCGAGTGACTGGCTGGTGGACCCAGACGATCTAAACAAATCCCGCAATAGTCGCGCGCGCAGTATGTGGTGAAAAAGGTGGCGCGGGGATCGAGGAGACTTGCCTAATCCGTCCTGATAAGCTCGGTTCCGTCCATCTGGCGCACTTCCCAAAATTCAAATCCCGCAAAATCTGCGGAGAGCAGAGCGACCTGTCAGACTGAAGACAAACATCCTCTACATCATCATTCGGAATTCTACCGTGAAAATTCACTCGACAAAAACCAAGAATGGACCAAGGTGACTGAGAAAGGAGTCGACGTCGTCACCTCAACTCATTGTTCCAGAACAAGATATACTCATAGCACAAAGAATGGGTCGGAAGTGTTCCCAACTCCTTCCTCACTCAAACCTTGATCCATTCGGGGGCTAATGATGAAGCTATGTACCTAGGGTAGGGTCATGGATCTTTCAAACATACCCTCCCCAAGGACATCTCTACAAAGAATCAGAAGCAGTCGAAGAGAAACCATCATCCACTCGACCATGAAGATGTGCTCACTCGACCACCTTGAAGACACTCGACCACCAGAAGATGAGAAACCCTCCACTCTGCAACGGTCAGGACTTAAACCATAGCTTTATGGGCATTTACAACACTTTACTGCAGACGTTACCAGTAACGCCCCTCCTATATGAGCATTGAACCTTGTGTAACGGAGGGGAGCTGGGGTCCTGGCGCACTCTATATAAGCCACCCCCTCTCTGGGAAAAGGGTTCGCACTTTCTATAATTCACACACATATATTCAGTCGACCGCCTCTGGGCTCCGAGACGTAGGGCTATTACTTCCTCCGAGAAGGGCCTGAACTCGTAAACTCGTGTGTACAACTCCTCCATAGCTAGGATCTTGCCTCTACATTCCTACCCCCCTATTCTACTGTCAGTCTTAGAACCACGACATCACCAGCATAACCCGGCAAATCAAGGGGGTAATAAACGCAAGGCTGATGAGTTTGTTGCTAACACCAATGCAGAGGGCGGAAATCAATGGCGCAAGGGCAGACAACCCCCTCGGTCGGGTGGGCCAGGTCCCACCCTTGAGCAACCATTGAATGAACCTTGTCCAAGGCACAACACCCGGGAGAAGCCAGCCACCCACCTGTGGAAAGATTGTACGATCATGAAGGAGTTTAAAAATTCAAACGCGTTCGATGGAGGTCACGGCCCAGGTGGCGGTTCAGGTGGAGGCAGTTTCCAAGCCCGGGCGCCGGTTCAGGTGGAGGAGGATTTCACGGTCAGGGCCATCCTGGTAACCAAGGAGGATATAATCCACAACCCGGCCAAGGTAAACAGCAGCAATAGTCCGGATATTAGAGCAACCCAAAACAACTAAATAGTGGGCAATACCATGTATTCACCACTAGTTTATGTAAGAGGGACCAGAAGCTTCACAGGAGGGCCGTCAATGCCATTGAGCCGGCAATTCCATGTTACTTACGTTGGTCAGAGCAGCCTATTGTGTGGAGCAGAGAGGATCACCCACCCCGGGTCGATAATCCGGGTCACTTGGCTTTGGTAGTGGTGCCTCAGGTTGGTGGATACAAATTCACTAAGGTACTCATGGATGGAGGCAGGATCATCAACATCCTCTACTATGGGACGTTCCGCTGGATGGGGTTGACTGATAAGAGTCTTAAAAAATCCAACACTATTTTTCACGGTGTGGTTCCTGGCAAGTCGGCGTACCCAGTGGGTAAGATTGAGCTGGAAGTAGCCTTTGGAGATGAGTATGACTCCAGAGCAGAAAAATTAACCTTTGAGGTGGTTAAGATCAAAAGCCCATATCATGCTCTGTTTGGACGGCCGGCTTATGCCAAGTTCATGGCTCGGCCGCGTTATGTATATTTGAAGCTCAAGATGCCGGGTTATAAGGGCACCATTACAGTACATGGGAGCCGGAAAATAGCCCTGGAGTGTGAAGAGGGGGGTGCTGCCTATGCTGAATCTGTTTGTGCAATAGAGGAGTTAAAGTTTTACAAGGATCATGTTGACCCGGCAGACATGACGTCATTAAAGAAACCAACAACAGAGCATGAGACGGTGTTGAAATTCAAATCAGCTGATCATACCAAGATGGTTGACTTTGTGCCTGGCAACTCATCCAAGCAGTTCATCATCAGTGCAAACTTGGATCCAAAATAGGAAAGCGCGCTCATCGAGTTCATCCGTGAGAATCGAGACATCTTTGCATGGAAACCTTCAGACATGCCGGGTGTCCCGAGGGAACTCGCTGAGCACACTCTCAATATTGATCCAAAGTTTAAACCTGTCAGACAATTTCTCCGACGGTTCAATGAAGAAAGGCGCAAGGCCATTGGAGAAGAGGTGGCCCGGCTCTTGGCAGCCGAGTTCATCGTAGAAGTCTTTCACCCAGAGTGGTTAGCCAACTCGGCGCTTGTACTAAAAAAGAATGGCACCTGGCGTATGTGTGTGGATTACACCGATCTGAACAAGGCTTGTCCGGCTGATCCTTTTGCCCTCCCCTGTATTGATCAGATCATCGATGCTACGGAGGGTTGCGCACGTTTGAGTTTCTTGGATGCTTATTCAGGTTACCATCAGATCAAGATGGCGGTCAAAGATCAGGAGAAGACGGCTTTTATCACTCCCTTTGGAGCTTTCTGCTATGTATCTATGCCTTTTGGGCTTAAGAGTGCCTAGGCGACTTACCAACGGTGTGTACAGAACTGTCTTCATGATCAGATTGGGCGTAATGTTCATGCTTATGTGGATGATATAGTGGTAAAATCCAGGAAAGAGGAAACATTGGTCCCAGACCTGAAAGAGACCTTCGATAATCTCCGGGTCTATAAAATGATGCTTAACCCGGCCAAGTGTGTTTTTGGAGTCCCAGCCGGCAAGCTCTTGGATTTTTTGGTGTCCAACCGAGGTATTGAAGCTAACCCGGAAAAAATCAAGGCAATTACATCCCTGGCCAAACCAACATGCATCAATGATGTTCAACGACGGGCAGGTCGTGTTGCTGCTTTGAGCCGGTTCATAGGCCAGTTAGGGGAGAAGGCAATGCCTTTGTATCAGATGATGAACAAAACTCTGCTTTTGAAGATCTGAAGACATAGCTTGCTAAGCCGTCGGTCCTGGCTGCTCCAGTTGAGAAAGAGCCGATGTTGTTATACGTGGCCGCCAAGTCATGAGCTGTTAGTGTGGCTATTGTGGTGGAGCGCAAGGAGGCTCGCAAGGAACATCCATTTCAACGGCCGGTTTACTACGTCAGTGAGATGTTAGTTGAATCCAAGCAACGATATCCACATTGGCAGAAACTCGTGTATGGGGTGTTCATGGCAAGCTGGAAGCTTAAACACTATTCTCAGGGTCATCCAATCACTGTGGTTAGCTCTGCTCCTTTGGGAGACATCATTCAAAACAAAGAAGCCACTGGACGAGTCGCCAAGTGGGCCATTGAGCTTGGGTCTCATGGGTTGAAGTATGTACCACGTACTGCGATCAAATCTCAAGCACTAGTTGACTTCATTAATGACTGGATAGAGATGCAGATGCCAGAAGAGAAACCAGACAACACGTATTGGACTATTCATTTTGATGGGTCCAGACAGTTGGGAGGCTCGGGGGCTAGAGTTGTTTTAACCTCTCCTCGAGGTGACAAATTTTGTTATGTGTTACGGCTGATGTTTCCTTGCACTAACAATGCGGCAGAGTATGAAGCCATGCTCCATGGTCTTCGAGTGGCAAAAGAGATGAGTTTGAGTCGGCTCAGATGTCTTGGCGACTCAGATTTAGTGGATCAACAGGTATCAGGCAAGTGGGATTCCAAGGATCCTCTCATGGCGGCTTATCGCCGGGAGGTTGATGCTGTTGCAGGGCCTTTTAAAGGTTATCAGGTGGAGCACATTGACCGTAGTAAGAACGAAGCGGCTGATGCTTTAAGTCGGTTGGGGACTCAATGTAAGCCGATACCACCTAACAACTTTTTGTATGTTTTGCATAACCCGTCTGTCAAGTTGCCCATAGAAGAAGATTTAGTTGTTCCTGACCCGGAGGTGCAGTTGGTGGTGGCTCTTCATGTCATCCCAGATTGGACAGTGCCGTTCTTGGCTTACATGACCCGGGGAGAGTTGCCAGCGGATGAGACCCTGGCTCGACAGATAACCCGGCGGTCTAAGTCAATGACGATTTCAGTGGAGAACTATACCATCGCAGTGTCTCTGGAGCGTTTCAGCGGTGTGTTTCCCCCGAAGAAGGCCAAGAAATACTTCGTGAGATCCATGAAGGTGATTGTGGCCATCACGCCGGGTCAAAATCTCTGGTGGTCAAGGCTTTTCGTCATGGTTTTTACTGGTTGACGGCTCACGCTGATGCAGAGGATCTGGTCAGCAGATGTGATGGATGTCAAAAGTTCGCACGACAAGCACATGTGCCAGCTCAAGAGCTCCGGATGATTCCAATCACTTGGCCATTTGCGGTCTGGGGTCTTGACATGGTGGGACCTTTCAAAAGGTCTAAGGATAAAAAGACACATCTCTTGGTGGCAGTTGATAAATTCACTAAGTGGGTTGAGGCGGAGCCAGTAAGTGTGACGCGGCCATGGTGGTTCAGTTCATGAAAAAGGTGATCTTCCGTTTTGGTTTTCCACACAGCATTATCACGGACAATGGCACTAATTTATCCCAAGGGGTTATGGAGGAGTTTTGTCAACGTGAACATATTCGGCTTGATGTTTCTTTTGTAGCTCATCCTCAATCTAATGGTCAAGCTGAGAGAGCAAATCAGGAAATTTTAAAAGGTCTCAAGCCCCGGCTTATGGTTCCCTTACAGCGAATACCGGGTTGTTGGGTAGAGGAATTACCCTCGGTGTTGTGGAGTATCAACACCACACCTAACAGGTTTACAGGTTACACACCTTTTTTCATGGTGTATGGAGCAGAAGCAGTGTTGCCTAGTGACATCCGTCATGACTCGCCCCGCGTGCGGCTTATGTTGAAGCTAATAATGAACAAGCCAGATAGGATGCACTCGACTTGTTAGATGAAGAAAGAGACTTAGCAGCGGCTCGGTCAGCAATTTATCAACAGGCCTGTGCCGTTATCACAGCCGCCGGGTTAAGTACAGAACTTTTCAAGAAGGCGACCTGGTGCTCCGGCTCATCCAGGATCTGTCAGATGCACACAAGTTATCCCCACCTTGGGAAGGACCCTTTGTGGTCAGCAAGAACTTAAACAACGGGTCATATTACCTCATTGACGTTCGAGAGCACAAAGACTCATGTAAGTCGGAGGAGGAGACCCGTCGGTCGTGGAACATTGCTCAACTTCGGCCATACTACACCTGAGCCACCGACTCTCATCATGTACATACTTTAACATTGTATATACCATGACAAGTAATAAAGCAGGACCATCGGTCTCTTTTCTTTTCAAAATATTATGTATCTTTGTTATGTTTTATTTTCAACTGACTATTAAGGAGCTGATCATATTTGAATCAAGTCTAACCTTTTTTTGGGTCCAGCTTATGATCGTATTTGAATCTAGCTACAATATTATGGTCACTTGGGGGCTTCCTGTTCAAACATAGGTCGTATTCGAACCAAAGAGAACATAGCTGTCGTAACCCTCTTGATCGGCTCAAGGCCAAACTCACTTGGGGGCTTCTTGATTGTATTCGAATCATAGCTTAACCCCTTTTGGTCCAACTTGGATCGTATTCGAATCAGGGTTGTTAAAAACCTCTCAAGGTCAATTAGGGGCTTCCTGTTCAAACATAGGTCGTATTCGAACCAAAGAGAACATAGCTGTCGGTACCCTCTTGATCGGCGTAACGCCAAAGCCACTGGGGGCTATATGGTCATATTCGAACCTTAGCTTAACCCCTTTGGCCCGGTTTACTAATCGTATTTGAATTAGAAGCCACCAACCTTTAAATATAAGGTTAAATCATACTTGTTACGTGTTATTTTCCTTTTAGTTTTTTGTCTCAATTCCACAAATAATTAGCATGATCTTCTTCGCCGGCTTGTTTATTTGACAACAAGGCCACCAAGGTATGGTGATCATTAAGTATTCAGAGGCATTGACTTCTCAGAAAGATTGAGTTATCAACTTCATTACCCGGGTTATTCAAGCCAGTGGTCTAAGGATCAAAGGTACAAGTATGGCTATTATTTATATGCAATTGCCTGCTGCATTAACCAAAGGGTTAGTTTCATCCCTTGTCCTTTATTTATATCTGTTTCTATTTTCTATTATGGTAAACATATTGTTTATAAGCCGAGTGTTTTAACCCATTCAGTTCTAAGCCGCCAAGCCAGTCTTTTCTCTTGTATCTACAGGAATAGAGTTAAAGTGTTGCAGAAACAATCATCAAATATGATGCATATGTTGCCATCAAGAAATACGGAGTCACACATAGTGTTTTATGCACGATGGCATAGGCAAGGCATTCAGTGTTTTCACAGCTAAACTATTACAAGGCTTTTTATAAGCCAATGAAGATGGTTATTACTCCTCCCTCGCCGGTTCACCGCCTTCTGTTGGCTGGAAGTTGGGTTTTGACCAGTCAAAACCATTCACGGCGACAAATTCGGGTTCTTCGTCGATTAGGCCGGCCGGGTCAACTTCTGGGGCAAATGTATTTTCTCTTACAGGCGGCATCAAATCTGTCACCTTGTACGAGGGAGTCGCCATCTCCTTATTTTCAACATCAAAACCCGGGTGGTATTTGTCGATGTTGGTGTCATCTCCAAGGGTAGTTACCTGAGGTCGGACTCCGCGCATGCAAGCCATGAAGTCATCCTGCTCGAAGGGAGATCCATCTTCCTTCACGGTGGGATAGCCTCTGGCCACATCCGCCAGGTCTAGGTCTGGCACCCAAGCCTTGGAGCGGCTCAGGGCAGTCAAAGCTCTGGCTCGCGCACAGGAGTGCTTCACTTCTTGAAATCTAGCGGGCAGGATTGACAGTTTCTTCAAGACGTCGCTGAGCTGGTTGGGTCCTTGATTGGCAGGAGAGATGGCGGCAAGTGCCTGTTGTGTGCCAATGTATAGTTGTTCTACCAAAGTATACACTGCCTTCAGTTTAATCAAAGGATCTTGGCTCAGGTTCTTGCTTCGTGGGCCTGCACATATTTTATACACAAAGTCAGCTGGAGGCTTATATTCCGGATCAGCAAAAAGTACACAAGATCAAAGACAGACGGTTTACCAAAGATGGCGGCCACCATTTGAGACACCCGGCCCTTTAAACCGTTCAGCTCTGCTGAAACCTCTTCAAGGGCTGCTTCGGCCTTCTCGGCTCGTTGCGTCAGAAGCGTTTTTTCATCTACCCAGGTTTTCTTCTTGGCGATGAAGCTGGTCTTTAAATTTTCTGTCTCATAGAGACTTATTTGCAGTTTGGAGTTAGCAGATTTGATTTCTGCCTCCTGACTCGCTAGTCGGGTCTTCGCGTCAGTCCATTGCGAGTTCAGTTCAGATAAGGCATTCTGCAAAAAAACATACTCGGATGAGTCAAGATTTCGCTTAAAAGTTCAACAATCAAGATTCAAGTCTCAAGTACTTTACAAAAAAACCACTTGACACTTGGGGGCTAATGTATGCCAAAACAAAATTTTATGACTCTAAAGACATATTTTAAGTCCCAAGTACTTTACAAAGTAACAACACTTGGTACTTGGGGGCTAATGTATGCAATTCAGCAAGTTTCTCAAGGTTAAGCCAGAGTATTAAGTTCTTTGAATACGGTACAAATCAATTTAAAAGTACCAGCTCATTTATGATCAAAAGGAACCGACCCTTGGGGACTATAGGTGAAGTTTTGTTCTATTTTGTTGAATTCAAGAAAAGTTTCAAAGGTAACGGTCTTGGCCTATATTATAAATTCTATAGATCATTCTGGTTCTCTCATAATCTGAAGACTTGGGGGCTGGAGGAATATAGATAAGCTGGAAGAACATACCTCGTATTTCAACTGCAACTGTTTGACCATTTCGATCTCAGAATCGCGACTGGAGTGCACATGGCTGAGATAGCTGGATAAAATATCGTTGGTATTTAGATGATCATAATTGGCAACGTCAAAGTGCACTTTCTGCCTCTCTAATGCCTCTTGTTTCGCTGTGTGGTAAGCCAGCATGGTTGGATTCCCCAGCTCAATAAAATGGCTCCCGGTGATCTAAACGTCTTGTGCAGACGGTGATGGCGGGTTGGCTGAGCTTGATGGTCCATTTGTGGAAGGGTTCATAGTGGTCTCATCAAATGACGGTTCAGGAGGATTTGATTCTGCATCGACAGATGGGTCCTCTGGAGCGTCAGTTAATGGAGGAGAAGGTGGCCTGGCAGGGTCAGATGCAAGGATTGGCGGGTCTTCCGTCGCTTTAGCTGCCTTTGCCTTCTTGGACTTAGCTTGGCCACTAAGAAAGATGTTGCAGGACTATCAGTACAAAGATACAATTTGAACAAACCGGAAAAAAAGGAGGATTTTTCATTACCCAGGGGCAGTCTTGAAGGCCGGAAATTGAGTCTGCGATGAGTCGCCAGAAGAGCGAGACACCTCCTGAAAAGATAAAATAAAGTTAAAATAATGCAAGGGAAAGGATTCATTAAACAGAGTTAAGGACAAAAGAAGTAAACCTCATTCCGGCCCTTCTGAGGAGTTTGTTGAAGAACAACAGCCGGTTCGTCTTTGGTCCGGGCTTGACGGCGGCTCTCATGTTGCTGCTTTTTCAAAATAAAGTTGGGATCCAAGTGAGCTAAAGGGTGAGAAAACCTTACTTTACGGATCACTCGTCGAATTTTTTGTCTTGGCAAGGGCTCTGAGTCGGAGGAAATGATAGTTACCTCTTCTTCCACGGCCTGACTAGCCCCAGTGTCATCCTGGTAAAGATCAGTGTTAATAAGATTGTTAAAAAAATTGGCCAAGGGAGTCAAGGGCTACCTCCGACTCAGAAGAATCGTCAAGCTTCATCCGGTCTTCAGCAGTGCTCTTCTTCTTCTTCTTTGACCTCCGGGTCGTTTTCTTGGTGTTTATGGCTGCGGCTCCCGCTTTCTTGGCAGCCTCGTGGTCATATTTAACTTTCCAGAAGTCAGAGTTGGCCTGCAGATAGGTAAAAACATGATGAAAAGGTCAGGCAAGTATTAAACAATATGACTGGGAAAAATACAAAGGAGAAGAGATCGGAATATCCTTACTTCTGGCACCGGGTTAAGCTTGCAGAAGGGGTTTAACCCGACAATACTGCAATCTTCGTATTTCCCGTTCACCAGAAGGGTTGACATTGAAACAATATCTTCTTCTGTTAATTGAGCAGGGCTGTGACGAAGAGAGTCATCCGGGCCTCCACCATTCTAATACATCAGCTTTGACCAACGGCTTAGAGGGATGACCCGCCATGAGATCCAGCAGCGGGTTAGATCAACTCCAGTTAACCCGTTCCCTAATAGAGCATTAATCCTTTTGATGGATGGTATCATCTTTCTGCGTTCAGCGGCAGTGAGTTTGTCAGGGAGCGGGAACTTGGAGTCAAGACGTTCAGGGCGATAACCCGACAGTGGCCTCTCGTTTGCCGGTGAAATGTCTTGGCAGTAAAACCAAGTCTGATTCCAGTCTTTTGGATGACTCGGCAAGACTATGAGGGGGAAGACAGCGCCCTGCCGGCGTTGAATTGAGATGCCTCCAAGCTCTAAGCTAAGGCCGTTGGTGCACTCATTCTGTTGATTCAGATAAAAGTATTCTCTAAATAGCTCCATGATCGGCTCTTGTTGAAGATACACCTCACAGAGCACTTGGAAGTTACAGATGTTAGATATGGAATTGGGCCCAATATCTTGAGGGTGGAGTTTGAAAACGTGGAGGACATCTCTGGAGAACTTTGAGCTGGGCGGTGAGAAGCCACGGTTCATATGGTCAGCAAAAACAATCACTTCACTAGCCCTTGGATCGGGTCATTCTTCTTCCTAGTCAGGGGCGCGGTAAGAGATGACGTCTTTTCCTGGCAAAAATCCTATGGTGAAAAACTCCTTCAAATGTTCCTCAGTTATAGTTGAGGGAACCCAGTTACAGATGGTTGGTGCTTTGGATGGCATGATGTGCAAAGAAGAACTGAAAAGAAAGGCAACATGCCGGTTCAATTCAATGGTGAAGTTTAACAGTTAAATGATGATAATACAGGGAAGTAATGGTGGCTTAGTTAAGGGCTAATGTCATATAAGGAAAAGTAAGCCGGCATAGTAAGCCGCCATGACTACAGATATTTGAAGAAGGTAAATTCAGCTAAGTGTTGAGACAAACAAGTTTCCTAATTGCTTGGTATTATTCCAGATCAAATGGCTATTCAAAATGGAGAAAATTCTAGACCTAAAAGGTTCAGCGCAGAGGAGTCTATAAGTTCTAATGAGATCTTTGGACCAGAGAAAGGGATCTGCGAACGTCAAAAGTAGGCACAAAAACGCTACCGCACAAGCATATATGTCTTTTGGATCAAGAAGAAGCTTGCGGTGGAATAACTATGAAGAACTACGATGAACTATGAAGAACAGGAAGAAATCTGAAAACCCTAAATGCGGATCTGAGAAGTGAAAAGGAGGACACTTACAACCACGGATCTTCTGCGGTGGTCGCCGCCGTTCTCTGGATCGGCTCGTGTTGATGCAGTGGCCAAAGTCGACGGAGACGGAGGTGAAGCGCGGCGGTGGCGAAGCTTGAGCAGCAGGGGGTTTGCGAGAGGAAGAAGATGGGGAGAGAGAGAAGAAAGAAGAAAGCCGAGGCATGCCTATTTATAAGGAAAATGTGAATAGACGGGCGCAAAAATCGAGGGATTGCCGAATAATGGTTATCCAACTACACAGACGCCTCAATTCTTGGGAGACATTAAAGATGAAGATCCGTTGGGAGATGATGTCATAAAAGTTTTTTGCATTTTCAAAAGATGACGTCATGGCGGGTTACAAAAACTTCTACGAGGATAAGAAGATGGATTTTTGTCTAAGTATTGAAGATTGACAAAGAATGGAGTTCAAAGTCAACCTGGGGTCTAATGTTGGGGATATAGCTATTAGTTATGACCCGCCCAGGAGGGGCCGGGTCAGCCCCAATGGCGGGTTACACAAGAAGCCCAATAAACATTCAAGATGACAGTTTATTAAATCTTATAGAAGGCCCAAAGGCCTAGAGGCGGCTTAAGGCCCGGTATTATAAACCGCCGTATGTAAGGAAAGACTTGTAAGGAAAGGCATGTAAAGGAAGTCACCGAGCCGTACACGATTATGAGCCGGCCGGGACTCTGTAGGCCACCAGGCGTCAACCCGTGTATATAAGGGGACGACCAGTGGCGGCTTAGGGTAAGAAAACAAGAGATCAATAACCAAGCCGGTGAGTTAAGCCTCTTGGTGATCGAAACCCCCAACAATACCAACACAACTAGACATAGGCTTTTACCTTCATCGTAAGGGGCCGAACTAGTATAAAACCTCTCGTGTCCTTTGTCCCAATTAACCCCTTTAAGCTTCCTAGTTGCGATGGCCCTACGACTAATTCCTTTCTCTAGGACATCTGCCGTGACAATTCCACGACAAGCACTGTGCTGCTATTGGATATACTCTTCGTGATCTTAAGGGCATTAGTCCCACTCTGTGTCAACACAAAATAAATTTGGAGGAAGATGCCAAACCAGTTCGTGATCATCAACGATGGCTGAATCCTAAGATGAAGGAAGTGGTAAGAAAGGAAATACTAAAGCTTCTTGAGGCAGGTATAATTTATCCCGTTGCTGATAGTCAGTAGGTAAGTCCTGTCCATTGTGTCCCTAAGAAGGGAGGTATTACTGTCGTTCCTAATGATAAAGATGAGTTGATCCCGCAAAGAATTATTACAGGTTATAGGATGGTAATTGATTTCCGCAAATTAAATAAAGCTACTAAAAAAGATCATTACCCCTTACCTTTTATCGATCAAATGCTAGAAAGATTATCCAAACATACACATTTTTGCTTTCTAGATGGTTATTCTGGTTTCTCTCAAATACCTGTGTCAGCCAATGATCAATCAAAGACTACTTTTACTTACCCTTTTGGTACTTTTGCTTATAGACGTATGCCTTTTGGTTTATGTAATGCACCAGCTACCTTTCAAAGATGCATGATGGCTATATTCTCTGACTTTTGTGAAAAGATTTGTGAGGTTTTCATGGACGATTTTTCCGTCTATGGATCCTATTTTGATGATTGCTTAAGCAACCTTGACCGAGTTTTGCAAAGATGCAAAGAAACTAATCTTGTCTTGAATTGGGAAAAGTGCCACTTTATGGTTAATGAAGGTATTGTCTTGGGGCATAATGTTTCTAAAAGAGGTATTGAGGTTTATAAAGCCAAGGTTGATGCTATTGAAAAGATGCCATATCCCAAGGACATCAAAGGTATAAGAAGTTTCCTTGGTCATGCCAGTTTTTATAGAAGGTTCATTAAGGACTTCTCAAAAATTTCTTGGCCTTTGACTAATTTATTACAAAAAGATATACCATTTGTTTTTGATGATGAATGTGTAGAAGCATTTGAAATACTTAAGAAAGCATTGATCTCTACACCGATTGTTCAGCCACCTGATTGGAATTTACCCTTTGAAATTATGTGTGATGCTAGTGATTATGTTGTAGGTGTTGTTCTAGGGCAAAAAGTTGATAAGAAATTAAATGTTATTCAATATGCTAGTAAAACTCTAGACAATGCTCAGAGAAATCATGCTACTACTGAAAAAGAATTCTTAGCAATTGTATTTGCTTGTGATAAGTTCAGACCTTATATTGTTGATTCTAAAGTAACTGTTCACACTGATCATGCTGCTATTAAATATCTCATGGAAAAGAAAGATGCTAAACCTAGACTTATTAGATGGATTCTCTTGCTACAAGAATTTGATTTGCATATTATTGATAGAAAGGGAGCTGAGAACCCCGTTGCAGACAACTTGTCTAGGCTAGAGAATGTTCTTGATGACCCACTACCTATTGATGATAGCTTTCCTGATGAACAATCAAATGTCATAAATGCTTCTCGTACTGCTCCATGGTATGCTGATTATGCTAATTATATTGTTGCTAAATTTATACCACCTAGCTTTACATACCAGCAAAAGAAAAAGTTCTTCTATGATTTGAGACATTACTTTTGGGATGACCCACATCTTTATAAGGAAGGAGTGGATGGTGTTATTAGACGTTGTGTACCTGAGCATGAACAGGAACAGATCCTACGCAAGTGTCACTCCGAGGCTTATGGAAGACACCATGGTGGAGATAGAACTGCACACAAGGTATTGCAATTCGGTTTTTATTGGCCTACTCTCTTCAAGGATGCCCGTAAGTTTGCCTTGTCTTGTGATGAATGTCAAAGAATTGTTAATATTAGCAGACGTCAAGAAATGCCTATGAATTATTCACTTGTTATTGAACCATTGATGTTTGGGGCTTTGATTATATGGGACCTTTTCCGGCCTCCAATGGATACACACATATTTTACTTGCTGTTGATTATGTTACTAAGTGGGTAGAAGCTATTCCAACTAGTAGTGCTGATCATAACACCTCTATTAAGATGCTTAAAGAAGTTATTTTTCCGAGGTTTGGAGTCCCTAGATATTTAATGACTGATGGTGGTTCACATTTTATTCATGGTGTTTTCCGTAAAATTCTCGCTAAGTATGATGTTAATCATAGAATTGCATCTCCTTATCACCCACAGTCTAGTGGTCAAGTAGAATTGAGCAATAGAGAGCTCAAATTAATTTTGCAAAAGAATGTTGATAGATCTAGAAAGAATTGGTCCAAGAAACTTGATGATGCATTATGGGCCTATAGAACTGGATATAAAAATCCTATGGGTATGTCTCCGTATAAAATGGTTTATGGAAAAGCATGTCACTTACTTCTCGAACTAGAACATAAGGCTTATTGGGCTATTAAACAGCTCAACTATGATTTCAAACTTGCCGGTGAGAAGAGGTTATTTGACATTAGCTCACTTGATGAATGGAGAACCCAAGCCTATGAGAATGCCAAATTATTTAAAGAAAAATTTAAAAGATGGCATGACAAAAGGATACAAAAGCGTGAGCTTAATGTAGGTGATTATGTATTGCTATACAACTCTCGTTTAAGATTTTTTGCAGGAAAACTTCTCTCTAAATGGGAAGGTCCTTACGTTATCGAGGAGGTCTATCGTTCCGGTCCCATAAAAATCAACAACTTAGAAGGCACAAATCTGAAGGTGGTGAACGGTCAAAGAATTAAACATTATATCTAAGGTAATCCTATAAATGTTGAAACCAATGTTATTGAAACCGTAACCCCGGAGGAATACATAAGGGACACTTTCCGGAATGTTTCAGACTCCGAAAAGGAATATGTATGTGGTACGGTAAGTAAACCGACTCCAAAACAGTTCTAATGGCAATTTTCTTCTGTTTTGGAATATTTAGAAAAATAGAAAAATAAGAAGCAGTCCGGAAAGGACACGAGGACTCCACGAGGGTGGAGGGTGTGTCATACCCCCTGGGCACGCCCCCTACCTCGTGGGCACCTCGTGTGCTCTCCGGACTCCATTTTCGTACACCACACGTATTTTGGTCGGTAAAAATTCATTATATAATCTCCCGGAGGTTTTGACCACCGTATCACGCAAAAAATCTCAAGTCTTTGTTTCGAGCTGTTTTTCTGACAAATCCAGGTCGTCATGTTGTCTTCAAGTGACACCAAGGACCAATTCTTTGAGAAGGTCATCAACCCCTACCTCGCGGAAGTGTTGCAACACCCTCAAACCATTGAGATGCGTGAGGGGTTGTTGCACATCCGCGATGTTGAGGGACCAAGGAAGACTGTAAGCACGGAGGCAAGGCTCAAGGCATTGGAGCAAGAAGTTTTCAAGTGTCAGGAGATGGTGGAGCGTGGACTCAATTCCAATCACATTATGATCACGGAGTTCACCAACAACCACAAGCTGGACGTCAAGGACATTGGGGAGGCCATCTTCAAGCTTCATGAGAAAATCGAGCACCTCCAAGCCCAGACCTATGACCTGCAAAATCAAAACTGTGAGTATGAATATAGATTCAAGAGGATGAGTTTGACTGCAGATTTGAGGTTTTAGGAGACTCGATCATCCTTCTATGATGGTGAGCCTATGCCTTGGAAGAAGGACGACAAGCCTATGCCATCAACAAAACCATCACCTTCTTCACCAACAAAGAAGAATTGAGTATATGGTATGGGCACTCCCCTTGGCAACTGCCAAGCTTGGGGGAGTGCCCCGGTATCGTATCACCATCACTTTTATCTTTACCGTTTTTCTTAGTTTGATCCTTTTGGTAATATCTTGATCTAGTAGTATAAAGTTTTTAGTATGATCTAGTTGTGAGTTTTGCTTTATGATCCCTCTATGTAATCGAGTCTGTGAGCTATATAATAAAGATTAGTGTTCAGTCAAGGGCTTGATTATTTTTCCATGATCTTAAGGGAATAAAAGAAAAGATAAAGAATAAAAAGGAAACAAAGAGATCATATGGATCTTCTGGAGAGTAATGAGCTCACATATAAAAAGTATGATGAATAAAAGTTGTTGAGAGTTGACAGACATAGTTTTGGTCATTGTTGCAATTAATAGGAAGTAATAAAGAAAGAGAGGTCTTCACATATAAATATACTATCTTGGACATCCTTTATGATTGTGAGCACTCATTAAAATATGACATGCTAAAGGGTTGATGTTGGACAAGGAAGACAATGTAATGGGTTATGTTTTCTTACATCTAAGATAAATTATATTGTCATGGATCATCCAACATGATTGGGCTTGCCTTTCCCCCTCATGCTAGTCAATTCTTTGCACCAAGTAGAGATACTACTTGTTCTTCCAAATACCCTTAAACCAGTTTTGCCATGAGAGTCCACCATACCTACCTATGGATTGAGTAAGATCCTCCAAGTAAGTTGTCATCGGTGCAAGCAATAAAAATTGCTCTCTAAATATGTATGACTTATTAGTGTATGAGAAAATAAGCTTTATGCGATCGTGTGATATGGAAGAAATAAAAGCGACAAACTGCATAATAAAGGTCCATATCACAAGTGGCAATATAAAGTGACGTTCTTTCGCATTAAGATTTTGTGCATCCAACCATAAAAGCGCACGACAACCTCTACTTCCCTCTGCAAAGGGTCTGTCTTTTACTTTTATCTCCTACCTTACGTAAGAGTCATGGTGATCTTCACCCTTCCTTTTTAAATTTTATCTTTTGGCAAGCACAACATGATGGAAAGATCCTGGCATATATGGCTAATTGGATCTGAGTTTTCATGAACTATTATTGTTGACATTACCCTTGAGGTAAAACATTGGGAGGCAAAACTATAAGCCCCTATCTTTCTCTGTGTCCGATTAAAACTCCATACCCATAAGTATTGCGCGAGTGTTAGCAATTGTGAAAGACTATATGATAGTTGAGTATGTGGACTTGCTGAAAAGCTCTTATATTGACTCTTTCCTATGTTATGATAAATTGCAATTGCTCCAATGATTGAGATTATAGTTTGTTAGTTTTCAATGAAGTTTATGATTCATACTTGAAATTGTGATTGAATTGTTACTTTAGCATAAGAGATCATATGACAAGAATTATATAAGTTGTTGTTCTAAGAATGATCATGATGCCCTCATGTCCATATTTTATTTTTATTGACACCTCTATCTCTAAACATGTGGACATATTTTTCGATTTCGGCTTTCGCTTGATGACAAGCGAGGTCTAAGCTTGGGGGAGTTGATACGTCTATTTTGCATCATGCTTTTATATCGATATTTATTGCATTATGGGCTGTTATTACACATTATATCACAATGCTTATGCCTATTCTCTCTTATTTTACAAGTTTTACATAAAGAGGGAGAATGCCGGCAGCTGGGATTCTGGGCTGGTAAAGGAGCAAATATTAGAGACCTATTATGCACAGCTCCAAAAGTCCTGAAACTTCACGGAAGTCATTTTCAGAATATATAAAAAATACTGAGCACAAGAAGTTCACCAGGGGGCCACACCCTGCCCACGAGGGTGGGGGCGCGCCCCCTACCTTGTGGAACCCCTGGTGGCCCTCCGATGGCCATGTTCTGCTATGTGGAGTCTTTCGGTGAGAGAAAATCAAAAGCCATCTTTCTGGACAAGACTCCGCCACCGCGAGGCGGAACCTTGGTGGAACCAATCTAGGGCTCTGGCGGAGCTGTTCTGCCGGGGAAACTTCCCTCCGGGAGGGGGAAATCACCGCCATCGTCATCACCAACGCTCCTCTCATCGGGAGAGGGCAATCTCCATCAACATCTTCACCAACACCATCTCCTCTCAAAACCCTAGTTCATCTCTTGTATCCAATTCTTGTCTCCAAGTCCGGGAGTGGTACCTGTGGGTTGCTAGTAGTGTTAATTATTCCTTGTAGTTGATGCTAGTTGGTTTATTTGGTGGAAGATAATATGGTCAGATCCTTTATGCATATTAATACCCCTCTGATTATGAACATGAACATGCTTTGTGAGTAGTTACGTTTGTTCCTGAGGACATGGGAGAAGTCTTGCTATTAGTAGTCATGTGAATTTGGTATTCGTTCGATATTTTGATGAGATGTATGCTGTCTCACCTCTAGTGGTGTTATGTGAACGTCGACTACATGACACTTCACCATTATTTGGGCCTAGAGGAAGGCATTGGGAAGTAATAAGTAGATGATGGGTTGCTAGAGTGACAGAAGCTTAAACCCTAGTTTATGCATTGCTTCGTAAGGGGCTGATTTGGATCCATATGTTTCATGCTATGCTTAGGTTTACCTTAATACTTTTGTTGTAGTTGCGGATGCTTGCAATAGAGGTTAATCATAAGTGGGATGCTTGTCCAAGTAAGGACATCACCCAAGCACCGGTCCACCCACATACCAAATTATCAAAGTACCGAACGCGAATCATATGATCGTGATGAAAAATAGCTTGACGATATTCCCATGTGTCCTCGGGAGCGCTTTACATCATATAAGAGTTTGTCCAGGCTTGTCCTTTGCTACAAAAAGGATTGGGCCACCTTGCTGCACTTTATTTACTTTTGTTACTTGTTGCTCGTTACTGATTATCTTATCACAAAACTATCGGTTACCTATTATTTCAGTGCTTCCAGAGAATACCTTGCTGAAAACCGCTTATCATTTCCTTCTGCTCCTCGTTGGGTTCGACACTCTTACTTATCGAAAGGACTACGATAGATCCCCTATAATTGTGGTTCATCAAACGACAAGTGTAAGCAGTTATCCATAAGGATTTACCAGTGGTCGGGGATAGCAAAAGTGGTGCTCACAAGGTCTTGAGAGAATAACGGAGAGTATCTTCGGAATCTTCTGGTGAAGCAGGCCATCATCTGGAATGAAGGGGCTCTCCGGGAGAAAGTATTTACGAGAACCTAGAGTTAGAGTTAGCAAAATCATTTAACCCGAATAGAAGAGAGATCAGAGTCCCAGAGTATAGACGAGGAGTAAAAGATCCTAATACCACCCAATGGCGACATGGTCCTGTAAGACACACAACCATGTTAGTAAAAGTTTTTTTTCAATGACTAGACTCAACTTCAGCCAAGAAAGGGGGATTCCTATAGGCAGTCGGCTCTGATACCAACTTGTGACACCCTCGATTTGACCGTACACTAATCATACACGCAAACGTGTACGATCAAGATCATGGACTCACGGGAAGATATCACAACACAACTTACAAATAAAATAAGTCATACAAGCATAATATTACAAGCCAGGGGCCTCGAGGGATTGAACAGGAGCTCGATCATAGACGAGTCAGCGGAAGCAACAATATCTGAGTACAGACATAAGTTTAAACAAGTTTGCCTTAAGAAGGCTAGCACAAACAGGGATACATATCGAAAGAGACGCAGGCCTCCTGCCTGGGATCCTCCTAAACTACTCCTGGTCATCGTCAGCAGCCTGCACGTAGTAGTAGGCACCTCCAGTGTAGTAGGAGTCGTCATCGACGGTGGCATCTAGCTCCTGGACTCCATCGTCTGGTCGCAACAAACGGGTATAGAAAGGGAAAAAAGGGGGAGAAAAGCAACCGTGAGTACTCATCCAAAGTACTTGCAAGCAAGGAGCTACACTACATATGTATGCATTGGTATCAAATGGAAAAGGGTAGCACATGTGGACTGAACTGCAGAATGCCAGAATAAGAGGGGGATAGCTAGTCCCGTCGAAGACTACGCTTCTGGCAGCCTCCATCTTACAACATGTAGAAGAGAGTAGATGGTAAGTTCACCAAGTATCATCGCACATCATAACCTTCTCGATAATCCTCCCCTCACCGCCCTGTGAGAGAGCGATCACCAGTTGTATCTGGCACTTGGAAGGGTGTGTTTTATTAAGTATCCGGTTCTAGTTGTCATAAGGTCAAGTTACAACTCCGGGTCGTCCTTTTACCGAGGGACACGGCTATTCGAATAGATAAACTTCCCTGCAGGGGTGCACCACATTTCCCAACATGCTCGATCCCCTTTGGCCGGACACACTTTTCTGGGTCATGTCCGGCCTCGAAAGATCAACATGTCGCAGCCCTACCTAGGCACAATAGAGAGGTCAGCACGCCGGTCTAAATCCTATGGCATAGGGGTCTGGGCCCATCGCTCATTACACACCTGCATGTTGCGTGGGCGGCTGGAAGCAGACCTAGCCCCCTTAATACAAGAGCAGGCTTACGGTCCAATCCGGCATGCGCCGCTTAGTCGCTGACGTCATGAAGGCTTCGACTGATACCACGTCGTCGAGTGCCCATAACTGTTCCCGCATAGTTGGTTAGTGCGTATAGGCCAGTGGCCAGACTCAGACATATACCAAGATCTCGTTAAGCGTGTTATTTTGAAGTAACCGCGAACACCGACCATGGCCAGGCCCACCTGAGGGAGTCCCGGATTAGGGGGTCTCCGGACAGCCGGACTATATCCTTTGGCCGGACTGTTGGACTATGAAGATACAAGATTGAAGACTTCGTCCCGTGTCCGGATGGGACTCTCCTTGGCGTGGAAGGCAAGCTAGGAAATACGGATATGTAGATCTCCTCCCTTGTAACCGACCTTGTGTAACCCTAGCCCCCTCCGGTGTCTATATAAACCGGAGGGTTTAGTCCGTAGGACAACATACAATCATACCATAGGCTAGCTTCTAGGGTTTAGCCTCTACAATCTCGTGGTAGATCAACTCTTGTAATACTCATATCATCAAGAACAATCAAGCAGGACTTAGGGTATTACCGCCATCAAGAGGGCCCGAACCTGGGTAAAACATCGTGTCCCTTGCTTCATGTTACCATCCGCCGGGACCCCCTACCCGAGATCCGCCGGTTTTGACACCGACATTGGTGCTTTCATTGAGAGTTCCACTGTGTCGTCACCATAAGGCTTGATGGCTCCTTCGATCATCGGTAGCGATGCAGTCTAGGGTGAGATTTCCTCCCTAGACAGATCTTCGTATTCGGCAGCTTCGCACTGCGGGCCAATTCGCTTGGCCATCTGGAGCAGATCGAGAGCTACGCCCCTGGCCATCAGGTCAGATTCGGAAACTTAAACTACACTACCACGTCCACGGAGACTTGATCTTTGACGGATTCGAGCTCGTGTCAGGTGCGCCGCACAGTCACGACGAGCACGACGTAACTCTGTCGTCGGACAGTGTTCGGGAGATCGCATCTGCAACTACTCCGACCGTCAATCCGGAGCAAATCGCGCCAACCGAGAGCGGAGGGATAGACCCCGCCATGGAGATCGCACTCTCAGTGGCGATGGAGCCGGATACTGACTTCACCCCTTACGAGAGCCGTGTTGCTGAACCACTGGATTCACCTCCGGCCACGGATTCTGAGCCGCTTACATCTATGCCCGTCGAATCCGACTGGGCGCCGATCATGGAGTTCACCTCCGTGGATATCTTTCAGCACTCGCCCTTCGGCGATGTGCTAAATTCATTGAGGTCCCTCTCCCTGTTAGGAGAACCTTGGCCGAACTATGTCTGGCTAGAATGGGATGTGGACGATGATGAAATTCGCTGCCCACCCTCCACCCACTTAGTAGCCACTGTCGATGATTTAACCGACATGCTCGACTTCGACTCTGAAGACATCGACGGTATGGATGACGATGCAGGAGACGAGCAGGAACCACCGCCCATAGGGCGCTGGACCGCTATGTAATGCCCCGTATGTAACTTGCCATATCTGTATTCCAACTCTTGCCATCTTCGGCACTAAGTTATGATATTCCCTTGTGGTTGGGTTTTGTCTTTGTTTTGCATTTTTCCATGTCATGCATCTCATATCATGTCATCATGAGCATCGTATTTGCATACGTGTTCGTCTCATGCATCCGAGCATTTTCCCCATTGTCCGTTTTGCATTCCGGCACTCCTATGTCCTCCAGCGTCCCCTTTTGCCTCTTTTCGTGTGCGGGTGTTAAACATTCTCGGATTGGACCGAGACTTGCCAAGTGGCCTTGGTTCACTACCGGTAGACCGTCTGTCAAGTTTCGTGCCATTTGGAGTTCGTTTGATACTCCAACGGTTAACCGAGGAACCGTAAAGGCCTCGTGTGTGTTGCAGCCCAACACCCCTCCAAAGTGGCCCAAAACCCATCCAAACCCCCTCCATCCTCTCGGCCGTTCGATCACGGTCGTGTGGCCGAAAACGGCACTCCATTTGGACTCTCCTACCTCCCAGAATCTATAAATAGGCCTCCCCCTCCGAAATTTCGGGTCCAAACCCTAGCTCCCTCTCCCCTCCACGCCGCCGGACGTGTCCGGGGGCCGCCGGACAAAATCCCGCCGCCACCGCCTGCTGCCACGTGTCACCTCTGGATTCACCGCCTCCCCGCGCCCACATCCCTGCGCCGCCACCCGCGCGCCGGCCCGCCGGGCCCAGGCTGGGCCCTTCCCGCCCGGCTCACCGCCCGCCGCCGCCTGGCAACCACGCCTCCCGTGCGCCGCCGCCTT
>NC_041392.1:492571022-492601607 GCF_002162155.2 Triticum dicoccoides
CTCCGGCGCCGCGCGCCTCTGGCGACCTCGCGCGCCGCCACCTCACCGGCCTCCGCCGCCGTCCCCTGCCGGCGCCGCCCTGGTTTCCAACTCCGGCAATGTCCTCCCCATCTCCGACCACCGCGAGGACGCAAACTCCGGCGAGATCTCGGTGCACTTTGGATCTAGTGCTACAGTAAACCCTAGATCCCGAGGTCCATTTTCGTCACTAAGTCCTTTTCCGTTCATATTTTTTAGCCTTGTTCATCGCATCATAACTCCCCATCCGTAGCTCCGTTTCGTGCGTGCAATATATCAAATTGTTCGACTGGATGTGCTATTCATTTCATCCCATTGCACCATGCTTGTTTGAGTCCATCTTGATGCCCTAAATGTTGTTGCAAGAATGCTATAAAATGTTAGTTTCTATTTCTTAACAGATTATGGACATTTGTCATTTTTGCCATGTTTAATGTGTGCCTCCTATGAACTTCAGCCCTACATGTGTTTTGGGCTATGCCATGCCATCTTTACAGGGGTGTATGCCATGTATTTTTGTGATAAATGTGGTGACTATCACAAGCATGCAAATTATCTCTCGTGATGTTGCTGATTTCAGGGACTTAGAATTCTTCCAAGTCATTTCCCTGATGTTATTTTATGCCATGTATTCATGTTGCTACTGAGTGATCCATGCCTATTTTGAGCATGTTCAGTAAGATGTTTTGAGATATTGTTATGTTCTATCCATCTATGTCTTTGTTTGCAATTATGGAGTACCATAGCATGACTCAATCTTGCTCTACTTTTGCTATAAAATGTTCCTGGCAGATTGTTTACGTGTTAATCAATTTTGCCAAGGTTGTTGTAGTTGATCCATGCATGCTATGAGATTGTTCTTGCCATGGTTAGCTTATTGATCATGTCTTCTTGCTAGGTGTATGCTTAGTTTGCCATGCAATGCCTTGTGGTGAGTGCATCGAGCTCGCAAACATGCCTACGTAACTCTGTTTTATGCCATGTCCAGTTTTCTGCTAAGTCTGAATCTGTTAACGAAACTTGCTATGTTTACATGGTTGCCATCATATCTTCTTACCCTTTTTGGCTTATGGTCAGTAAGGGACTTTTGTTATATGCTTTGAGTAGTTGCATGCAATGCCTTCCTTTGCCATGATATGTTCCTGTAGCATGTTGTTATCTTGCTCCAAACATTGCTTCCTGGTGTTAATTCCTGGCATGTTGTTATTTTCACTAAGTCTGTGAACCTGATATCTTTTGCACTTTTGCCATACTTGTTTGAACCTACTATTGTGTGAATTAGCCGTAACTCAGTGTTCATCTTTTGTCAAGCATCTTGAGTGGATCACTGTCATGTGTTTTTGAAAGTGCAACTATCCCTGGGTGGTTTTGGTAATTCCTAACAACATATAGCTCATTGAGCTAACATTATTCCAAGATTAATATTTCGGGAAAAGCTCAATGAATGGCATGGCATGGATGAGGAAAGTGGATCCCTCAAAGTTCTAAGGACAAAAAGTTTGGCTCAAGCTTCAAGATCAGGACTCTACATTTTATATTTTAGTGATCCAAGATCACATTGAGTCTATAGGAAAAGTTAATACTATCAAGGAGGGATGAGGTGTTGCTTAATGGCTTGCTTGCTCAAAATGCTTAGTGATATGCTCCAAAACCCTCAACTACCTTCCCACATCCACATATGACCTAAACCAAAAGTCAAACTCGGCCCCACCGATTCTTTCTATCCGGCGCCACCAAGTTTCAAATGTCATAGCCACTGCCACAAACCCTAGGCAAATCAGTCTCACCGATAGGGATCTCGGTCTCACCGAGATGGGATTGTAATCTCTCTGTTTCCCTTCGTAACGTTTCGGTCTTACAGAGATGAGTGATCGGTCCCACTGAGATTGCAATGTAAACTCTCTGTTTCCCTTTTGTAACATTATGGTCTCACCGAGATGAGCGAATCGGTCCCACTGAGTTTATCTGACAAACTCTCTGGTTAGCTTATTACCAAAATCGGTCCCACCGAGTTTGTGTAATCGGTCACACCAAGATTATGTTATGCCCTAACCCTAACCATATTGGTCCTACCGAGTTGCATCTCAGTCCCACCGAAAATCGTAACGGTCACTAGGTTTGCTGAATCAGTCCGACCGAGTTTAACCATTCGGTCCCACCGAGTTTGGCAAATTGTGTGTAATGGTTAGATTTTGTGTGGAGGCTATATATACCCCTCCACCCACTCTTCATTCATGGAGAGAGCCATCAGAACATACCTACACTTCCATTACACATTTTCTGAGAGAGAACCACCTACACTTGTGTTGAGGTCAAGATATTCCATTCCAACCATATGAATCTTGATCTCTAGCCTTCCCCAAGTTGCTTTCCACTCAAATCTTCTTTCCACAAAATCCAAATCCCGTGAGAGAGAGTTGAGTGTTGGGAGACTATCATTTGAAGCACAAGAGCAAGGAGTTCATCATCAACACACCATTTGTTACTTCTTGGAGAGTGGTGTCTCCTAGATTGGCTAGGTTTCACTTGGGAGCCTCCGACAAGATTGTGGAGTTGGACCAAGGAGTTTGTAAGGGCAAGGAGATCGCCTACTTCATGAAGATCTACCGCTAGTGAGGCAAGTCCTTCGTGGGCGATGACCATGATGGAATAGACAAGGTTGCTTCTTCGTGGACCCTTTGTGGGTGGATCCCTTCATGCACTCGCGCAACCGTTACCCTCCGTGGGTTAAAGTCTCCATCAACGTGGATGTACGATAGCACCACCTATTGGAACCACGACAAAACATCCGTGTCTCTAATTGTGTTTGAATCCTCCAAACCCTTCCCTTTACATTCTTGCAAGTTGCATGCTTTACTTTCCACTGCTCATATACTCTTTTGCATGCTTACTTGAATTGTGTGGAGATTGCTTGACTTGTGCTAAGATAGCTAAAATCTGCCAAAAACTAAAATTGGGAAAAGGCTAGATTTTTATTTGGTCAAGTAGTCTAATCACCCCACCCCCCATCTAGACATACTTTCGCTCCTACAAGTGGTATCAGAGCTTTGGTCTCCATTTGCTTTGATTTCCATAGCTTTTGGTGGTCATAGCCTTGGTCTCACAACCTAGGAGAGTATGGCGTCTAGCGAGGGAAATTATCACCGTAGAGGTCCTTACTTTGATGGCACTAATTTTGCTAGTTGGAAGCATAAGATGAAAATGCATATTCTTGGACATAACCCCGTCGTTTGGGCTATTGTGTGTATTGGCTTGCAAGGTGAATTCTTTGATGGGAAAGAACCGAATCGTGAAGCTACCGTGGAAGAGTTGAAGATGTTGCAATACAACGCTCAAGCTTGTGATATCCTCTTCAACGGATTGTGCCCCAAAGAATTCAACAAAATCAGCCGTCTTGAGAATGCAAAGGAAATTTGGGATACTTTGATTGATATGCACGAAGGTACCGACTCCGTCAAGGAATCCAAACTGGATGTGCTTCAAAGTCAACTTGACAAGTTCAAAATGAAGGATGGTGAAGGTGTCGCTGAAATGTACTCTAGGCTTGCTCTTATCACAAATGAGATTACCGGCTTAGGGAGTGAAGAGATGACCGATAGATTCATCATCAAGAAGATCCTAAGAGCCTTGGATGGAAAATATGATACCGTGTGCACATTGATCCAAATGATGCCCAATTACAAAGATCTCAAGCCAACGGAAGTCATCGGAAGAATTGTTGCTCATGAGATGTCACTCAAGGATAAATAGGAACTTCACAACAAATCAAGTGGTGCTTACAAAGCCTCATGTGAAGCCCCCACATCATCAAGTGAGAAACAAACCTTCAATTAAGAATTGAGCTTAATGGTGAAGAACTTCAACAATTTCTACAAGATTAGAAGCAAAGAGAGAAGCTCCAAGTCAAGGTCCTACAATGACAAAAGATCCTCTAGTCGAGAGCGAAACTGCTACAATTGTGGAAGGCCCGGACACTATTCCAATGAGTGTACGCCCCCCTACAAGAGAAGAGAAGATTCTCCCAAGAGAAGAAGTAGAAGAGAAGAATCACCATCTAGAGAAAGAAGGAGTAGAGATGATCGTTATGAACGAAGACCCTCACGGAGAAGCAAGGATTCGGAAGGAAAGGACAAGTCATCAAGGAGCTACACAAAACGAAGACATCAAGCTCATGTTGGTGAATGGGTATCCGGCTCTGGCTCCGACAACCACTTCGAGAGAAGCTATCACTCCGACTTCGAATATACTCAAGATGAAGGTGTTGCCGGTCTAGCACTTGTAACAACCAACTCCTATGACATATTTGACTCACCAAATGAAGGAGTTGGAACATGCTTCATGGCTAAAGGCCCAAAGGTATCACACCCCGAGTATGTTGATTTCATTAGTGATGAAGATGACTTGTTAGGTGATGATGATTTACTTGTTGACAACTCTAGTGATGAATACTATGATGAAACATCAATTAATCATGCTAATCAAGATAAAACAAATCACAATGATAAGGAGAAGATTGAGTCTCTAACTAAAGAACTAAACACTCTTAAGTTAGCTCATGAAACTATCTTAGGAGATCATCGAGAACTTTTAAGGACTCATGAGAAATTACGCTTTGAAAAGCTCAACCTTGAGCAAGAGCATGAGTTCTTAAAAGCAATCAATGATGATCTTCGTAAGAAAAGTTCTTCTTACATTGCCAAGCGTTTACTCTTATCCACTTACATGCCTCAAGTCAAGTCTAGTAACAAGAACAAGAAAGATTCTTCCTCTAGTAGTAACAACAATCATGCTAAATCCAATATTGTTGCTTCTAGTAGTTCTCTTGATTCCACTAATGATTCTCTTAGCCAAGTTACACTTGAGCAAGAAAATAGCGTATTGAAGGGAATTATAGAGAAAGGTGTTTATAAGAGCCTTGCCGGAAGTAAGCAATTCAAGGAAATTGTACGCAAGCAAGGAAGGCACTGGAAGAATCAAGGTGTTGGTTTTGAACGAAAGTTCAATGCCAATGGAGTTGAGTGGGAAGAAGATCAATACCCCAAGATGAAGTTTGTTCCTCAACAAGAGAAGTATGATCCTACTTCTCTCAAAGGGACACAAGCTCAAGATGATCTTCCACCACAAGACCACAAGCAAAAAGGCAAGGACAAGCTTCAAGAGGAAATTGATGCATTTGAAGAAGCTCCTAAGGCCTTGGTCAAGTGGGTTCCCAAGACTACTTCAAGTTACACTTCATCAAGTACAACTACAACATCGAGGATTCCCATCAAGATGGTGTGGATTCCGAAGAAGAAGAACTAGAGAGTTCTTGAGGGTGACTCCGCCAACATACTTCACTCTTATCATCTTGGCAAGAACAAGTGCAATCAACTTCCACATCTTGCACTAGTTCAAGGAATCACAAACCCTCTTGTTGGTAAGACAAGGGACAAGGTAACCTAAAAGCTTTCATAGACATCATCTTGTGTGTGCATCACTTTATGTCTATGGATATCCTTGTTTGTTCCTTGTGGGACTAACCCGTGTAGGTATTGAAAGTGCAACTCACTCCAATGGATAGCTCCAAATGATCTACATCAACATTGAGCATCCACATCTTCAACATCTACATGAAGTCATCATCGACAAAACCCAAGGTTAGTTCATCCCTCTTAGGGGAGATCTCACATCTAGGGGGAGCTTTACTCTAAGAGTTGAGCTAAAGCAACTCTAATGGTGTGAACACAACAAATGCTTTATGTAAAAGTGGTAACCCCATTTGTGCTTAAACGATGAGTATGACCTATGATCAAATGTTCTCATTTGACTCCTAAGTCAATATACTCATATATAGATGACCTAGTCATCGCGAATTGTTTGATAGATGCTAGAATTGGTTGTGCATGCTTTGCCACATATTTCAATTGCCATTTTATTGTGTGAGCATGTTGATTGCATATTTTACTCATTCGAGGACATCCACTTGTTGTTTTGATTGATTGGTTTTCTTTTCTTTTGCCAAGTGGATGGACAAGAATGCCTAAGAACCCTCTCTAGCTATCTATGCTTTTCTCGTCTCAAACTCTATTCATGCTACATCACAAATTTGATCAAGTCAGATTCGAACCACTCTGTGTGAGGAGCACTCGGAGTCCCCGATTCGTCTTAGACTTAAACTTCCAAAACTTCTTTGTGCTTCTCGGTCTGACCGATTCCTCCATTTCGGTCATACCGAGATCACTAAGTCGATCTAGGTTTTCAATCTCGGTGCAGCCGATTTGAACCTTTCGGTCACATCGAGTTTCAGTAACTGCTTGTAGTTATGAATCTCGGTGCCACCGAGTTGTTCCACTCGGTCACACTGACAGGGTCGGGCTATATATACTCACTGGCAAAATTTTGGAAATTTCTCCAAAACCCCTTCGCCCGCGCATAGCTCGCTCTGCCTCCAGGGTCTCCGGATCGTCTTCCTCGTCGCCAGCCGCCTCCTATCGCTGGTCTCCGCCACCGTCAATGGAATTCTTCCCCGCCTTTGCCGCCGTAGCGAGTTCATCACCGAACTAGGGTATGGACTCGATCACAGTGCTATCCCCGTCCGATTCCTAGCACATTGTGTTCATTATGATTCTTACCACGATTGAAACGCTTCTATCCAGTCAAAACACTCCTTAGATTAGAGTTGAATTGAAAATTTAGGGTTAGGTTTCCGCCGAAACCATCTCAGACCAACCGAGTTGTGGAACTCGGTACCACCAATTCGGCTCAGGCCATTTTACATGTAATTTTCGGTCTAACCGAGAATTGCAAATCGGTGTGACCGAGTTCAGGACTTTGTGAAACCCTAGCAGTCTCGGTGCCACCGAACTGTGACTAGGTCTGACCGAGTTCACTAGTTTAGATTCCAACAGCTGCTTCGGTATCACCGAGTTTACAAATCGGTTGATCCGAAATGCTTTCTGTGGAAAACTAAAACTAAGTTTTTGACTCATTCTTTTGCAAAAACCTCTGCATTTTGTGATGCTCATCCACTCTATCTCATCTATATCTATTCACAGGGTCTGCTGTCAGTG
The DNA here is from genome assembly GCF_002162155.2 of Triticum dicoccoides. NCBI lineage: Eukaryota > Viridiplantae > Streptophyta > Magnoliopsida > Poales > Poaceae > Triticum > Triticum dicoccoides. Next base: position 492,578,090 of record NC_041392.1, read on the forward strand.
TTTGCAATATGTCTGATCAGATTGACAGCCAGAACAGGTCAGAGGAGCAGGTTCACCTGAGTGAGGGCACTAGTCCCTCTAGCAGTTCACATGATGGTAGCAGGAGCACTCCCAGCAACTTGCCCAAAGCTGCCACCAGAACAAGGAAGAAGAAAACTTCAGAGTCTGAGGATGAAGACTATGTGTCAGTTGAGGATGAGGCCACTTCCAAGAAGAAAGTGGTTAAGAAGGAATATAGCACTGCTGCTGCCACCAAGCCAGGCATGAAGCAAAAGGTTCCTGCAAAGAGAATTCCAATGTCTAAGGCCAGAGCATCTACTCAAGTCCCTTTGGGATCTGAACCCAAAGAGGTTGTTGTAGAAGGGAAGGAGAGGAAGGAGAGGATCAAAAATACCACTGCTAGAGTGCTTGGGAGGTCCTCAATCATGAGAGATTCTGAAGAGGAAGAGGAAGAAGAGGTTGTTGCACCAGCACCCAAGGCACAAAAGCTGATGGGTGATGCTATAAAGTCAGGGGCTGCAACATCAAAGCCCAAAGAAGCACCCAAAGCAGCCTCCAAGCCCAAGAGTGCACCTAAGAGGAATACCAGGAGTATACCAGCTGCTGAGAAGAACAAGGCCCCAGTGCCTGAAGTTGCTGCTGATGAAGATGATGAAGGACAAGTCCTGAGAAAGCTCAAACCCAAGATTCCAGACCACAATGATGCTCATCCTGTGGCTGACAACATGAAGATCAGGAGAGACTCAGGGTTGAGGCTATGGAGAGAGACAGATCCATATGCTACCAGGAGAAGGACTATTGTTGATTACAGGTTCCACACAAAGGAACAGCAGGACTTCTATGAGACAGTGTTGTTGGACAAGAAGCCTATAGTATGTGAAATGAGGTGGGTCGACTGGAAGTATACCAAGGAAAATGAGGAACACTATCCTGGTGTGTTTGACAGCTTCAGTGCTTGTGGAGTTGCAGACTTTGTTGGGCAGAAGCTCACAAAGTGGAATGAGGGGCTCATAATGCAATTCTACTCCACAACACACTTCTATCCAGATAGCAGGATAGTATAGATGTCTGAAGGTACAAGGTACCACTCAACTATTGAGGAATGGGAAAATCTGATCAATGCTCCTAAGGAAGAAGAAGATGACTTGGATGTCTATGCCAAGAAGAAGATGGATCACAACTCTATGGCAAACATGTACAAGGAGATTCCTGAAGATGATCTTGAGACTCACCAGTTTGGGTCAGTAAAACACTTGCTGTCAGGGATGCCTACAATCAATTGGATCCTTAGGCACACTCTCTTGCCCAAGTCTGGTGATCACAGTATGTAACTTGCTACATATATTTGATGTGCCACAGAAGTTCAAGGTCATGAGCCTTATAGTTGAGACTATCAAGAGGACTGCAGCTGACCAGAAAAGAAGTTGTGGATATGCCCCACAAATCCAGGAGTTGATAAACTCAAAGATGGGCACAGGCACATACCTGTTGGATAAGGAACACTTGCCTATCTACCCAGACTTCGAGGACAATCAAGTTGTGATGAATGAGAATGAACCATCATCAGTACAAGCTCAAGAGAAGAAGGAGAAAGCAAAGAAAGAGAAGGCTGCTGAGGGAGTCCTGGATTAGGGGGTGTCCAAATGGCCGGACTATACCTTCGGCTGGACTCCCGGACTATGAAGATACAAGATTGATGACTTCGTCCCGTGTCCGGACGGGACTTTCCTTGGCGTGGAAGGCAAGCTTGGCAATACGGATATACAGATCTCCTACCATTGTAACCGACTTTGTGTAACCCTAACCCTCTCCGGTGTCTATATAAACCGGGGGGTTTTAGTCCGTAGGACAACATACACATCAACAATCATACCATAGGCTAGCTTCTAGGGTTTAGCCTCTCCGATCTCGTGGTAGATCTACTCTTGTACTACCCATATCATCAATATTAATCAAGCAGGACGTAGGGTTTTACCTCCATCAAGAGGGCCCGAACCTGGGTAAAACTTCGTGTCCCTCGCCTCCTGTTACCATCCGGCCTAGACGCACAGTTCAGGACCCCCTACCCGAGATCCGCTGGTTTTGACACCGACATTGGTGCTTTCATTGAGAGTTCCTCTGTGTCATCGCCGTCAGGCTCGATGGCTCCTACGATCATCAATAGCGATGCAGTCCAGGGTGAGACCTTCCTCCCTGGACAGATCTTCGTCTCCGGCGGCTTCACACTGCGGGCCAATTCACTTGGCCATCTGGAGCAGATCGAAAGCTACGCCCCTGGCCGTCAGGTCAGATTTGGAAATTTAAACTACACGGCTGACATCTGCGGGGACTTGATCTCCGACGGATTCGAGCCACTGCCGAGCGCGCTGCACTGTCCCGACGAGCATGATCTAGCCCTGCCGCCGGACAGTGCCTTGGAGGCCGCACCCGCATCGGCTTTGACCTGTAATTCGGAGCCAACTGCGCCGATCGAGGATGGGCGGTTGGACGCCGCCTCGGGGGCTGCGATTCCAGCGGTGATTGAGCCGAACACCAGCCCCGCACTCCACGAGACTCGTGACTCCAAGGAGCCAGATTCCTCTCCGAACTCCGATCCCTCCGCGCCCCTGCCGATCGAATCCGATTGGGTGCCGATCATGGAGTTTACTGCCGAGGACATCTTTCAGCACTCGCCCTTCGGTGATATTCTGAAGACACTGAAGTCTCTCTCTTTATTAGGAGAGTCCTGGCCGGACTACGGTCAGCAAGGTTGGGATTCGGACGATGAAGAAATTCAAAGCCCACCCACCACCCACTTTGTAGCCACTGTCGATGATTTAACCGACATGCTCGACTTCGACTCTGAAGAAATCGATGGTATGGATGCCGATAAAGGAGACGATGAAGAACCAGCGCCTACTGGGCCTTGGAATGCCACCTCGTAATATGACGTATACATGGTGGACGCACCAAAAGATGACGACGAGGAGTGGAAGGACGCACCGAAGGCTTGTTCCCTCGAAAAGCTATCAAAGCGGCGGCGTAAGCGCCGCCCCAAATCCTGCCTCGACAAAAATAACGATCATACAGACCCAGCGCTGGAGCAGGGCGAACTGCTGCCGGACAACGGCAATCCGGATAATCAAACCGAACAAACAAACCCCATCAAGGATAATGGTCCAGACAACATAACGCCGGACAGACACCCGGAGCAGCAGAATGCCCGTAAAAGGCTTGTTGCCACCGCGAGGAGTCTTAAAAAGCAGAAGCAAAGGCTCAAGACCTCTCAAGACACACTCCAAATCAGATGGAGTAAAATACTCAACACAGCAGCAAGGTACGGCGATGATTGCCCCTCCAAGAGCTACCCAAAGCAGAAGCTGCTACCCGAATTCGATGAGGAGGCCTCAGACCCCCCACAACCAAACATCAAAGCAGCCACCTGGTCGGATAGACGACCCCTCTACCAACACAGAACGGCATTCAACGCCGCTCACAATACAACACGCGACCCATGCGAGGGCTCGCACCCAAAGGACGGTGCAACAAGATCCGTCTATGGACCACGCAAGCGCGCCCCAGCATACAATGCAACACAACAAACATACGAACAACGCGGCACACCCAGCTACAAGGGTGCCGCACACCCCCTATGTTTCACCGATGAGGTGTTGGACCATGAATTTCCAGAGGGAGTCAAGCCCGTAAACATAGAGGCATACGACGGAACAACAGACCCCGGGGTCTGGATTGAGGACTACATCCTTCATATCCATATGGCTCGAGGAGATGATCTCCACGCCATCAAGTACTTACCCCTCAAGCTCAAAGAGCCAGCTCATCACTGGCTCAAAGGCCTCCCCGAAAGCTCCATTGGAAGTTGGGAAGAGCTCGAAGACGCCTTCCGGGCAAATTTTCAAGGGACTTATGTCCGACCTCCGGATGCGGACGATCTGAGTCATATAACTCAACAGCCCAGAGAGTCAGCCTGAAAGCTTTGGAATAGGTTTCTTACTAAAAAGAACCAGATTGTCGACTATCCGGACGCCGAAGCCTTAGCGGCTTTCAAGCATAGCGTCCGTGACGAATGGCTCACCAGACACCTCGGCCAAAATAAGCTGAGAACGATGGACGCATTAACAAACCTCATGACCCGCTTTTGCGTGGGTGAGGACAGCTGGCTAGCCAGATGCAGCACCAGCGACCCCAGTACATCCGAAGCTAGAGATGAAAACGGGAAATCACGGCGCAACAGCAATAACAAACGCCGGAATAAAGAACACCGCATGAAGGGCACGGCAGTAAATGCTGGATTCAAAAGCTCTCGGCCAGGTCAAAACCCGCCCCTAAAGGCACCAGGGATGTACTGTCCAGCCTCAACAAAATTCTGGACCAAATATGTCAAATCCATAGTACCCCTGGTAAACCAGCTAATCATACCCACAGAGAATGTTGGGTCTTCAAGCAGTCCGGCAAGCTCAACGCCGTACACAAGGGGGAGGATACGCCAAGTGAGGACAAGGACGAGCCTCCCAAGCAAGACACAGGGGAACAAAAGAAATTTCCACCAGAAGTCAAAACAGTAAACGTGTTACACGTGATCAAAGGAAAAAAACAACGCGGCACCCCCAGAAAAATATACCCAAGTGCCTGTAACCGCGAGGTCCTGCCACTGGTCGTCTCAACCGATCATTTTCGACCATCGTGATTACTCATCAAGTATCCGGCACGCAGGATGGGTTGCCCTGGTATTAGACCCAGTAATTGGCGGATATCACTTCACGCGAGTCTTGATGGATGGTGGCAGTAGCCTAAACCTAATATATCAGGATACAATCAGCGGGATGGGGTTAGACCCAACACAAATTCGCCATAGCAATACTACCTTTAAAGGAGTAACGCCAGGCCCAGGGGCTCATTGCACGGGCTCCCTCCTACTACAAGTTATATTCGACTCCCTCGATAACTTCCGTCGCGAGCATCTAACTTTCCACATCGCTCCATTTCAAAGTGGCTATCAAGCACTGCTCGGACGCAAAGCGTTTGCTCGCTTTAATGCAATACCACACTACGCCTCCCTCACACTCAAGATGCCCGGTCCACGTGGCATCATTGCAGTGCATGGAAATATCAAGCGATCTCTGCGCGCCGAAGAGAGTGAGACTGCCTTGGTAGCCACACACTAAAGGCGCCCGGACCAGCGAAAGCATCCCATAGGTCGTCAAGACCTCAGACACAACTAATCGAGTCCGGCGCCGCTATAAACAGTCACACCCCTATTTGTCAATACAAGGGGCTCAACGCGCACAGACAAGTGGCAATTTCTTCTCACCTTGAATTATGCATGGTTTCTTTAAAAAAACTATCCTTCTGCACGACAACTTTTTCACCTAAATTCCTCTCTTTTATAGATGATCATCGTGCTACACCCGTCCAGGATACGGCACAATGGAGACACAGGCGCAGACGTGCAGTAGGGACCCGTTCCAAGGATTCTTTTTAGATTAAGACCCTGCGTAAACCTTTTTTACTGTCTCTTGTTGATACATCTCCACTAAAGGATGCTGACGTCTTGGCATGTGGCCACGCCAGAACAATGCCCGTACCTGGACAGAAGGGGCTTCTTACAAAGGCCATTATTTAGGCCCGGTTTATACCACTAAGACCGAATACCTTAGGGAGTGTTCGGCGTCGCGAGTTCGGCCTTATATGCATCAGCTCTGAATCATTGTCTTTGGTCAAATGTTGGGTTTTCCCGGCTCCTGTGTTTTGGTGCCTTATGTTCCGCTTTACCGGCTAAGGTAGCACCAGGAGAACTACTACAATTGTGCCCTGGTTCATCCGGACGAGCACCTCAGTAGAGAAAGCCGAAAACTGACTGTCATGATATAGCGTGAGACTGGTCAACCACTCGACGACCTGTTGGAATGATAGAATTCCTCCGCCTTAATGAAGGGTCGTTTTCCGGCCAGGCATGTACGCACCTCGAGATCGGGAGAGTGCGGAGCCACCAGGGGCTATCTCGTAGCCCCCCTGTCAAACTCCTATGGCTAAGTGAAAGTGCTACAGCATTATAGTCCGGTTTCCTCGCTCGCTTCGCTATCACCTCCTTAATAGGACCAAGACGTTGGGTTAAGTGTGAACGCGTGTTTGTGCGAGCACCTCCGCATTATATGCGTGAGGGTTGAAGCCGACGACTGCAATCTTTCAGGTTATACACATGTATACATAAACGGCCGCACAGGAGGCATCCTATTACTTTCAGGCAAAAGTATAAAAATAGCCTTACAAAAATTTATAAAAGCATTTCGCTTACAATGAGATTACATATCACTCAAACATAATATTTTTTGAGCACTGGGTCTCTATCAAACGAGCACCCTCAAGAACTTCTTCAAAGTAATGCTCAGCAGCCCTTCGACCTATGGCCGAATCCCCCGCTGCAACGGTGGTAGCATCCATCTCTGCGCAGTATGCTTTAACACGGGCAAAGGCCATCCGTGCGCCCTCTATGCACGCCGACCTCTTCATCGCATCAATGCGTGGCACCACGTCAAGGAACTGCTGCACCAAGCCGAAATAAGAGTCCGGTTTTGACCTTTCCGGCCATAGATGATCTACAACAGACCTCATGGAGAGTCCGGACAACCTATTTAGTTCGGCCAATTGGTCACTCAATAAAAGTGGACGCTCGGGAGAATGGAATTGTCTCCAAAACAGCCGGTCTACTTCATGGTCTGTCAGACCCTGGAAATACTTGGCCGCATCGGCAGCGCTCGCCGCCAAATCCATGTATACATCCTCCGAACTCCACAGCCGATCCAGAGGAGCATATCGTGGATCTCCGAACTTCCTCCGCAACATAAAGGATTTCCCGGCTACAATATCTCCGGCTTCCCGTAGCTCCTCCTTCTTTGCCCTCATAGCAGAGCGGAGGTCCTTTCTCGTCGCAACAGCCTTCTCAAGGTCCGATACCTTCGCTTGGTTTTCCTTTTCGAGAACCCAGCAACGGTCAGTGGCGGCTTTTAATTCTATGGCCATCTTGTCTCGGCTCTCGCCATGTGCGACCTTCTTGGCTCGCAACTCTTCGGCCGCCTTCAAAGCAGCCGCATTACCCAACCTCGCTTGTTCCTTGGCTCGGGCAAGTTCCGCCCGTAAGGCTTCAACGGTGGCAGCTCCATCTGCAGTCATAACATATTAAAGATACGGGCTTCATACTGCTCTTACTATGCAGCGTTTACCAGATAATGACACTTACCCTGTGCCTTGTCTAGCCTTTTTTAACAAGCTCGATGTCGGCGTCTGCCACATCCAACTGCCGTTCTAAATGGGCAAACTCGCTCGTCCGGCTAGCCACCGGAGCTTCCATTACCTTCACATAAAGGCAGTATGGTTATTACCTGGGAATATGATCCTCTGTTCGTCGTCATTTCCGATGACAACCAGAGTCTCAGGGGCTACTATCTACACAGGGCACACCTAGCATGTGCAGGACTATCATACATTCTTTTACGTACCTCAAAGCCCGTCAGCAGACTCATAAAAGCTTCATGCAATCCGCTTTCGGCGGACGATATCCTCTCCATCACCGTATTCATCAGCACATGGTGTTCGTCTGAGATGGTCGCTCGCCCCACCAACTCCCTCAGAACATCTGATCGCACACTAGACGGTGCCGGACTCTTTTGTCCGCTCTCTTCGGGAACCGGACACTGGGAGCTTCGGGGGTCAACGGGATTATTTTCTGGCCTCGCCGGACTCAGAGAAGCCCTCCGCGACGACACTTCAGGGTCACCCGCTTCCGAAGCGGAGGAGTCCGGAGGAGGCGTTTCACTCTCCATCATCTCTGGAAGGAGATCCCCCGAAGACGAGCTCATTTGAGAGGGGCTAAGGCCCGAACTGCAAAGATATATGCGGTGGTTACTCTCTCAGAAGAAAAAGATGGCGTATCTGTACTATTAAAGTATTTTGGGTCACTTACGACTTGTGGGAGAATTGATCCCCCCGCGAACTTTGTGCGGCAACAGCACCCCCCAGGGTAAGACCCTCTGTGGGAGACTTCTTCTCCTGTTTGGAAGCTTCGGCTTCCGAACCCCCGGGCGCGGTCCTTTTCCTCCCCTGGTCGTCCTCCTTCATGAAGACGCTCGCTCCCTCGGTTAGAATGGGCAGTGTTGGGGGCCCGCGTCCGCCCGTATTATCCTCCTCGGTATCTTCCTTCAAGGGCTCCGGGCAGGGTGCGACCTGGAGCATCTTTTACAGTACCAGATTTTCCAAACCCTCGGGAAGGGGGGGCGAACACCGGATCAGCTTCGCCTTTGTAAGCCAGTCCTGGTCAAAAAGCAAACTCTCAGAGATAACTTCATAACAAGTGAGAGATAGTATATTCGGCCAGAAGATTCCTTACCTGTTCGGCGGCACGGATACTGCTCAGGCCCATGTCCTAGGTGATTTCCGGACACTCCACTTGAGGTCCGAAGAACGACTTGTACATCACCTCGTGCGTCAGGCCAAGGAAATTTTGAATGACACGCGGTCCCTCGGGATTGAACTCCCACAAGCGAAGGGGCCGGTGCACGGCTGGATTTGACGGACCAGCATGACTTGTATCACCGCAATCAAATTGAGATCTCCATTAAAGAGATCTCGAATGCGGCTTTGCAGCATAGGCACGTCCTTGGCTGGACCCCAGCTCAGTCCTCGGCTAATCCATGACATCAGTTGTGGTGGAGGGCCCGAGCGGAAAACGGGGGCGGCCGCCCACTTGGCGCTTCTAGGAGCCGTGATGTAGAACCACACCTGTTGCCACAATTCAGATACCTCTGGGATGGGACCTTTGGGCCATGGAGCTCCCTTCATATTGCGTATTGAGGCACCTCCACACGCCGCATGTTGCCCCTCGATCGTCTTTGGCTTTACTTCAAAGGTCTTGAGCCATAGGCCAAAGTGGGGGTAACCCGGTGGAAGGCCTCGCACACGACGATAAATGTCGTGATATGAAGAAAGGAGTCCAGAGCTAGATCATGGAAATCTAGCCCATAGTAAAACATCAAGCCCCTGACGAAAGGATCCAAAGCAAGGCCTAGACCTCGGAGGAAGTGGGAGACGAACACGACGCTCTCGTTGGGTTCGGGGGAAGGGACGGCCTGCCCCCAGGGAGGCAGCCGATGCAAAATCTCGGCGGTCAGATATCTGGCCTCCCTCAACTTTTTGATGTCTTCTTCCGTGACGGAGGAAGGCACCCATCGGCCTTGAAGGCTAGATCCGGACATGACTGAAGGTTCGGAGCACCGGACCTGGACCTTGGGCGTTTGAGCTTGAGGCGGGGGAAGGATTCGATTGAACACGGGAGGGAAAAGTAGAAAGCCTTGTCCCTTTATAAAGAGGGTGAATATCAAGCGTCCTCTCCGTGTCCGCTTGGACTTGCCTATAATCTAGGAGTCCCAGAAGCGGTTGGGTTACCCACGCCTGTTGATGAGAATCCCGGAATAAGGGGACATGATCTCTACTTTAACAAGACGTGCCAATGAAAACCGCCTCGCGTAACACGCTGAGGTGGGTAATAAAACGACTCGGACAAAGACTTGGCCGTGGTGTGTCACGCTACAGAATACGTCAGCAGATTAGATTTGTGTAAATATTGTTCTCTCTATGGCACTATGTGGAAACTTATTTTGCAGAGCCGGACACTATCTTTGTGTTCAAAATCTTCTATGAAGTACTTGGAGGAGGAACCCGCCTTGCAATGTCGAAGATAAACTGCGCCGCCGGACTCATCCTCATTGAAGCCTGGTTCAGGGGCTACTGAGGGAGTCCTGGATTAGGGGGTGTCCGGATGGCCGGACTATACCTTCAGCCGGACTCCCGGACTATGAAGATATAAGATTGAGGACTTCGTCACGTGTCCGGACGGGACTTTCCTTGGCGTGGAAGGCAAGCTTGGCGATACGGATATACAGATCTCCTACCATTGTAACCGACTTTGTGTAACCCTAACCCTCTCCGGTGTCTATATAAACCGAGGGGTTTTAGTTCGTAGGACAACATACACATCAACAATCATACCATAGGCTAGCTTCTAGGGTTTAGCCTTTCCAATCTCGTGGTAGATCTACTCTTGTACTACCCATATCATCAATATTAATCAAGCAGGACGTAGGGTTTTACCTCCATCGAGAGGGCCCGAACCTGGGTAAAACTTCGTGTCCCTCGCCTCCTGTTACCATCCGGCCTAGACGCACAGTTCGGGACCCCCTACCCGAGATCCGCCAGTTTTGACACCGACAGCTGCCAAGATGCCAACTCAAGAGGAGGCATCTGAGTACTTTTTGAAAAGCAAGCAAGATCAGCTTGGCTACCTGATTTCATCCACTCTGAGGATTGAGAAGGGACTGGACACCCTGACTCAAAACCAGGGGAGCTTGGAAAGAATCGTGGAGCAAAAATTCTATGATTTAGATGTCAAAGTAACTGAGATTCAGTCAGCTGTGGAGCAGCTACAAGATGATATGCAGGAGAGGAAGGGCAGAACAACCACTCATGCATTTGCCAGAGTGCCTCGAGCTCAGAGATCAACTGCAGTGCCTGTTCCAGACACTAGAGCCACTTCATCTGCACCAGCTATAGCTTCAGTGCCACCAGCTCCATCCACATCAACTGAAGCCTTCGTCCTTGGTGTTCTCCGGACACCACCACCTGAAGACCAAGCTTGAGAGACATTCTAGTGCTATGCATTTTCTATGAACTTTTTGGTAACTTGTTGCCAAAGGAGGAGAAAAATGTATAGATCATAGGCTTCAAGAGAGAGCGTTGCTTTTTATTCTCTCTTGCTTTGGTGGTTGAACTTTGTTTGTCTTTTGATTGCTTGAGATACTATGCTATTATTTGTGAGACATTGATGATCATGTGGTTGATCATAAGCTACACTTATGATTGTTAGATGATATTATCTTACTTATCCTTATATGATCATTCACTTTGCTTGGTGATGAGTGCATGTATTTAATTCTTATCATTTTGAGCGCTCCACCAAGATGTATGTGACATCGAAGAGTAACCCATGATCCTAACTCATTCTGCATTTGCAGTCCAAAGCAAATCTTAATATATGCACAAATTTAGGGGGAGCTCTTTCTTTTCACATACTTCTCAAAGTGACAATATCTTTCACTCCTATTATCATTTGTCGAAGCTTTGATCTATATGTTGTCATCAATTACCAAAAAGGGGGAGATTGAAAGTGCAACTATCCCTGGGTGGTTTTGGTAATTCCTAACAACATATAGCTCATTGAGCTAACATTATTCCAAGATTAATATTTCAGGAAAAGCTCAATGAATGGCATGGCATGGATGAGGAAAGTGGATCCCTCAAAATTCTAAGGACAAAAAGTTTGGCTCAAGCTTCAAGATCAAGACTCTACATTTTATATTTTAGTGATCGAAGATCACATTGAGTCAAAGCCAATACTATCAAGGAGGGATGAGGTGCTTCTTAATGGCTTGCTTGCTCAAAATGCTTAGTGATATGCTCCAAAACCCTCAACTACCATCCCACATCAACATATGACCTAAACCAAAAGTCAAACTCGGCCCCACCGATTATTTCGATCCGGCGTCACCGAGTTTCAAATGTCATAGCCACTGCCACAAACCCTAGGCAAATCGGTCTCACCGATCGGGATCTCAGTCTCACCGAGATGGGATTGTAATCTCTCTATTTCCCTTCGTAATGTTTCGGTCTTACCGAGATGACCGATCGGTCCCACCGAGATTGCAATGTAAACTCTCTGTTTCCCTTTTGTAACATTTTGGTCTCACCGAGATGAACGAATCGGTCCCATCGAGTTTACCTGACCAACTCTCTGGTTAGCTTATTACCAAAATTGGTCCCACCGAGTTTGTGTAATCGGTCAAACCGAGATTACGTTATGCCCTAACCCTAACCATATCGGTTCTACCAAGTTGTATCTCAGTCCCACCGAAAATCCTAACGGTCACTAGGTTTGCTGAATCGGTCCGACCGAGTTTAACCATTCGGTCCCACCGAGTTTGGCAAATTGTGTGTAACGGTTAGATTTTGTGTGGAGGCTATATATACCCCTCCACCCACTCTTCATTCATGGAGAGAGCCATCAGAACATACCTACACTTCCAATACACATTTTCTGAGAGAGAACCACCTATACTTCTGTTGAGGTCAAGATATTCCATTCCAACCATATGAATCTTGATCTCTAGCCTTCCCCAAGTTGCTTTCCACTCAAATCTTCTTTCCACCAAATCCAAATCATGTGAGAGAGAGTTGAGTGTTGGGGAGACTATCATTTGAAGCACAAGAGCAAGGATTTCATCATCAACACAAAATTTGTTACTTCTTGGAGAGTGGTGTCTCCTAGATTGGCTAGGTGTCACTTGGGAGCCTCCGACAAGATTGTGGAGTTGAACCAAGGAGTTTGTAAGGGCAAGGAGATCGCCTACTTCGTGAAGATCTACCGCTAGTGAGGCAAGTCCTTCGTGGGCGACGGCCATGATGGAATAGACAAGGTTGCTTCTTCGTGGACCCTTCGTGGGTGGAGCCCTCCGTGTACTCGCGCAACCGTTACCCTCTGTGGGTTGAAGTCTCCATCAACGTGGATGTACGATAACACCACCTATCGGAACCACGACAAAACATCCGTGTCTCCAATTGCGTTTGAATCCTCCAAACCCTTCCCTTTACATTCTTGCAAGTTGCATGCTTTACTTTCCGCTGCTCATATACTCTTTTGCATGCTTGCTTGAATTGTGTGGAGATTGCTTGACTTGTGCTAAGATAGCTAAAATCTGCCAAGAACTAAAATTGGGAAAAGGCTAGATTTTTATTTGGTCAAGTAGTCTAATCACCCCCCTCTAGACATACTTTCGATCCTACAGTTTTGTTGCTATGTTAGAGTGCAGTAGCTTAGTTTCTTGTTGCATTTTAGATGGCATCGTGCTGTTAATCGCAGGATAGTGCCATTATTGTTTTGCTTGCCATTTGCAAACCGTGCATACAATTCCGGTGATCTTTATATCGATTTCGACCGAAATCAACTCATCTTTCCAGCGGCGCTCTTGGTTTGCCAAGTTGAGGCCTGGTTCAATCTTTTTCTTCCAGAGCACGCATATGCATTGCATATTACATCCCGCATAGCATGCCTTGTTTTGCATCATGTTGCTTGCGCATTGCACCATGGTTGATTGTGGTTCCCTTTGCTTGTGTTCTTGCTTTGGGTAGAGCCGGGAGACAAGTACATGATCGAGGAACCCATTGAGTACGCTTACGAGGATCAAGCTTACGTCAACTCGGAGAACTTTGCAGGCAAGATGACCATACCCTCGAAATCACTTCTATCTTTGCTTGCTAGTTGCTCGCTCTATTGCTATGCCTATGCCTCGATACCTACCACATGCTTTATCATGCCTCCCATATTGCCATGTCAAACCTCTAACCCACCTTGTCCTAGCAAACCGTTGTTTGGCTATGTTACCGCTTTGCTCAGCCCCTCTCATAGCGTTGCTAGTTGCAGGTGAAGATTTGGAGTTTGTTCCTTGTTGGAACATGTTTATTGTTGGGATATCATTATTATATCTTGTTGATTTTAATGCACCTATATACTTGGTAAAGGGTGGAAGGCTCGGCCTTATGCCTGGTGTTTTGTTCCACTCTTGCCGCCCTAGTTTCCGTCATACCGGTGTTATGTTCCTTGATTTTGCGTTTCTTATGCAGTTGGGTTATAATGGGAACCCCTTGACAGTTCGCCTTGAATAAAACTCCTCCAGCAAGGCCCAACCTTGGTTTTACATTTGCCTAACCACCTATAACCTTCCCTTGGGTTTTCGCGAGCCCGAGGGTCATCTTTATATTAAACCCCCCCGGGTCAGTGCTCCTCTGAGTGTTGGTCGAAATGGGCAGCCTGCGGGGCCACCTCGGGGCAAATCGAGGGTTGGTTCTACTCGTAGCTTGACCTATCCGGTGTGCCCTGAGAACAAGATAAGTGCGAATCCTATCGGGATTTGTCGGCACATCGGGCGGCTTTGCTGGTCTTGTTTTACCATTGTCGAGATGTCTTGTAACCAGGATTCCGAGTCTGATCGGGTCGTCCTGGGAGAAGGAATATCCTTCGTTGACCGTGAGAGCTTGTGATGGGCTAAGTTGGGACACCCCTGCAGGGTTTGAACTTTCGAAAGTCGTGCCCGCGGTTATGGGAAGATGGGAATTTGTTAATGTCCGGTTGTAGAGAACCTGAAACTAAACTTAATTAAAATGAATCAACAGCGTGTGTAGCCGTGATGGTCTCTTTTCGGCGGAGTCCGGGAAGAGAACACGGTCTCGTGTTATGCTTGAACGTAAGTATTTCTAGGTTCACTTGTTGATCATAGATTCTCGAATGTGCTTTGCCTTCTCTTCCTGCTCTCTTTTGCGTAAGGTAGCCACCATATATGCTAGTGCTTGCTGCAGCTCCACCTCACATACCTTTTCCCTACCCATAAGTTTAAATAGTCTTGATCGCGAGGGTGTGAAATTGCTGAGTCCCCGTGACTCACAGATTACTTCCAAAACCAAATGCAGGTGTCGATGATGCCATTCCAGGAGATGCGACTGAACTCAAGTGGGAGTTTGATGAGGACTCAGGATGTTACTACGTTTCCTTTCCAGACGATCAGTAGTGGAGCCCAGTTGGGGCGATCGGGGATCTTATGCATTTCGGGTTGTCTTTATTTTGGTTCCGTAGTCGGACCTTGATTGTATCTGGATGATGTAATGCTATATTTATGTATTGTGTGAAGCGGTGATTGTAAGCCAACTATGTACCTCTTTCTTATTCAGTACATGGGATGTGTAAAGATTACCCCTCTTGCGACATGCCTACAATGCAGTTATGCCTCTAAGTCGTGCTCCGACACATGGGAGATATAGCCGCATCGTGGGTGTTACAAGTTGGTATCAGAGCCTTCCCCGACTTAGGAGCCCCCTGATTGATCGAATCGCTGGCGTTGTTGAGTTTAGAAAAATGTTTTGAGTCTTTTAGGATTATATATATCGGAGAGTAGGATTCTTTTTACTCCTCAGTCCCTTCGTCGCTCTGGTGAGGCATCCTAATGTAGAGTTTTGACTCTTCTCTTCTTAAATTTCCCTAAAAAAATTTAGGATCATGCGGGTATCTTGGAATCGTTTTGATGGTTTTGTGATGAGAACATTCTTCTTGGTGCCTCCTGACATTTAGGGGTTGTGGCAGTGTCCCGGGAAGTTGAGCTCCGAGGTGTTGTCGTCACAATTTTATCATTGCAGTTCTGGAATACCTGAGTTTCACCGACATCGAAAATCTCTTTTATGCAGTTGTTGGTGAGATAACCTCGACGCCACCCAGTACTGGGGCGGGAGTTCAGGAGTATTGCCATAACTCGTATAACGGATGCTTTTTGAAGGTTGAGGTAAATGATTTCCAAAGGTTTCTTGGTTATGTTTTGAAGGATGGATACAGCTGGATGTAGGATTTGCTAGTTTTGGGTGAGATATTATGCTTCCCCTATATCCCCAACACCTGATTGCATATCCAGAAAGTTTTGGGAGTTTCATAGGTGGGAATTCATGTAGCTCTAGTATTTCTTCCGCAGATATTTGGTTTGTGATTGGGTAATTTGTACCAAGTATTTGTTCATGTCCGCACCTTGTTGTTTTATTCATCTACCTCTATCTAAGTGGCTTCTCAATTTATGGAAGTGTGATCATTTAATTTGGAATTCATTCGTTCATTCTTGTTCGAATGTTAAGGCTACATGTTGCAATTTCGATCCATTTGATTCAGCTTGAATATATGTCTTTCAAGATGCTAACGGATGTCACCCTATTCAGGATGGCTCCTCCAACGCGTCAAAATCCGGAACCACTGCCACCACCTCCACCTTCGGAGGCATGGCAAGCCGTGATGGCCGCTACCAACGCCAACACACAGTTGATTATGCAACTCTTGCAAGAGTGCAACCAAGGAAATCAAGGCAATGGCAACAATCAAACTCAGTTTGCTACCCTCAACCAGTTCCTCGCAAACCAGCCGAAGACCTTCAGTAACTGTGTCGAGGCCACAGACATTGATGATTGGCTTGTGGATATCTGCAAACATTTCGAGTGCAGCAACGTCAGGCCTGAGGACTTTGTCAAGTTTGCCTCATTCCAACTCAAAGACCAAGTTGTTGAGTGGTATCAACAATACAAAGATTCCAGAGGAGGTCGTGTGATTACCTGGGATGATTTCCGCCAAGACTTCAGAGCTCACCACATTCCTCAAAGTGTTGTTGAGAGAAAGCGTGAGGAGTTCCGCAATCTGAAGCAAGGCAGCTTGTCTATTTACCAATACAACATCATGTTCCCGAAGCTCGCTCGTCTCGCCAAGCAAGACGTCCCTGACGAGAAGAGCGTGATTTATTAGTTCAGAGGTGGCCTC
This sequence comes from Triticum dicoccoides, assembly GCF_002162155.2. Taxonomy (NCBI): domain Eukaryota; kingdom Viridiplantae; phylum Streptophyta; class Magnoliopsida; order Poales; family Poaceae; genus Triticum; species Triticum dicoccoides. The sequence continues at coordinate 492,594,531 of NC_041392.1, forward strand.
AGAGAAGATCTGCAACTAGCTCTTGTGCTTTTTGAGCCGAAAAAGTATGATGAATTCTACAATATGGCATTAAAGCAAGAGGCCGCTCAGCTCAAGTGCGATGCTTCCAAGAAGAGAGTCAGGGATGCAACTCCTTCTTCTTCAACTCAAGTGGCAGCTAAGCAGCAAAAGTACTGGTTGCCTCCTCCTCCTTCGTCCCGTCAGCCTTATCAGCAGAAGAGCAAAGGTGGCAATGGATCTTCCCACCCACCCAACCCAGGCTTTCAGAACAAAACTTCGTCTCATGCTCCAAGGTCAAGTGCTCTGTATCACCACCCGCTCTTAGAGGTCACGTGCAACAAGTGTCAGCAGAAGAGTCACTATGCAAACAAATGCTTCAACCAGAGGCGTATTCCTCCTCCTCCTCCTCCTCCTCCTGTGAGATCTGCCAGCAATGCAGTGGTCAAGCATAATCCCAAGCATGCCAAGGTCAACATGATGAATGCATCTCAGGTAGAGGACTCGTCAGAAGTGATCATGGGTAACCTTCCTGTAAATGATATTCCTGCAGAATTTCTTTTTGATACTGGTGCATCGCATTGTTTCATGTCAAGACCATTTTTTTGCCAAGAACGAATTCACTTCTTCTCATTTGGGCAAATCCATGGATATCGTTTCTCTGGATAAACGGTTGAGTGCCAGTTTGGTGGTTCCAGATGTTTCTATTAAGATGGGTGACTATAAGTTTATGTCTTCTTCAATGGTCCTTGGTAACTCGGATATTGATCTAATTCTCGGCATGGACTGGCTTTCTAAGCACAAGGCTCAACTTGATTGTGCTGCCAGGCAGATTCAACTGACACACTCATCTGAGGATGTGATCATCTTTGCCGCTCATGATGATACCATTCGACTGTTTTCTCTCAATGAGAAGGGTGAGTTGGATGCCATCTCTCAGATTCCAGTCGTTTGTGAATATCAAGACGTCTTTCCAGAAGAGCTTCCAAGAATGCCTCCTCACCGGCCAGTTGAATTCGTCATTGATCTTGAGCCTGGCACAGAACCTGTTTGCAAACATCCTTACAAGCTTGGACCAGAAGAGTTGAAGGAGCTGAAGAAACAACTCGATATTCAAGAGCGTATGGGTCTCATCCGACCAAGTTCTTCTCCTTGGGGTTGTGGTGTTCTTTTTGTCAAGAAGAAGGATGGCACGGACCGACTTTGCGTCGACTACCGTCCATTGAACAAGAAGACCATAGAGAACAAGTACCCACTTCCCAACATCAATGAGATTTTCGAACAACTCAAAGGTGCTCAAGTATTCTCCAAGCTCGACCTCCATATGGGCTATCATCATATTCGCATTCGTGAACAAGATATCCCCAAGACAGCATTCAGGACAAGCTATGGTTTTATGAATACACTGTCATGTCTTTCGGCCTTGTCAACGCTCCTCCAACATTCTCTCGCATGATGAACTTCATCTTCAACCCCTACACAAATGACTTCGTCTTGGTCTATCTCGATGACATTTTGGTCTTTTCCAAGAACAAGGAGGATCATGCCAAGCACTTGAGATTGGTGCTCGACAAACTCAGAGAACATCAGTTCTATGCGAAGTTTTCAAAGTGTGAGTTTTGGCTCGATGAGGTTCTCTACCTTGGGCATATCATCTCCGCCAAGGGCATAGCTATTAATCCTGAGAAGGTGTCTGCAATTGTGAATTGGGAACCGCCTCAGAATGTGAAGCAGCTCTGTAGCTTCCTTGGGCTTGCAAGCTATTGTCGAAGGTTCATTGAGAATTTCTCTAAGACCGTGAAGCCTCTTTCCAACCTTCTCCAGAAGCATGTGAAGTATGTCTGGACGCCTGAATGTGACATCTCTTTCAACACCCTCAAAGAGAAGTTAGTCATAGCTCCACTTCTGACTCCTCCTGATGAATCCAAACCATTCGAGGTTTTCTGTGATGCTTCCCTACAAGGTCTCGGTGCTGTGTTAATGCAAGAGAAGAAAGTTGTGGCCTATACCTCTCGCCAGTTGAAGCCCAACGAAAAGAACTACCCCACTCATGACCTCGAGTTGGCGGCAGTTATTCATGCTCTTTTAACTTGGAGACATCTCTTGTTGGGAAGAAAAGTGGACATCTTCATTGATCATAAGAGCCTCAAGTACATCTTCACTCAGCCCAACCTCAACCTCAGGCAGACTCGTTGGGTCGAAATGATTCAAGAGTATAATCCGAGTATTGAATGTAATCCAGGCAAGGCCAATGTAATTGCTGACGCTTTGAGCGGGAAGGCTTACTGCAATAGTTTGATTCTCAAGCCCTACCAACCGGATCTTTGTGAAGCTTTCCGCAAACTTAATCTCCAAGTTGTTCCTCAAGGATTCCTTGCCAACCTCCAAGTCTCTCCTACTTTGGAAGATCAGATTCGTGAGGCTCAACTTCTTGATGCAATGGTGAAAAAGGTGAGGATTGGGATTGCCAAGAGCCAACCCAAGTACAAGTGCTATCGCCTTGATGACAAAGATACTCTATTCTTCGAGGATCGCATTGTTGTTCCTAAGGGTGACCTTCGTAAAGTCATTTTGAACGAGGCTCACAATTCACTCCTTTCTATTCATCCTGGAGTACAAAGATGTACCATGACCTCAAGCAGTCGTATTGGTGGACTCGAATGAAGCACGAGATTGCTTAGTTCGTGAATGAATGTGATGTCTGCAGAAGAGTGAAAGTAGAACACCAACGACCAGCTGGTCTCCTGCAACCTCTTGCCATTCCAGAATGGAAGTTTGACCATATTGAGATGGACTTCGTGACTGGTTTTCCCAAGTCCAAACTTGGCAATGATGCTATCTTCGTTGTCATCGACAAGCTCGCTAAAGTGGCTCATTTTCTTCCTATCAAAGAATCTATCACAGCAGCTCAGTTGGCAGAGCTATATACCTCCAGGATTGTCTCTTTGCACGGCATTCCGCAGTTGATATCTTCATATTGTGGAAGCATCTTCACTTCTAAGTTTTGGGATTCCTTCCAAAAGGCCATGGGCACCAACATTCGCTTCAGCACAGCCTTTCATCCTCAAACTAGTGGACAAGTCGAGCGAGTCAATCAAATTCTTGAAGATATGCTCAGGGCATGTGTCATTTCTTTCGGTATGAAGTGGGAAGATTTTCTTCCATATGCCGAGTTCTCCTACAACAACAGCTTCCAAGTGAGTTCGGGCAAGGCCCCATTTGAGATTCTCTATGGCAGAAAGTGTCATACACCTCTTAACTGGTCAGAGACTGGTGAACGCCAACTTCTTGGCAATGACTTGATCACAGAGGCTGAAGAAATGTGCAAAGTCATTCGTGAAAATCTCAAAGCCGCGCAATCGCGCCAGAAGAGTTACTATGATAGCAAGCATCATGACTTGGCTTTCGAGATCGGAGATCATGTCTACCTTCGCGTCTCTCCAATGAAAGGTACTCGTTGCTTCGGTATGAAAGGGAAGCTTGCCCCTAGATACGTGGGTCCTTTCAAGATCATTGGAAAAAGAGCGACCTCGCCTATCAACTTGAGCTTCCATCCAACTTTGCAAACATGCACGACGTGTTTCACGTGTCTCAGCTTCGCAAGTGTTTCAAGACTCCTGACCGCACCATCAACTTTGAAGAGATTGATCTCCAAGAAGACCTGTCTTATCATGAGCATCTCGTTGCTATTCTTGAAGAAACTGAGCGCAAGACTCGCAACAAGTCTATCAAATTCCTAAAAGTGAAGTGGTCACATCATTCCGACCATGAAGCCACCTCGATACGCGAGGACCACCTCCGTTCTGCATATCCGAAGTTTTTCCAGTCCTAGATCTCGGGACGAGATCCTTTCGTAGTGGTGGAGTGTTGTAACGCCCCGTATGTAACTTGCCATATTTGTATTCCAACTCTTGCCATCTTCGGCACTAAGTTATGATATTCCCTCGTGGTTGGGTTTTGTCTTTGTTTTGCAGTTTTTTCCATGTCATGCATATCATATCATGTCATCATGTGCATCGCATTTGCATACGTGTTCGTCTCATGCACCCAAGCATTTTCCCCATTGTCCGTTTTGCATTCCGGCACTCCTATGTCCTCCAGCGTTCCCTTTTGCCTATTTTCGTGTGCGGGTGTTAAACGTTCTCGGATTGGACCGAGACTTGCCAGGAGGCCTTGGTTCACTACCCGTAGACCGCCTGTCAAGTTTCGTGCCATTTGGAGTTCGTTTGATACTCCAACGGGTTAACCGAGGAACTGTAAAGGCCTCGTGTGTGTTGCAGCCCAACACCCCTCCAAAGTGGACCAAAACCCATCCAAACCCCCTCCATCCTCTCGTTCGTTCGATCACGATCGCGTGGCCGAAAACCGCACTCCATTTGGACTCTCCTACCTCCCAGAATCTATAAATAGGCCTCCCCCTCCGAAATTTCGGGTCCAAACCCTAGCACCCTCTCCCCTCCACGCCACCGGACGTGTTCGGGCGCCGCCGGAAAAAATCCCGCCGTCGCCTACCACCACGTATCGCCTCCGGATTCGCCGCCGCCCCGTGCCCACATCCCCGCACCGCTACCCGTGCGCCGGCCCGCCGGGCCCAGGCGGGGCCCTCCCGGCTCGGCTCGCCGCCCGCCACAGCCTGGCAACCGCGCCTCCTGTGCGTCGCCGCCTTCGTCACCACCCGCGTCGGCCGCCGCCGTCCCTCGCCGGCCGGAGCCGAGCTCCGCCGCGACGGGATCCGTGCCGGCCGCCTCCGCTCCTCCGCCCGGCGCCGCACGCCTCCGGCGACCTCGCTCGCCGCCACCTCGCCGGCCTCCGCCGCCGTCCCCTGCCGGCGCCGCCCCGGTTTCCAACTCCGGCGATGTCCTCCCCATCTCCGGCCACCGTGAGGACGCGAACTCCGGCGAGATCTCGGCGCACTTTGGATCTAGTGCTACAGTAAACCCTAGATCCCGAGGTCCATTTTCGTCACTAAGTCCTTCTCCGTTCATAATTTTTAGCCTTGTTCATCGCATCATAACTCCGCATCCGTAGCTCCGTTTCATGCGTGCAATATATCAAATTGTTCTTATTGATGTGCTCTTCATTTCATCCCATTGCACCATGCTTTTTTGAGTCCATCTTGATGCCCTAAATGCTGTTGCAAGAGTGCTACAAAATGTTAGTTTCTGTTTCTTAACAGATTATGGACATTTGTCATTTTTGCCATGTTTAATGTGTGCCTCCTATGAACTTGAGCCCTACATGTGTTTTGGGCAACGCCATGCCATCTTTACAGGGGTGTATGCCATGTATTTTTGTGATAAATGTGGTGACTAGCACAAGCATGAAAAGTAGCTCTCGTGATGTTGCTGATTTCAGGGACTTAGAATTCTTCTAAGTCATTTCCCTGATGTTATTTTTATGCCATGTATTCATGTTGCTACAGAGTCATCCATGCCTATTTTGAGCATGTTCAGTAAGGATGTTTTGAGATATTGTTATGTTCTATCCATCCATGTCTTTGTTTGCAATTATGGAGTACCATAGCATGACTCAATCTTGCTCTACTTTTGCTATAAAATGTTTCTGGCAGATTGTTTACATGTTCATCAATTTTGCTAAGGTTGTTGTAGTTGATCCATGCATGCTATGAGATTGTTCTTGCCATGGTTATCTTATTGATCATGTCTTCTTGCTGGGTGTATGCTTAGTTTGTCATGCAATGCCTTGTGGTGAGTGCATCGAGCTCGCAAACATGCCTACGTAACTCTGTTTTATGCCATGTCCAGTTTTCTGCTAAGCCTGAATCTGTTAACGAAACTTGCTATGTTTACATGGTTGCCATCATATCTTCTCATCCTTTTTGGCTTATGGTCAGTAAGGGACTTTTGTTATATGCTTTGAGTAGTTTCATGCAATGCCTTGCTTTGCCATGATATGTTCCTGTAGCATGTTGTTATTTTGCTCCAAACATTGCTTCCTGATGTTAATTCCTGGCATGTTGTTATTTTCACTAAGTCTGTGAACCTGATATCTTTTGCACTTTTGCCATGCTTGTTTGAACCTGCTATTGTGTGAATTAGCCATAGCTTAGTGTTCATATTTTGTCAACCATCTTGAGTGGATCACTGCAATGTGTTTTGTTGCTATGTTAGAGTGCAGTAGCTTAGTTTCTTGTTGCATTTTAGATGGCGTCGTGCTGTTAATCGCATGATAGTGTCATTATTGTTTTGATTGCCATTTGCAAACCGTGCATCCGATTCCGGTGATCTTTATATCGATTTCGACTGAAATCAACTCATCTTTCCAGCGGCGCTCTTGGTTTGCCAAGTTAGGCCTGGTTCAATCTTTTTCTTCCGGAGAACGCATATGCATTGCATATTACATCCCGCATATCATGCCTTGTTTTGCATCATGTTGCTTGCGCATTGCACCGTGGTTGATTGTGGTTCCCTTTGCTTGTGTTCATGTTTTGCGTAGAGCCGAGAGACGAGTACGTGATCGAGGAACCCATTGAGTACGCTTACGAGGATCAAGCTTACGTCAACTCGGAGAACTTTGCAGGCAAGATGACCATACCCTCGAAATCACTTCTATCTTTGCTTGCTAGTTGCTCGCTCTATTGCTATGCCTATGCCTCGATACCTACCACATGCTTTATCATGCCTCCCATATTGCCATGTCAAACCTCTAACCCACCTTGTACTAGCAAACTGTTGTTTGGCTATGTTATCGCTTTGTTCAGCCCCTCTTATAGCGTTGCTAGTTGCAGGTGAAGATTTGGAGTTTGTTCCTTGTTGGAACATGTTTATTGTTGGGATATCATTATTATATCTTGTTGATTTTAATGCACCTATATACTTGGTAAAGGGTGGAAGGCTCGGCCTTATGCCTGGTGTTTTGTTCCACTCTTGCCGCCCTAGTTTCCGTCATACCGGTGTTATGTTCCTTGATTTTGCGTTCCTTACGTGGTTGGGTTATAATGGGAACCCCTTGACAGTTCGCCTTGAATAAAACTCCTCCAGCAAGGCCCAACCTTGGTTTTACATTTTCCTAACTACCTATAACCTTACCTTGGGTTTTCGCGAGCCCGAGGGTCATCTT
>NC_041392.1:492601738-492611097 GCF_002162155.2 Triticum dicoccoides
CGGGGCCAGTGCTCCTCTGAGTGTTGGTCGAAATGGGCAGCCTGCGGGGCCACCTCGGGGCAACTCGAGGGTTGGTTTTACTCGTAGCTTGACCTATCCGGTGTGCCCTGAGAACAAGATACATGCGAATCCTATCGCGATTTGTCGGCACATCGGGCGGCTTTGCTGGTCTTGTTTTACCATTGTCGAGATGTCTTGTAACCAGGATTCCGAGTCTGATCGGGTCGTCCTGGGAGAAGGAATATCCTTCGTTGACCGTGAGAGCTTGTGATGGGCTAAGTTGGGACACCCCTACAGGGATTTGAACTTTTGAAAGCCGTGCCCGCGGTTATGGGAAGATGGGAATTTGTTAATGTCCGGTTGTAGAGAACCTAAAACTAAACTTAATTAAAATGAATCAACAGCGTGTGTAGCCGTGATGGTCTCTTTTCGGCGGAGTCAGGGAAGAGAACAAGGTCTCGTGTTATGCTTGAACGTAAGTATTTCTAGGTTCACTTGTTGATCATAGATTCTCGAATGTGCTTTGCCTTCTCTGCCCGCTCTCTTTTGCGTAAGGTAGCCACCATATATGCTAGTGCTTGCTGCAGCTCCACCTCACATACCTTTTTCCCTACCCATAAGTTTAAATAGTCTTGATCGCGAGGGTGTGAGATTGCTGAGTCCTCGTGACTCACAGATTACTTCCAAAACCAGATGCAGGTGTCGATGATGCCATTCCAGGAGATGCGACTGAACTCAAGTGGGAGTTTGATGAGGACTCAGGACGTTACTACGTTTCCTTTCCAAACGATTAGTAGTGGAGCCCGATTGGGGCGATCGGGGATCTTATGCATTTGGGGTTGTCTTTATTTTGGTTCCGTAGTCGGACCTTGATTGTATCTGGATGATGTAATGCTATATTTATGTACTGTGTGAAGCGGCGATTGTAAGCCAACTATGTACCTCTTTCTTATTCAGTACATGGGATGTGTAAAGATTACCCCTCTTGCGACATGCCTACAATGCGGTTATGCCTCTAAGTCGTGCTCCGACACGTGGGAGATATAGCCGCATCATGGGTGTTACACGCTACCTCATCATACGATATATATATGGTGGACACCCCTAAAGAAGGCAATGGCGACGAGACAGCGGAGGATGACCCCTCCAAGAAGCAACCCAAGTGTCGACGTCAGCGGCGCCGCTCTAAGTCCCGCCACAGCAAAAGTAGTGATACCGGCACAGGAGATAATAACACTCCGGATAGTGCCGAGGACAACCACAATCCCCTCCAGCACGATGTAGAGCCAGAGGATGAACAAGCCAACCCTCCAGAGCATGTAGCAGATGGAGAACCGGAGGAGGACAACTTCATGCCTCTCTCCTAAGAGGAGGCGAGCCTCGGCGACGAAGAATTTATCGTGCCTGAGGACCCCATCGAGCAGGAGCACTTCAAGCGTCGGCTTATGGCCACAGCAAATAGCCTGAAGAAAAAGCAACAACAGCTTCAAGCTGATCAAGACTTGCTAGCAGACAGATGGACCAAAGTCCTTGCGACCGAGGAATACGAACTCGAGCGCCCCTCCAAGAGTTACCCAAAATGCAGGTTGCTACCTCACCTCGAGGAGGAAGCATTGAAACCTCATTCACTAGTGTACGATGTGGCTGACCGGCCACTGCGTGGCCGAGCCAGAGAGGCGTTTCAGCCTAAAGTTCAGCCTGCACCCCGCCGCCACTCATTCAAAAATACCAAGGCCCGTGGCAACACACGGGACATGCGAGACGTATTGGACAGTAAGGCAAAACTTGCAAGGTCAATATACGGGTCACGGGCACTCGCGCCAACACGGGATGATGATCGTCGCGCCGGATACACCAAAAGCAAATCCGACCGGGCCGAATACAGCAGACAAGACTCACATGAACTGCGTCAGGATATAGCCTGGCATAGAGGCGCTGCACACCCCCTATGCTTCACTGATGAAGTTATGGATCATGAATTCCCGGAGAGTTTCAAACCCGTGAATATCGAATCATATGATGGTACAACAGATCCCGCTGTATGGATTGAGGATTTCCTCCTTCACATCCACATGGCTCGCGGTGATGATCTACATGCCATCAAATACCTCCCACTAAAACTCAAAGGACCAGTTCGGCATTGGCTGAATAGCTTGCCAGCAGACTCCGTCGGCAGTTGGGAGGATCTGGAAGACGCATTCCTTGACAACTTCCAGGGCACTTATGTGCGACCACCAAATGCTGATGACTTGAGCCATATAATTCAACAGCTAGGGGAATCGGCCAGACAATTCTGGACACGATTCCTGACTAAGAAAAACCAAATTGTCGACTGTCCGGATGTAGAGGCCTTAGCGGCATTCAAGCATAACATCCGCGACGAGTGGCTTGCCCGACACCTCGGCCAAGAAAAGCCGAAGTCTATGGAAGCCCTCACGACACTCATGACCTGCTTCTGTGCGGGCGAGGATAGCTGGCTGGCTCGCAGTAATAACACATCAAGGAATCCGGACACTTCGGATACCAAAGATGTCAACGGCAGACAACGTCGTAACAGACCAAAGCACCGCAATAACGGCGATAACACTGAGGATACGGCAGTCAATGCTGGATTCAGAGGCTCTAGACCCGGTCAGCGGAAAAAGCCATTTAAAAGAAGTACTCCGGCTCCGTCTAGTTTGGATCGCATACTGGATCGCTCGGGTCAAATCCATGGCACCCCCCGACAAGCCAGCCAATCACACCAACAGAGAATGTTGGGTGTTCAAGCAGGCTGGCAAGTTAAATGCCAAAAACAAGGACAAGGGGCTGCATAGTGATGACGAGGAAGAGCCCCGGCCGCCGAACACGGAGGACAGGAAGGGTTCCCCCCACAAGTGAAGACGGTAAACATGATATACGCAACCCACATTCCCAAGAGGGAGCGGAAGCGTGCACTAAGGGACGTCTATGCGATGGAGCCCGTCGCCCCAAAGTTCAACCCATGGTCTGCTTGCCCGATCACCTTTGATCGCAGGGATCACCCTACTAGCATCCGTCATGGCGGATCCGCCGCACTGGTCCTAGACCCCATCATCGACGGATTTCATCTCACTCGAGTCCTTATGGACGGAGGCAGCAGCCTGAACCTGCTCTATCAGGATACAATGTGAAAAATGGGTATCGATCCCCGGAAGAACGAGCACCTCAGTAGAGAAAGCCGAAAACTGACTGTCATGATAAGGCGAGAGACTGGTCGATGTTCGAGAGGTCTCAAGTCCTTAAAGACTTTTTTCGCTTCGGGCGAGGAGCCGGCCTTGTCCGGCTTAGGCGAGTATAGCGCCCCAAATTCGGCCTTCTGAACACTAGGGGATTCGCCAAAGTTTAAAATTGTAGACTTCTATGGCTAAGTGAGAGTGATAAAGCCTTACAGTCCGATTGTCTGGTTCGTTGCGTTGAACACCTCCCTTGAAGGACCCAAAATTGGGGTAAAGAGTGCTCAGGTTTATCCCGAACACCCTAGTACTAGCTACATGGGGGCAGAAGCCGACGACTGGCCAACTCTCAGATATTATAAACGGCCGCACAGAAGGTAATATTTTAAATTAAAAAAGCATTGTATAGCGCAGATGAACTTGTTTCACATTACAGGATCACACGAGCATGTTCATTCAAAAATTACATCCCTGGCACATTCATCCGCCACAAGGCAGGAACGCTTCAGGACACTCTCATAGTACATCTCGGGGTGGCGATGCTCCTTGCCCTCTGGCGGCCCCTCCTTCACCAGCTTCACGGCGTCCAGCTTCGCCCAGTGCACCTTCGCCCGGGCAAAAGCCCTGCGCGCACCCTCGATGCAGGCTAACTGCTTTATGACTTCAAGCCATGGGCATGCCTCCACAAGCCGCCTCACCAGACCGAAGTAGCTGCCGGACCGGGGCTCGCCAAGCCACATCCGGACTATAAGGCCCCTCATGGCCTGTTCGGCCGCCTTGTGAAGCTCGACCAATTGCTTCAGCTGGTCGCTCAAGGGCATCGGGTGTTCGGTCCCAGTATACTGAGACTGAAACAACTTCTCCGTCGAGCTCCCCTCCTCAGCTCGGTAAAACTCCGCGACATCCAGTACACTGGGAGGAAGATCTGCGAACGCTCCTGGAGAGCTCCGAACTCAGGTAAGAAAAAGGAAAGTTTCCTTCACATGCTTGCTTTGCATAATGAATGCCTTACCCGCTGCTATCTTCTTCACTGCATCAATTTCCTGGAGGGCCTTGTGGGCTTCAGCCTTGGCGCTCCGGGCGCTTTCAACCGCCTATGCGAGCTCGGACTCTGGCGTCTTAGAGTCGAGCTCCAAGGACTCGTGTTTTTGGCGAGAGCCTCGAGCTCTTGCTGCACCTCGCCCACTCGAGCTTCTTGCTTCTCCCGCTCGATGCGTTCCTTGGCCGCTTTGTCTTCGGCCTCGGACAGCGCCTTCTTCAGGGTCGCCACCTCAGTCATGGCCCCTGGTAAATTCATGGTGATCCTATTATTTTACAAACGAACTTCTTTTCAAAAGCGTAGACAAGGTATTGCTTACCTTTGCTCTCCTCGAGCTGCCTCTTGATAAGGCCAAGCTCGTTCTCGGACCGCTCCAGGTCTTGCTTCAGTGCAGAGACCTCCGCAGTACGTGTGGCAGCGGCCAGCAGGGAAGCCTGCACTTACACATAGACATATTCTTATTAGACTCCTGACTCTTCATTTGATCCTCTATTCGGCCTTTCTTCTCGAACACCGAACAGAGCATCAGGGGTTACTATCTATGCGGTAATATTTTCTTATATATATTTTGATTGCTTACCTCAAAGCCTGTTAGGAGGCTGGCACAAGCCTTGGTCAGCCCGTTTTTGGCGGACTGCACCTTCTCGATCACCGCACTCATGATAGTGCGGTGTTCTTCATCGATGGAAGTGCTGCGAAGCGCTTCCAGCAAGTTGTCCGGTGCCTCTGGATGGACATAGGATACCGGCACGGGTGGTTGGCCCCCCTTAACAGGGGACTGCCTGCCGGAGTCCGGAACCATCAAAGGTTCTGGCGCAGTGTTCGGCTGGGGGCCGAACTCGAAGCCCGTAGGAGCCTCGCTCCCTTGGTACCCAGGGTCCGGGAGGTCGCCTCGAGACGCCTCCAGGACCACCTCTCCTTGGCTCGGTGCCTTTTGAGACAACACCTCGGCGTTGTCCGTAGGGCGAGGGGTGGAGGTGGTCTGAAGAGAACCGATGTTCATATCCGACAAGTCCAACGAACTGCTTGATGAGGATACATCGAGATGAGCTCAGGACGGACTACATAATCATGTTCGGCATGAGGAGAAGCAGTGCAGTAAAACATACCATGAATTACTATGGTGTCCGGATACTTACGACTTCGCCAGGGGCTTGACCCTGGGTAGCCACTCGTCCCCGCTGTAGGCGGCCGTCGTGGAGCAGTCCAGAGGGAGGGTCCTGCCCTTCTTGGACCCTTCGGCCTCCCCGGTTGGATCGGCCTTCCTTTTCTTGTCTCCCGCGGCTGGGGGGAGAACTTTCCTCTTCCTCCTCCTCGTTTTCGTGGGAGGAGGGCGCGTCGGAGTTATCGGACGATGAGTCCGATACAACCTTGCGCCGGAGACCCTTTCGGGTCCCCGCGGCCTTCTTCTTGGCCTTCTTCACCGGCACCTCGTAAGGTGCCAGAACCAGCATCTCCGTCAGGAGAGCATCGGCAGGATCTTCCGGCAGGGGGGGCAATCGATCTGCTCCGTTGTCTTCACCCTGTTCTATTAAAGGCATGGAAGGCTTAGATCCCGCACATGATTAAACTGGGGCAAATAGATACCCTGTGAAATATAAAAACTTACCAAATTGGCGCGGCGCTTTGCGCTGAGTCCGCGGTCCTCGGTCCTCGGTGAGGGAAGGAGGTACCTCGGCGCCCTTAAACAGCACCCTCCAGATGTCCTCGTGCGTCGTGCCATAGATCTCTCACAGAGTCTAGTGCTTGGCCAGGTCAAACTCCCACAAGTTGAATGCCCGTTGTTGACACGGGAGAATCCAGCGAAAGAGCATGACTTGGTCCATGTTGATGAGCTTAATTTTCTTGCTCATCATGTTCTTGATGCAGGTCTGGAGTCCGGTCAGCTCTACCGAGGAACCCCAGGACAGGCCCTTCTCTTTCCAGGAGGTGAGCCGTGTGGGGATTCTGGATCGGAATTCAGGGACCGCCACCCAGTTGGTGTCGCGCGGCTCGGTGATGTAGAACCACCCTGATTGCCACCCCTTTATGGTCTCCACATAGGAGCCTTCAAGCCAGGTGACATTAGGCATCTTGCCCACCATGGCGCCTCCGCACTCCGCTTGTTGTCCGACCACCACCTTCGGTTTGACATTGAAGGTCCTCAGCCACAGGCCGAAATAGGGCTTGATGCGGAGGAAGGCCTCGCACACGATGATAAACACCGAGATGTTGAGGATGAAATTGGGGGCCAGATCATGAAAATCCAGCCCGTAGTAGAACATGAGCCCGCGAACAAACAGGTGGAGGGGAAATCCCAGTCCGGGAACAAAATGGGTAAGAAAACTACCCTCTCATGGGGTTCGGGCGTTGGGATGATCTGCCCCGCATCTGGCAGCCGGTGCGCGATATCCGCGGCCAGATATCCGGCTTCCCGTAACTTTTTGATGTTCTCCTCAGTGACGGAGGAGACCATCCACTTGCCTCCTGCTCCGGACATGCTTGGAGTGGTTTGAGAAGAAGAACGTGAACTTGGGCGCTAGAGCTCGAGTGTGCGGGAATGGGTAAGCAAGGAGGAAGAAGGCATGGGTGAAAAGAGTAAATCCTTGTCCCTTTATAAGGGCAGAAGAGGCGATGCATCTCCCCACTTGCCTGGTAAAACCGCTTATTCCCCAGGCACCGTAATTGATGGCGCGGATGGGTTACCCACGTCCGTATTGATGAGAATCCCGTAATAAGGGGGACACGATCTCTGCTTTGACAAGACGTGACAGAAAAACCGCCTCGCAATACGCGCGGTGCTGGTTGAGAAAAACGGTTCAGATAAGGACCGAGCCGTGACGTGATGTTGTGCTGCCAAAACGTGTCAGCAGATTAGATTTATGGAAATATTATTCTCTCTACGGTGGGGTGTGGAACTTGTTTTGCAGAACCGGACACTATCCTTGTGTTCAAAAATCTTCCATGAAGTATTTGGAGAAGAACCCGCCTTGCAATGCCGAAGACAATACTACGCACCGGACTCATCTTCATTGAAGCCTGGTTCAGGGGCTACTGAGGGAGTCCCGGATTAGGGGGTCTCCAGACAGCCGAACTGTTGGACTATGAAGATACAAGATTGAAGACTCTGTCTCGTGTCCGGATGGGACTCTCCTTGGCGTGGAAGGCAAGCTAGGAAATACAGATATGTATATCTCCTCCCTTGTAACCGACCTTATGTAACCCTAGCCCCCTCTGGTGTCTATATAAACCGGAGGGTTTAGTCTGTAGGACAACATACAATCATACCATAGGCTAGCTTCTAGGGTTTAGCCTCTATGATCTCGTGGTAGATCAACTCTTGTAATACTCATATCATCAAGAACAATCAAGCAGGACATAGGGTATTACCTCCATCAAGAGAGCCTGAACCTGGGTAAAACATCGTGTCCCCTGCTTCTTGTTACCATCCGCCTTAGACGCATAGTTTGGGACCCCCTACCCGAGATCCGCCAGTTTTGACACCGACACCACCTCTCTCCTAGGTGGTCTCAACCTGCCCTGTCGCTCCGCCATAAAGTAACAGTCGGGGGTCATCGGGAACCCAGGCCCACCTCTACCTGGATGGAGCCACCTATCCCTTCAGCCCCCTCATCGAAATCACTTGCGGGTACTCTACGAGCCGACCCGACTTTAGTCACCATAAGTATCATATATTATGTATAAGTATATACCCGTGATCACCTCCTGAGTGATCACGGCCCGATAGTATAGCATGGCAGACGGACAAGAATGTAGGGCCACTGATGAAATGCTAGCATCCTATACTAAGCATTTAGGATTGCAAGTAAGGGTAACAACAGTAGTAGCAAGGACAGGCTATGCATCAGAATAGGATTAACGGAAAGCAGTAACATGCTATGCTACTCTAATGCAAGCAGTAGAGAGAATAATAGGCGATATCTGGTGATCAAGGGGGGGATTGCCTGGTTGCTCTGGCAAGTAGGGGTCGTCAACAACGTAGTCGATCGGGCACCAGCAGCGGCGTCAGTCTCGTAGTCTACCGGAGAGAAGAGGGGGAAGAAACAATGCAAACAGATGCATAACGATGCATGCCATGACAACGAGCGGTGCTAGGCGCGCCCTAACACGGTAGGAGGTGATACCGGCGAAGGGGGGAAACATCCGGGAAAGTATCCCCGGTGTTTCGCGTTTTCGGACAGATGAACCGGAGAGGAAAAGTTCTGTGTTTGCTATGCTAGGGATGTGTGGCGGACGAGCGGGCTGCGTATTCGGATTCGTCGCGTTGTTCTGAGCAACTTTCATGTAGAAAACTTCTTCATCCGAGCTACGGATTATTTTATATTAATTCTTAAAGTTTTAATTCAATTTTGGAATTAACAGATTTTAATTAATTAGAAAAGGTAATTATTGGGTCAGCGTGACATCAGCCTGATGTCAGCAGGTCTACAGGTTGACTAGGTCAACCCTGGCACATAGGGCCCATTCGTCATAGTCTCAGGTTAATTAAACATGGTTAATTAGTTAACTAAATGATTATGTTAATCTAATACATAATATAATTAAATTAATTAATTAATTAATTAATTAATATTTTTACTTTTTTAAAACTCTCTTTTTTTTAATAAAAAAGATCTGGGGCTGGGCCCCGGCTGTCATTGGGCCAGAGCCTTATCGGTTCAGGCTAACGGGCGCCGTGTGCAGGGGGTGCGAGTGCAACCCGTAGCCCAATTGGGCGCCTGCAGAGGCCAGTGGAGGCGCCAGGAGTGGGTGGCCGTGGCCACGGCGAGGCCACGGGCGGAGCGCGAGCCGCGCATGTGAGGAGGAAGCAGGGCAGGGGCAGCCAGGGAGGTAGCAGCGTCAGCAGCCGGTGGGGGCGGCGAGCGGCGCCGGAGCAGAGCTCTGGTGGGCGCGCGGGGCAGAGCTCCGGCGAGTGTCGACGACTGACGCGAGAGGAGGCGCGCGAGCGGGGCAGCTGCAAGGGAGTGAACGACGGCAACAGCAGGGGAGGCGGAGAGGCTCCGGCCAGCGTCGGGGAAAACAGCAGCAGTGCAAGCAGCGTCGGGCAGTGGCGCGAGGCCACGTTTAGGCAGGCGCTCGCGGGTGCGCGGGGAAGGAGCAGCAGAGGCGAGGAGCAGAGCGGCGGG
>NC_041392.1:492611356-492644129 GCF_002162155.2 Triticum dicoccoides
GGGGTCGGGGCGCGGCTGCCTCTCGATCCAGACAAGGGAGGAGCGAGGCGTGCGACGGGGTCGAGGCGGCAAGGGCGGGGCGGCACCGGAGACGACGAGCAGCGTCGGGGGACGCCGATGACGAGGTGGGCACCGGGGTCGGAGCCCGATCCGAATCGAGGGGGAGTGAGGGAGGAGAGGGGATCGTGCGGAAGGGGAGTGAGGGTGTGCGCTAGGATTCCCCGGGGGTGGGGGGGCATGTAGGCCAGGCGCGGGGTGGGCCTGCTGGTCAGCTGGGCCAGCCGACTGGGCCGGTTGGGACGAGGCCG
This sequence comes from Triticum dicoccoides, assembly GCF_002162155.2. Classification (NCBI taxonomy): domain Eukaryota; kingdom Viridiplantae; phylum Streptophyta; class Magnoliopsida; order Poales; family Poaceae; genus Triticum; species Triticum dicoccoides. The sequence goes on from NC_041392.1 coordinate 492,611,665, forward strand.
AGTTGGCCAGGGGGTTTTATTTTATTTTTATCTGTTGTTTATTTATTTCTTTTCTGTTTCTTTTAATAATTAATTTATTTTAATTTTTGTAAAAAATAATTTCGACACCTAAATTATTATTTAGAATTACAACACTGCCACATTAATTTGGACAGCTAAATAAAATAGTTTAATATTTTATCAATTAAAAAAGGTATTTAATTAAATGTTTTGTTTCTGTTTTATTTATTTTAGAGCCTTTAAACACTTTGTCGAAGTTTGAATTCTCCACCACAATTACCTATGATTTATCCGACACCTTTAGAACATTTTAGTTTCAAGGTTCGAAAACGTTTGTCATTTGCCTTTACTTCAAATTTGAATTTGGATTGGTTCTCAACTAACGCGAGATTAGCACAGGGATCGTGGTGACATGGCATCATTAGCAGGGTGTTACTGTAGCGTAAATATACGGGCGTCACATAATTTATGTAAACGCCGAACATGTTTAATATGAATGTCAAGTTAGTCGAATTTATGCCGAATTTGGCCAAACTTTGCCGAATTCAGATGTTTTAAAATAAAAAAATGCGCGTCTAGGGTGACCCTGGGGCGAGTGGCTTGGAACCCGCTCGCACCCACGCGTCAATCTGCCATCGGCTTGTTTCTAGGGGGCTCTTTTTCGACGTCCTGAGAGGTCGAACGGCTGAAAATGCTCTAACATAGTCAAGAGAACATTTTATTTTGAAAAACGTTGCAAGCCGGCAGACCGGCCGAACTTTCGGCTGGCTCGCTCGCCATGCTGGCTCCAACGCCCACGAAACAAACCCCAGCGTACGACATGTGTACGTGGTGGACCTCACACAACCGCCCCCACTCCTATCCTTATCCTCTTCCTGACCTTTCCATTTGGCTTTTCTTCAACCTCCAGCCGCGGCATCCTCTGCTCTTCACAACCACGATTTTGTCTCCTCCACGCTGCTCACGAACCACCACAAGCTCCTCTCACTGGCGGCCATTGTTGTCGCAACCAGCTGCTGCTGGTGAACCAGCACGACCGGCGGTGAAGACGACGAGCTCCGATGCCGCAACTAGAGATTTTTATTGCTGGAACCAGATGGCAGAAAAGCTGCAACCACTTTTGGCAGGTGCTGGAACCGGACGACGACGAGTTCGTTTTTGTTGGAACCGGCAAGATGTTTTGCTGCATGGGCACGTGAGAGTTCTTGCTATGACTGGTGGCGACGATGTGTTTTTGCTAGAAACATGGATAATTTTTGCTACAACTCGCATGTGTTTTTGCTACTGCCGGCAAATCAATAGATTATTTGTTTTGGCTGAGATTTTTTTTCGCAGGGGAACACGATGGTCTGAGCGGACGACAGCGATGAGTGGAGTGGAGGCGGTGACGCGTGGAGATGCTGCAGCCACAATGGTTGCCAGCTGGAACTGGCCGGCGGGTGAGCTGCAGTCACCAATGTAAGAAGCATGGGGCGGCCGAGGGACGAGCGTGGTCGACACGGGTGGCTGGTGAGTAGGAGCAGCAAAACGGCGGGCATGGGTGGCTTGGGGTCGCCGGCAAGCGTGGCTGGCAAGGGGGACGAACGCGGCGGCCAGCGAACACGGAGGATTTCTTTTTGTTTTTAAATCACGCGCGTTGACAGAAGGGAGGAAGGAGAAGGACCCGGATCTGACGGTTGTAACAGGGCAAATCAGACAATATGGGCAGCGACCGGCCCAAATTTGGGCCGGCGCACCGGCGCCTATCATTGCCCTTTTATTTTCCTCACCCTTTTACATCATGAAACATAACTCGATTTGATGCCATGTTTTGGTTGCCCATGTTTTGATCAATGTTGGCAAGCAAACTTAACTCTTGAGTGATAGAAGCTGTATATTAGAGAACTTAGTGGCATTCTCGGAAGAGGTCATATGCTAGTGATATTTTGAGAATATCAAAAAAACAGTACCAATGCATATGTGTAGCTGATGTACTGTAAGATTTTTTCACCACACATATATAAGGAAGGAAAACAGTAATAGTGCATATGTGCAGCTGATGTACACAACAAGAATTATTTACATGTATAGAGTGTATCGCAACGCGGCCAGCAACTCTCCCGCGACATGTCATATGATATCTGTTACTACAATCTACAGCTATGACTTCTCGTAGATGATATCATAATGCCCTGGTCTATACAGTAGTGTCACAGTAGGAACCGAGGAATCTGGTGACTCGTAGATGATGTGGATGTTAGGCTCCTCAATCAGTGAAACGTCAATGTTAACAACTCGGAGTGGCACCTGTATGACATTGGTGAGCGCAGTGAGATTCACTTGTTGTGCATCTTTCTTCACTGGGAGAACCTCCTCCAGGCAGTACTGCAATTCAAAAGCACATAAGGCGTCTGACAGTGAGGACTTCACATCATTTTTTTGACATACAATTCCAGTTGCTGGTACAAGTATTATGCTGAAATTTAGCTCCTACTATGCAGTTCCATCACACAGACAAATCATAACTAGCAGACAAGAAAGGCAATACCATTTGCTTCTAATGTACATATGACACTCAATTATGCATAGAAGATTACTGCATCATCTAAAGGAAATACTCACCCCTATTGCATCAGGCATTCCTTGACCAAGTTCGCTTATGAATGACTTAAAAGTTTCAACCTCAGTGCATATCTCAATAGCTGTCACAAGTCAAAGATACAAAAGTACTAAACACAAAACAAAAATAGTTGGAGTCAGAAAATTAGAGTAAGTTGGCAAGATAACTAAGAAAATTGTTGTATATTCTCACTGTTCGCAAACTTCTGCTCATTTTGACTCTCCTGGAAAAGCCACTCTTGATAGCCACTGCAACAAAATTTATAACATAAGTACGCAACACAGTTTATTGTTGCGAAAATGTTAATGCAAACCCACCTTACTGACAGTTTTTGTTTTTGTTCCATACATTCCAGTATGAAGCCCACAAAAGCCTGGACGAATTACAATATAATTAATATATAACTTAAGTGCACTTGGAGGTTCAAAACTAAAAAAAATTGGTGGATGAAATAATGCAGGAAGCCTTACATCATGAAGATCTGAATATGAACCAGGCAAGTGAAGCCTTTGGAATTTCTCCCACATAGGTTCAAGTGCACCAAGTAAACGTAGCTCCTCCTAGTGAGATACTTTCACAAGCTGCTCCTATAGACCCAAAGGACAAAATGTAAGCATCGTCAAGCACCAAGAACTTTAAGGTGCAGAACTGGAAGAAATTTAGCAACAAGATCCTAGTGTACCAGGTATGAGTATATGAACGATCTGTAAAAGCAACTCCCGTCTCCAGGTACCTTCCGATATTCAGAGTAATTAGCCGAAAGCTTCTGCAGAATCGCACACAATAGATGAGAATATATAGCAAACAAGTGAGGACACAAATCAAGTAGAAATATAACAGCTCACAAGTCATTACTTTTGCCTTATCTTTCATAATTTCGTTTTCAAACTCATGCGGTAGAGATGATAAAGGTTCCTGCACCGAAACAAGATTTCAATTAGTAAAACCAATGTTATTTCCCAAATTGACATCTCTAGCCTCAATGATAAAATTAGAGAATATCCTATTAAAGTTAACCTTTTGAAGAATTTTTTTGCAGCCATTTTGTGATGTCTGCAAAACCATAGAAAACTGAAGGTGCAAAGAGGTTAAAGAAAGGAGTGTTGAAGCATAGTTAATTAAACTAAGCATTTGAAAAGAAACCCTTACATCATCACAAGCTTCATACTCGTCTCTCCAAGAAGCCCTCACAGCATCAGATGCCTCGTGACTCCAAAACGGAGCTTCCAGAATCTGAAAACAAAACAAACGTAAACTTTTGTTTTATTTACAGAAGAATTGTGAACAGTTTGCAGGATGCCTAGTTTCAATCTGAGTTCGGATTGTAGTCACTGTTTATATTTGTGGCCTTGGCTGTAGGAGACCCAACACTTCTATAAGAAAAGCGGGAAACTTGAGAAAGTGAAGAACTGTAAATATTGGTGTGCTAAAAACTTATGTTTGAGCAAAGCGAAACTTTTCATTAATAACACACAACTCACACATTTCAATATGGAATGTACAGGGGTGCAGAAGCAAGACAAAAAAAATTTCTACCTTATGCCTGAAAGAGGCGATCATGTGGGACTTTAACAGACCTAAGATTTTACAAGCCTTGAAGTTGAAGCAAAGAAGACTGGTCATGTAAATGAAGAAGCGCCATTGACATCCCCAATGGACTAAGCAAGAAATTACAGAAACCACCCGTAGCTGAACTTATAATATCTGGTGTGGACTCGCATTTTGTTTTGACATCTACGAGATGGTGAATTTTATACAGCCAACAAAAAATTTCACCTTATACCTGAAAGAGCCAAGCATATGGGACTTCAACTTCAAGAGCACTAAATATTTCAAGCATAGAAGAGGGTTCACGAAGAAAGTAAGCAAACCATTGTAGAGTAGCTTATCTGATAACAGTATCTGTTATTGATACCTAAGAGTCGATTGTAAACATCAGCTTTGTAAAAATGCAACAAAAAAAAGTAGCCATTGCATAACTGGGCAACAAATGTAATATTTAACAAAGAAATTGGTGGTACGATTCATATTAAGTTTATATGGAATTCTAAAAATGTTGGATAATAACTGTCTGACATCTAAATTAGCAAGATTTGTGACAAACAAAATTCTCAGCTAGCGAGTCTAAGAAACCTTCACAGGTACAGACATTTTCATAGGGCCGGGGAATTGCCCCCTTTTTGAAAAGAAAAAGGCGCAGACTATTCATGTTTCTGCTGCTGCCTATCTATGCCAATATTCTATTTTTCTATACTTGGCTAATTTATGATGCTAAAATTCATATAAAGCCAAAAGATAACATGGACTGCTAAATGTGAAATCCATAAAAGAAGTGACTATGAACAAATGCCATTTAGCATTAGTACAACTGCTACACTCTAAAGACGACCCGCGCTATGTACACTTCCAAGAAAAAAGATGCAGAGATAGAAGTCATGGGTTTGCTCGAGCAAAGCCAAAACTTTTCATCGATAACACAACTCCACACACAGAAGCACGCAATTTTAATATGGATTTTTTTTGTGGGAAATTTCAATATGGAATATAAAGAGGCACAGAAGCAAGATATACTCCCTCCGCCCCACAATATAAGATCGTTTTCCAAGCTAGGGAGTAAATTTTAATTTATTTTCCAGCTTATGTCTGAAAGAGGCAATCATATAGGACTTTAACAGTGCTATGATTTTACAAGCCTTGCAGAAGACCGACCATGTAAATCATTGGCATCCCCAACAGAGTTAACAAGAAAGTAGGGAAAGCATAATGTTTGCAGGGTATTAGACAAGTATACGACGGTGCAGAAAATCAAAATTGACGAATCTTTCTAAGCATGGATACCTACCAGAACCTAAATCCGTGAATCTTTCCAAGCCAGTGCACTGTTAAAATTGCAACCATAATCAAAGATTCAAACAAACAAGTCCAAGATCAATCTTTCATGGTCAAAACATCCACAGAAATGATTCCCAAATCGAGAACGTACTAGGTTTCTTGCAAATTCCCAAATCAAGAACGCATTGGATTTCTTGCAATACCTGATTATACATCCACTCAGAGGGTGGATCCCTGTAGAGATCCCTGTAGTTGGAGGCGTCCAGAGAGCTGGAGGTCGAGGCGCCGCCGCACGTACGGTCGCTGCCGATCCAGCTGTCCGAGGAGAAGGAGGAGGCGGAGGAGGACGCACCCATGGTGCTGCTCGACGGTCCCGAGAGGAAGGAAGCGGCGGCGGGGTTCTTGTACCTGCCTGCGGGCTCGTCTTCGTCATCAGATCCCCAGGCGGAGGACGAGGCGGACCCCTCGTTGGCGACGACCGAAGTCCCCGGGGGCTGACCGGACGGGCGAGTGCTGAGAGGGGAGCCGGGCGCGGAGTAGCGGTCGTCGGATTCTTGAGGAGTCCTGGAGGGCTCAGCCCCAGCTCCGCCGCAATTGGGATCGTCGGCGTCGGGAGAGCCGCCGGAGCCGGCCATTCTATGCGGTTGGGGGAGGCGGGAAACGGAAAGGGCAAGGGGACGGGAAGGTAGGTGAACAGGAAGACAGCGCGAGATTTTGCGAGGGTGGCAAGGGTATGACGCTCTCCCAACAGAGAGCCCCAACGCACCAACGGCTGGGCCGGCCCATTTACAAAGGACTGTACCGACGGGGTCCGTTCTGTAGCAGATTCACTGGAGCAACTAGTTAACGAGCGCTCCCTTCGGAAGCCTCGCAACGATCAGCGTCACTTGGCGCGCTCTGGATGCCCCCTTCGAATTTTATTTTTTTTATTTTTTCGCACACGTTTTCGGCTTTTTAAACGGTTATTTTCTGGTTTTTTTTGACATTTTGGTTTTCCCCCGGTCTTTCTTAGCTTTTTAATAAAAAAAATCAAAAAAAAAATTCCGCGAACATGTTTTTTTTTCTTTCGTGAAAGTCACGGTTTTTCTTCCACGAGAGGCACGGTTGTGCTTTAGCGAGAGTCACGGCCGTGTCTCTCAGAAACGAAAAAAACGCATTTTCTGTTTTTTTTTTCTTTCGCGAGAGTCACGGTTTTGCTTTCGCAAGAGTCACAGCCGTGCCTCTCGAAAAGGGAAAAACAAAACGCGTTTTCTATTTTTTTCGTTCGTGAGAGTCACGGTTTTGCTTCCGCGAGAGGTACAGTTGTGCTTACGCGAAAGTCACGGCCGTGCCTCTCGGAAAGGAAAAAAAAGTACGCGTTTCCGTTTTTTTCCTTTCGCAAGAGTCACGGTTTTGCATTCGTGAGAGGCACGGTTGTGCTTTCGCGAGAGTCACGGCCGTGCCTCTCAGAAACGGAAAAAAAAAACATGTTTTCTGTTTTTTTTCCTTACACGGAGTCACGGTTTTGCTTCTATGAGAGGCACGGCTGTGATTTTGCCAGAGACACGGGCGTGCCTCTTTCGGAAAGGGAAAAAAACCGTGCTCCCGATTCGGTTTTTTCGCCCAGTTTTTTCATGAAAAAAAAAGTTCGTCAAAACCTATCAACATGGGATCTAGTTTTGAAGATCTCGACGCGAGGAATCCAATGATGAAAATGGCTCGAAATTTAGACGCACGGTTTAAGAGACAAAACGTTTTGAATAAACGGATCTACGAAAAAAGGGAAACTCTCAGGTTGCGACAAGTGGCGCGCTACATGTGCGCCACTTGTCGCGACCTGGGAAAGTTGAATATTCTTTGCAACGAGTACTCATTAATTAGTGATTTCGACAATTCACTGTAGCGTTTTGAGGAGCTCCTTTTTTTAGGAAGAAAATGTGAAAAAAAATCCGGCGCTCGAAGGTGGTGGTACATGGGCCGGCCCAGCAACACTGATCCCTCGCCCCCAGGCAGCGTAAAAAAAAACAACACAATAAGTAGCGATCTGGTGGATTGAACTCGCGCCGCGAGTACAACGATTGAGCACGGCTCACCATCACGCCAACTAGTTACTGACGACTAATTACAGGACAAACAATTTAAGAGCAGAGTTATATCGTTTACTGGTTTCTCAAAAAAAAGTTATATCATTTACTGTAGCACTTTGATTCTTGAATTATTTCAAAACATTTTTGGAAAATGTGTTTTTCAAAGTAAACAAAAAAAATTTAAGTTCACATATTAAAAAACCTCGCATATTAAAATAAAAAGAACAAATACGAAAAAGTTAATGTATTCAAAAAAGTTCACAAATACAAAAAGTCATTAAAATTTAAAAGTACACTAATTTGAGAAACAGTTCATGAATTTGAAAAGGAGTTCATCGTTTTTCAAAAATGTTCACGAACTTTTCTGGAAAAAAATATCGGTGGTCGAATTTGAAAACAAAATCATGAAAAAAGTTCATCAAAAATGAAGAAGTTCATTGAGTTACAAAAAAATTCATCGATTTTGAAAAAAGTTCATCAAATTTGAAAAACAGTTCATCAACTTCGAAAAAAGTTCATCGAGTTACAAAAAAGTTCATCGACTTTGAAAAAAATTCATCAAATTTGAACAATAGTTCATCAACTTCGAAAAAAGTTCATTGAATTTGAAAAAAGTTCACTAAATTTGAAAAAAGTTCATCATATATTATAAAATATGTTCACGCATTTTTGAAAACAATAAAAGTAAAAATTTCATCACTTTTGAAAAATAGTTCATGAATTTAAAAAAATATTCATGCATTTAGTTAAAAGAAAAAAGAACAAACAAAAGCTGTTCCGAGAAAAAAAAAGAAAACGGTTGAGAACCGACATCAACGAAGCGGCTTTAACGAATCATCGTTAGGAAACGTAGTTAGCGGTTATTAGTGTCCAAGCGTCGTACGGACGTATCTGTCTGTACAAGCGCCTCTTTGTATAGAGGCCCTCTTTGTATAGAGGCTTCACAATGCGTCCCAAATCTTGTATAAATATGTGATTCTCAATCAATAAAAATATTAGATCATTCGTACAATCACTTTTACTTTTTACACGTTATCAGCGGCCCAGCGCGTACAGGTGCACAACCGCGGCTGCGGTCACCGACGCCGTCGGATGAACTGCCGGAGCACTTCTTCCCTCCTGGATACGGTCCTGTCCCGGATCTCCCGTCTCCGACGCCGGCAGCAGTGGAAGTCCACGCCTACTCCACCGTCCCCGATCTGAACATGGCCATCAAGGAAGAAGAAGAGGAGATGGAAGGACAGGGCTCGTCGTCGACGCCGCCGCCGCCTCCTTCATCACCGGCGACACCACCCCTCCCTCCCACGCCCCCACCGGAGGCGCGTCGGATACTGCGGCAGTTCGCCGCGGCCATGGCGCAAAACCGCGCAGCCGTCCGGGGCGCGTGGTCGCCGGCGGCCCTCGGCCTCACCGGCGCCCCTGGGGCGTGCAGCAGCGGCGGGGGCCGTGCGGAGATGCGGGGCACCCCCCGCCTCCCTTGAAGACGACGCCATGAGCAGGGAAGAGACGATGTGGTGAGGTGCTGTGCCAGATCAAGCAGAGAAGTGGGGAACGGGAGAAGCGGCGCTGTGTGGGAAACCCTCGTGCGTGCTATCCTTATCCTTCTCTCTGTCGGTGCATGGGCCAGCCCAAGTCACGTACGTTCTCACCAAACAGGCCTACAGGCCAAGAAATCCAATAAATGGCTGCTGGCGCTGTGTCGTTTCCAACAGGAAATAGCCATAGTGTATATATTGTACAACAGCTTGGAGTGCAGGCTTTTGGTGGCCGCGCTACAGGCAGGCCGGTATCCCGTGCGTCTGCTTGGGCCTGGGGATTCGGAACCCGTCAATTCGTGGCAGTGCTGTGGCAGGCCTAGTGAAGAGAATACGGTCCGTGATACGTCTATCTGCCGCACAGGCGTATTCTGTTCCACCCATTTCTTTTACCTGTTCGCACGCCTAGAAAAGACGACGTGTCCTGCACCAGAAAGGCTGGCCCATGTCCGTGACCTTATCCCTAACTCGTGAACAAGCCGTCGCCGCACACCTGCTCTGCCCCTCCGTCTCTCTCTCTCTCTCTCAAATCCGACGGCGGCACTGGTTTCTCTCCGGCGAGCATCTCCCTGGCCCCTTGGCCCTACCCACGTACCCGGTGGTCGTGGGCAATTCGTCTCCACACGCCGGCTCTGCCGTTGGGTCTCTTTTCCCCCAACCTTGACGGCGCCAGGGTTTGTTCTCCGGCGAGATGTGCTCCTTTGGTGTTGAGGTGCCACGGGTGAGTCTTCTTATGGCCCGGCGGTCATGGCCGTGTTTAGATCCGCGTCCTATTCTTTGGATTTGAGTTCAGTGCCTCACCACCAACTTTTCTGCAGGATCCATGTTTGGGACGTCAGAGCCGATTCCTGATGTATTCCCCGTGGAGTCGCGGGATTTCATGAGCATCGCCGATACCCAGCTGGGCCGTGGCAGCGAGGGCACACATCTGTGCGGGGACGCCTGCTTAGGTTTGCTCAGAAGCCACCAGCGGCTGGACCATTAGGTAATTATGGATCTAAAAATCTCTCATGTACCATTTTAAGTCGTTTGTTTTCCCGGATAATGGTAGATGCGCCTGTTTGAGATACAAACTTCTTGGCCGGAACGAACCATCACATCTAGTTTCAGTGTGAAGAAAGCTACTGTTGTTGTGTATAGATTGATTTTCAGTATGGAAATCATGTGGTGAGAGCTGGAGATTCTTGTTTTGGTTGGTATTTCAGTTATGGGATTTGTCAACACCCGGCATCATTATTATTTGTGTCGGATTTTTAGTTGCTGCAGGTGATTTTGGGATCTGTATTCAATCTGGAAAAATCGATGGGCATCTCATATTTCTCCATTAAATCAGCCATGCTATACTTGACAATTACTGAAATATTAGGCCCTGCTGTGTAATTGTTTTTTTTTCGTATCATGTTTTTTGATGCAAATTGGTTAAATGACACTGATTCTGCCGTTTAGTGCCAACATTGAGAAAAAGTAGGATGCATTATGCGTTATGGTTTTGAAACAATTATATTCTTTTCTATTTTTCTATCATAAATATGCTATGATGTTCTTTTTGCGAAGAAAATGTCGTATGATGTTTACTGAACTGTCAAAGCATATTATAAATGGGCAAACAAATATATGTTACCACTGATTCATCTTCTTCCTCCCAATCCATCAGCGGCTGTCCCCCGTGGATGAGTTTGCCCAAGCGCGGCAAGGTGGACCATACATGTAATGAAGGGCCCCAAATCTTCCAGTCGGATGGAGTCAGGGGCTTCTCTTAGTATCATCGAAGCTGAAATTTGCAACACTGCTGAGCTTGGAAGCGGTGGGCAAAGTGGTGGATTCCCCCCTGAAGCCGGTGTGTTCCAAGTTTGCGCTGAAGCTACTAGTGGATGGACCATGTATTTTTGTCAAATTCTTAACAATGTCTCTGTAGTTCTTTGTGATTTACTACAACAATGGCTCCTATACTATTTAGTCGCTGAAAATTCCATTGTTATCAAGAGCTTCCTCTTATTCTTAGTAATTCATACGGCACAGTTCTGTCTATTGAAGCTGTCCTATTGACAAATGTTGCTGTTTCATATGATACTCTCTTGACAGCAGGAACCTGATTCATGTATGATTTTGAAATGGTCAATCCTTTTCTGGTCTGCACATTTGTTGGAATTTTATGGAGCCAACTCTGTTGTAGGTTTCATCTTATAATCCAAACTAATAATTATGATCTTGTTGAAACATGTTTGGTGATTAGTACACTTCAGAAATCTTGAAAAGAGTATTTACGCTATTATTGCTGACCACAATTTATTTTACTTTTTGATAATCATGATTGAAAGAGCCTGAGTTATTTTTGTATTACATTTTGTTCTCTAGTGCGCAAGCTGCTTGTTTCATTGTTGAATAGATGACATTGGCTTGATAGAAACCACATTAATCTAAATATTTTGATATTCACCATGTGCTTTTCTTTGTTGGCAGCACGAATGATGCAATAATTGAAGATATGAAGAAGGCTTACATGGACGCGCAAGAGATTGAGGAGTAGAACAAATAAGCTTTATGCAATGAATAATTTGCAAGGCAAGGTTCTCCATGCCTGTATGTACATTGCTGCTTTTGGAATTTGGCAGTTGCTTACTGGTAATGTTTCATGATTGATGCTGAATTCCTAGATGCATTTTGTAAACATTTGGATTTGTCCAGAGGCATGCCTGTATGTACTAGATGTTTACTTGTTTTCACTTATCTGCAGAAGTGGTATGTTTCCTGTGAGATTAAATTAACTAGGTCCTAATTATGTATTATGTGAAATGGTATATATTAATGGATGTGTATTTTCTGGTTACCATACCGTGGTACTTGTCCTGATGGAACGAATTACCTACTTCATTGTTATTGGGCGTGCGATTATGTTAATGCTGACTATAATTACTTCATCTTTCTAGCGGTGCTCTAACAAAATTTAGTCTTTGGAGTAGTCACGTACTCACGTGCATGCTCAATGTCCTCCAGTGGCCAGGGTGACAGACTGACATCACGTGAGCTTGGTCAGTTGGGCAGCACATGCTGGTATGGGGCATTGGGTGATCACCACCATAGAACAACTGTTGGACATGTACTACAAGCTAGATTCTGTCCCTATCGCTAGCCCGGAATACACGCGCTGGAAAGGCTCTACGGTGGGGCAGCATGCGTGAATACAGGGCCAGCTCGGATCCCAAGCATGGACGGGCGGCCTGGATTCCGGCCTGCCTGATGCTCGGCCTCCATTCGCATTTTCCGAATAGCTTGTTCTTTCTATTTGAGAGTAGTATTTTATTGTATTAAGAACCTCTGCTTATCATATTCAGTACTGTATTATAAGTGTGAATATTTAGACTATGTATCGTCTAACATAAAGTCTCAGACTATGTGTACATATTCTGTATGATTGCTTCAGCATTTTATTTTAGAATATGTAGTTCTTAAGTACAGCAAATTTTATTTATAATTCATATTTCGGGATCACAAGGTAGATGAGGCATCTACTGCACTTTGCAGATTATCCTCGTTACTGAAAGATCTACATTTTGCCTATTTTGTTCTGGCAAAATGACTATCTTCGAGTGCTCTCCCAAATATGCGAATTGATGTGATTACCTCGACTATTATACAAGCAAAGCACAAGGTAACTGTGTGATCTACTGCATCAAATTGCAGACTATCCACTCTTACTGTGAGGTCTACATCTAGTTATTTGACAGATGACTACCTTCAAAGTGTTTTTGAAAAATGTAGTATGGCACAAGGTAATGGATATATGAACATCTACTGGTCAAAACCAGATTATGTTCTCCATTGCTGCGAGATCTACACCACAACGGTGACTATCTTCAAAGTGCCATATACATAAAATGAGGTCTACACATATAAGTATAAAGCATCAGCTATACTTGAAAATTTTGCTTCTTTGAAGCATTTGTTGTACTTATATTTTACTCTCATAGTAAAACTAAAATTATGGATGATAACACCATGCAGGAAATGGCTGGCGCCATGAACAGAGAATTTCATGAACTTGAACTAGATGGTAGTAACTATTTACCATGGGCTATGGATGCAAAGATAGCCCTTGGAAGTCATAAACTCGGTTCCACCATCATCACACCCATTGAAGGCGCCGGAGAAATCCCCACGGCAGCCAAATATACCGCTTTAAGTTTCTTAAGGCACCATCTCCATCCGGACTTAAAGTCGGAATATTTGATGGAAGAAGATCCACTAGTTTTGTGGAACTCTCTCAAGGAGAGATATGACCAACAAAGAGCAGTTATGCTGCCAGAAGCACAGAGAGAATGGTCTCTCATAAGGTTCCAAGATTTCAAATCTGTGGCAGCATATAACTCTGCAGTTCACAAGGTTAACTCAAAACTAAGGTTTTGCAATCAAGCAATTTCCGAAGAAGACCTTATTGAGAAGACCTTGTGCACTTTCCACCCCTCAATGAGAGTACTACAACAGCAGTACCGTCAACAAAAATACAAAAAGTATTCTGAGCTCATATACACTTTACTTCAGGCTGAGAAACATGATGAACTTCTCATGAAGAATCATCAGACACGCCCAACGGGCTCCATGCCACTCCCTGAAGCACATGCTAACACTCAGTCTACTAAAAAGTATGGGGGAAATAAAAAGAATTTCAAGAAATTCAATGGAAAGTGGAAAAGGAACAACAAGCAGAAAACATTTGGTCAATCTAGAGGTAAAGGTCATTTCAAGAAAGATAACCGAAACACCAAATCCGAGATTTGTCAAAGGTGTGGATGTACTAACCATCATACTAGAAAATGCCGAACTCCCAAGCATCTAGCGGATTTATATCTCAAATCCACCGGGAAAGGCAAACAAGTTCATGGAAAAGCAGAAGCTCACTTCAACGCTTTACAACAAGAAGAGAACCTTGAAGCTAGCACTTCTCAAAGCGCTCCTCAGGAAACAAGGAAGAAGGATGAAGATCTTCTTGATGTCGACAACATGATGGTGGAATACACCCAAGACGCATACGGAGATCTCATATAATCTCCACATCACTCATTTGATGTTATCAGCTATTTTATTGTAATAATGGAAGTTATAATTTGTATAACTCTAAGTAAAATAAAGTCCTACGGACGAATCATATTATGTAATTCAGACATAATGTCATATTTATATTTATAATTGTAATATGAATACTTTGTATGTATTTATATGCGAGTAATGAATAAAATTTCATCCTAAATATTCTCTCACTCTATATAGATTTTACGGGAAGATAATCCAATGGAAGAAGAACTATGTTTGGTGGACAGTTGTACCACTAACACAATATTAAGGGAAATAAAATATTTCCAAACTCTAACTAAGAGAAAAGGGAATATTATGACCATCGCCGGCCGCGATGCCTCGATTATTGGTTCAGGACGAGCCACACTCGTTCTACCTATGGGTACTACAATTGTAATTGAGGATGCACTCTTGTATCCTGAATCTACACGCACCCTTCTAAGTTTCAAAGACCTCAGATCAAATAATTTCCATCTGGAAACAATTTATGAAAATAATTCTGAATATTTACTTTTAACAAAGAGTACTGGGTCTGAGAAACAAATTCTTGAGAAATTCCCCTCGCTTTCATCTGGATTATATTACAGTTATACAAAACCCGTTCCACATGTTGCGTACAAAATAATTTTTCAAGACCTTGATAAATTCAAGACTTGGCATGACCACCTAGGTCATCCTGGCATAGGGATGATGAGAAAAATTATTGACAATTCTATTGGTCACAGCCTTCCAACTAAAAACTTCCCTAAATCATCAGATTTTGTGCGCACTGCATGTGCAACTGGGAAATTAATTATAAGACCATCTTATCTTAAAGTAAAAAAATGAGTCACTTAATTTTCTTGAACGCATTCAAGGAGATATATGTGGTCCAATTCAACCACTATCGGGACCTTTTAGATATTTCATGGTACTCATAGATGCATCTACTAGATGGTCACATGTGTGTCTATTGTCCACACGAAATCATGCTTTTGCCAATATAATTGCTCAAATTATCAAATTAAGAGCAAATCATCCTGAAAATAGGATAAAAACAATTCGAATGGATAATGCCGCTGAATTTTCTTCACGTGCATTCAATGACTATTGCATGGCTATGGGCATTCATTTAGAACATTCTGTGCCATATGTTCATACTCAAAATGGTTTGGCTGAATCTCTCATCAAAAGAGTAAAATTAGTTGCTCGACCACTATTACAGAATTGTAATTTACCAGCATCTTGTTGGGCACATGCGGTATTACACGCCGCCGATCTGATACAAATCAGACCAACTGCATATCATTCAACCTCCCCGATACAGATAGTACGTGGCACTCGGCCAAGTATTTCCCATCTGCGAAAATTCGGTTGCGCAGTATACGTACCGATATCACCACCGCAGCATACAACCATGGGCGCCCACAGAAAACTAGGGATCTATGTGGGTTATTATTCTCCGTCAATTATAAAATATCTTGAACCTCTTACAGGGGACCTGTTTACTGCCCGCTACGCTGATTCTATTTTTGATGAGGACCATTTCCCGGCATTAGGGGCAGAATCAAACCACAAAGAATGCCAGGAAATCGATTGGAATGTAACAGGCATCCAGTCCTTAGATCCACGTACTAAAGAATCTGAAACTGAAGTTCAGAGGATTATAGATTTGCAACACATTGCAAATAACCTGCCAGATGCATTTACTGATCATAAAGGTGTCACTAAATCACATATTTCCGCTGTTAATGCACCAGAACGAGTGGAGGTACCAAGTAAAACCACTCAAACCCCAAATGAGAGTAAGAGGGGGAGAAATCTGGTTAGCCGGAATATAGCTTCTCAAAAGCCTCCGCGGAAACAGAGGAAATCAAATCCTCTACCAGTAAATGCAATTCAACCTCAAGTTGAAGGAAACCAATCAGATGCTCAACATCTAGAACCCAGCATAAATGCGCATACAAATATAATAGCTGGGACATCGAAACACCATGACTCTATTGTTGTGGGAAATCACATAGAGTCTGAAGGTATAAAAGAAATTTCCATAAACTATATAGAATCAGGAGAATCATACAACAGAGAGACTACAATTGTCGACATATATTTTGCCTCCGAAATTGCCAAAACCCTTCAACTGGATCCAGAACCAAAGACCGTCAGGGAGTGCCTCAAGCATCCTGATTTGCCTAAATGGAAGGAAGCAATTGAGACAGAACTGCGCTCGCTCAATAAAAGAGAGGTATTTTCCTCAGTAATACCTACTCCTCATAATGTCTTCCCTGTGGGAGCGAAATGGGTTTTTGTTCGGAAAAGGAATGAAAACAATGAGGTGGTGAGATACAAAGCGAGGCTTGTAGCACAAGGGTTCACGCAGAGACCCGGCATCGATTACGATGATACATACTCTCCTGTTATGAGTGGAATAACGTTTCGATACTTAATATCTATGGCAGTACAAATGAGTTTATCTATGCAGTTGATGGATGTAGTGAAAGCATACTTATATGGGTCACTCAAATCGGACATATATATGAAAGTCCTTGAAGGACTTAAAATGCCGAATCCAAAAGCAAATCGCAACGCATATTGTGTAAAATTACAAAAGTCACTCTATGGCTTAAAACAGTCGGGTAGAATGTGGTATAACCAACTGAGTGAGTTTCTTATTCAGAAAGGATACTCAAATAATGATGATTGCCCTTGTGTATTTATAAAGAAATCCTCAAATGGATTTTGCATCATCTCAGTGTACGTTGATGATCTCAATATCATTGGGAGTACACATGATATAGAAGAAGCACACAATCATTTAATGATGGAATTTGAGATGAAAGATTTGGGAAAGACCAAATTTTGCTTAGGCATACAACTTGAGCATCTTCCCTCAGGAATTTTAGTATACCAACCTGCTTATATTCAAAAGGTTTTGGAGAAATTTAATATGGATAAATCATATCCAACCAAAACACCCATGGTTGTCAGATCCCTTGATATGAATAAAGATCCTTTTAGACCTCGGGATGATGACGAATAGATATTAGGACCTGAGTTCCCGTATCTCAGTGCTATTGGTGCGCTAATGTACCTTGCAAATTGCACCAGGCCTGATATTGCATTTGCGGTAAATTTACTAGCTAGACATAACGCTGCTCCAACAAAACGTCATTGGACAGGAGTAAAGAATATCTTTAGATATTTACATGGCACAAAATATCTTGGATTATTCTATCAGAGAAACCAAGATATGACTATGGTAGGATATACTGACGCTGGCTATTTATCTGATCCTCACAATGCTAGGTCACAAACAGGTTTCGTATTCTTATATGGTGGAACTGCTTTTTCATGGAAGTCACAAAAACAGACTCTCGTAGCAACTTCCACTAATCATTCTGAAATAATTGCATTATTTGAAGCATCAAAGGAATGTGTATGGCTTCGCAGGATGATTAACCACATTCAAACTTTGTGTGGTGTTGGTTCATTAGGATCACCAACTATTATCTATGAAGATAATGCAGCTTGCATTGCTCAAATGAAAATAGGTTATATAAAAAGTAATATCACAAAACATATTTCTCCTAAATTATTCTTTCCTCATTCATTACAGAAAGATGGAGAAATTGATATTTTGCAAACCAAATCATGTGATAATCTAGCAGATTTATTCACAAAGTCTTTACCAAATTCAACATTCCAGAAATGCATTCATGGAATTGGTATGAGACGACTTCGAGTTTTGCAAAGTTCAGGGGGAGAAATCTCCTGAAAATATAATCCTTTTAGTTATCAGCAGATAATGAATATTGTACTCTTTTCCTTTATGAGTTTTTCCAATAGGTTTCTGATAAGAGGTTTTTAACGAGACAATTAAATACAAGAGTTAATGTATGCCATATCATATTTCTCTTTATATTTTTCCTACTAGGTTTTAAAGGAGTTTTTCATGGCACATCTGATTGCACTCTTTTCATTATGAGTTTCTTTGAAAATTTTCTCATGATGTTTTAATGAGGCAAATATCTTCATAAAGATTATATGCTATACTTTCTATTTTTCCTATGAAGGTTTTTAAAGGAAAGTATCTAAAGCATGTTTATTGTTCTCTAACTCACTAAAAATTTTCTCCTTCTTTGAAGGTTTTTCTCATATGAGTTATCGAGAGACAATAATCTCTATATGTTGCATCATTTTCTCCTTATTATTTTTCCCACTGGGTTTAAAGGAGTTTTAGCAACATATCTATACCATTCTCCTCATATATTTTCCCACAGGGTTTTTGGAGGAGACTCTCAAGAAACGAATGATAAATATACAAGAAGCTTTCAAAGATGAATCAAAAGAAGAGACGTTGTACAAGGGGGAGTGTTGAGAACCGACATCAACGAAGCGGCTTTAGCGAATCGTCGTTAGGAAACATAGTTAGCGGTTATTAGTGTCCAAGCGTCGTACGGACGCATCTGTCCGTACAGGCGCCTCTTTGTATAGACGCCTTCACAATGCGTCCCAAATCTTGTATAAATATGTGATTCTCAATCAATGAAAGTATTAGATCATTCGTACAATCACTTTTACTTTTTATAAAAACGAAGAGAACTATTGCTAGAAAAAGGAAAAGGAAAGAACAAATGAAGGGAAAAAGCAGTTACGAAACACATGTGGCGGGGGTGGCCAGTTGGTTGACCTTAGTGTACGATTTATCTGGCGACCACGGTTCGAGTCACGCCACCTCTCAGTTTCTGCGTTTTAACAGAAAAAAAACAAAGTAGAACGGGCCGGCCCAGCGAGGCGGAGAGGTGTTCGCCCGTTCGAAACCTGAAGAAACAGGCGCAGCGGGCGCCGTTTAGGATTTGCCAGCGTATTGTGCTTGTTGTACCAGTGTACACTAAAAAAAGAGCTTGCTGTACCAGCGGTTTTCCAAAAAGAAAAAACGTTTGTTTTCTTGAAGTAACATCGAAATTTTTGATTCGACTTTTTAGGAAAAAATAAAATCAGCTTTAGAAAAAATGAGAACATTTTCAAAACATCAACTTTTTTTAAGAAACAGGGAGAATTTTTCAAAACATAAACATTTTTTGAAATTCTTGAACGTTTTTCAAAAAATGAGATTATTTTTATTTGTGAACAAAATTTGATAATGAAACCAAAATTTGAAATTCCAAACAATGTTTTAAAGACACAAACATTTTCTAAAATTCGCAAACATTTTTTGGAAATATGAACATATTTTTAACTTGTGAAAAAAATGAAAACAAAACATTTTTTGACATCTGAACTTTCTTTTTGAAAAACAACATCTCTGCACTGTCACTTCGTTGAGCTAATGTCAACCACGTTGAATCATCACATCTGCTGGCCGTCTTGGAATTCGACATCACCATGTCAACTGTTGGGGATACACATAACAAGTAGGCGCATGAAGTGATGAGGGCACCATAACCATCGACAAGTCTTCAACAATTATAGGTCCAATCACAAGAAGTCGCGCCAAACTAATAAGTGACCAGGTGAACGCTAACTTAAGTTTATCTTATAATCTTAATGACACAACTATGCTTTCATCCACATTGTTGTTGGTTGAACTTAGGTATCACATGGAAGAAATCCAACAACATATCACTACAGGAATCAGACACTTTGCCGTCTGCCATGGCTGACGGCAAAGGCATGCCTAGCGGACGGCAAAGGCCTTTGCCGTCAGCCAGCAGATGACAACAGATCTAGCTGAATAAGCTACGACAAAAGGCTCTTTGCCGTCAGCTGGCGGACGGCAAAGATGAAATAGTGTCCTGGCGGACGACAAACGGCAAACGGCGGACGACAAAGATGCAAAGAGCCTGGACGACACATATGGCAGATTAGGTCTGTTAGGGGGTTAACTGCGTGCTTTGCTGTCCGCTAGTAGATGGCAAAGTCCTTTGCATCTTTGTCGTCTGCCAACGGACGGCAAAGTGCCCATATAGGCTAGCCCAGGTAGCTGCCACGTGGCATGCTATGCCGTCTGCTGGCAGACGACAAAGATGTAAAGGTCTTTGTCGTCTGCCAGCAGACGGCAAAGCAACCATATAGGCTAACCCAGTGCCCCCAGGTTGCACAGGTAGCTGCCACGTGGCAACTTTGCCGTCTGCTGGCAGACGACAAAGAGCCTGTATAGCCCCTGTTTTTTCTGTTTTTCTTAAATTCATTCAATTTCACAGAATTTCATAGTATACATAGGGATTGACTATTCGTCATCCTGGGTGAGGAATAGTTATTCTTCACCCCCTCTATTTTACCATCAATGCATCGTAATTTTACGTTCCGTAAGTTTTGTCTTATTTTTGACGTAAAAAGAGACTGTAAGAAAATATATTATCGTTGTAAAAAATATTTTATGTTATGTAAAATTACAAACGTAAAAGCATAGTGTCAAATACACATAAACTACAAATTTTCTTGTCTTATGATCTATATTTTTATTTGACGTAGTGAATCAATATGAATGTAACTATTTGAATTTCAAACGTAATTAATTATATAATATATATATATATATATATATATATATATATATATATAGACACACACACAGACACACATTTGAAGATATATATACACATTTGAAGATATATATACACAAGCATACCAACACATATCCAACAACATATCCAACACATCCAACAAGAAGTTTGCAACAACACATATCCAGCAACAAATTTCAAAGAACATAAAAGAAGCACAAGGAGAAGAGTAGACTCCATGAACACAAGCTCCTCATGTAAAGCAAATCTGCAAATTAGGAAAGATGAAAGTTAAAAAAAAGAAGAAGACTAGCTAGAAGAAAAAGAAGAAGAAAAATAAGAAGAAGAAGAAGAAAAAGAAGAAGAAGAGGAGGAATTACTCTTCTTCTTCTTCTTCTTCTTCTAACTAAGGTAGGAAAAATGACATTTTTTAGCTAAGCTAGGTAAAAATGCTAAGTGTGTAGGTCATTTTAGAGCTAAGCTAGTTAAATAGGTCATTTGGAGCTAACCTAGGTAAAATGAATCATATTGGAGCTAACCTAGGTAAACTTGGTCATTTTTGAGTTAACTAAGCGTATTATGCCATTTTTGACATAAGTAAGCTAATTATATGTCTTTATTGAGCTAACCCAGGTAACTAAGCAGATTAGAGCTAATTTAGCATTTTAGAGCTAACTTAGGTCATTTTGGAGCTAACTTAGGTAAAATTGATCATTTTGAAGCTAATTAGGCTTATCATGTCATTTCGAGAAAAATAAGCTAACTGACATATATGATGTTACCAAGATTGTTATGCCATGTCAAACCTAAGTAAGCTAATTATGCTATTTTTTACATATGTAAGCTAAGTGTATGTTATTATTGAGCAAACTTAGCTAACTAAGCATATTAGAGCTAACTTAGGTCATTTCGGAGTAAACAAAGCTAATTGTAGATCATTTTGGAGCTAAGTAAGCTAATTGTGTCATTTTGGAGGAAGATTAGCTAAGTCTAGGTCATTATGGTAAGCATTTTGGAGGAAATAAAGCTAAGTCCAGGTCTTTATGCATTTGGTTAGCAAAACACTAGAGAAAACTTACCGTCATCACGGAGGTGAAGGACCAGTCGGGTTTGCGCCAGTGCCAGGCGGAGAAGGACCAGTCGGGGTTGCGCCAGTGTGAGACGGAGAAGGATTGGTCGATGCTTGTCGGGAGGCATGCTGCCCCAAAGATCATTTGCGATGTCTCGTTAGCATGATGCAATTGAAATGTGAATACTAGTAACTAATGACCATTCAAATGAAACTCACCGCGTCTGCTATAGCAATTGGGGCATCAGCAGAGGGGTGTGTCCGTTTTTCTCGCACACGGACTACACATTTTGTTTTCACAAGTCAGTCATATTACTTAGTAATGAAACAAACATTACGCACATGATTTGGCTAATATGCAGGAGAGACTTACCACGAGGAGCTCGTAATTGCTGACACTGCAAACTTAAAGCTGACCCTGTGAATAGATATAGTTGAGATAGAGTGGATGAGCATCACAAAGTGCAGAGATTTTGCAAAATAATTGAGTCAAAAACTTAGTTTTAGTTTTTCACAAAAAGCATTCCGGAGTTACTGATTTGTTAAACTCGGTGCCATGGAAGCAATATTGGAGTCTGAACTAGTGAAGTCGGTCAGACCGAGCCACAGTTCGGTGACTCCGAGATTGCTATGGTTTCACTGAGAGTTGAACTCAGTCACATCGATTTGCAAGTTTCGGTCAGACCAAAAGTTACAAGTGCAATGGCCTAGGCCAAATCGGTGAGACCGATTTCTACAACTCGGTCGGTCCGAGATGAGTTCGGCAGAAACATAACCCTAATTTTTCGAGTCAAAACTAATCTAAAGGAAGTTTTGTTGGATGGAGTGATCTCATACGTGGTAAGAATCATGGCATTGACCTAAGTGCAGGAATCCGAGGTAAAGATTGCACATAGGGGTCGAGTTCATACCCTAACTCAGCGGTGAACTCGCTACAGCGGCAATGGCAGTGAAGATTACCATTGACGGCGGTGGAGACCAGCGGCGGGAGGTCACTGGCGACGAGGAGACGATCCGGAGACCCGAGTCGGCAGAGTAGGACATGCGCGGCCAAAAGGTTTCGGAGGAATTTCCAAAATTTGACCCGTGAGTATATATATCCTGACCCTGTCGGTGTGACCGAGTTGAACGACTCGATGGCACCAAGATGCAGAATCGCAAGCGGTTACTGGAACTCATGTGACCGAACTGTTCAAATCGGTTTCACCGAGATTGAAAACCTAGATCAACTCAATGAACTCGGTATGACCGAATGGAATGAATCGGTCAGACCGAAATACACAGACAAGTTTTGGAAGTTTAAGTCTATGATGAATCGGTGACTCCGAGTGCTCCTCACCCAGAGGGTTCGAATCTGACTTGATCAAACTTTGTGATGTAGCATGAATAGAGTTTGAGACAAGAAAAGCATAAATAGCTAGAGAGAGTTCTTAGGCATTCTTGTCCATCCATTTGGCAAAAGAAAATACCAAACAATCAAATCAACAAATGGATGTCCTCGAATGAGAAAAGTATGCCATCAACATGCTCACACAATAAGATGGCAAATGAAATATGTGGCAAAGCATGCACAAACACTCTAGCATCTATCAAGCAATTGGCGATCACTAGGTCATCTATATATGAGTATATTGACTGAGGAGTCAAATGAGAACATTTGATCATAGGTCATACTCATCGTTTAAGCACAAGTGGGGTTACCACTTTTACATAAAGCATTGTTGTGTTCACACTGTTAGAGTTGCTTTACCTCAATTCTTAGAGTAAATCTCCCCCTAGATGTGATATCCCCCCTAAGAGGGATGAACTAACCTTGGGTTTGTCGATGATGACTTCATGTAGATGTTGAAGATGTGGATGATCAATGTTGATGTATATCATTTGGAGCAATCCATTGGAGTGAGTTGCACTTTCAATACCTACATGGGTTAGTCCCACAAGGAACAAACAAGGATATCCATAGACATAGAGTAAAGTACACACAAGATGATGTCCATGAAAGCATTAGGTTACCTTGTCCCTTGTCTTACCAATAAGAAGGATTGTGACTCCTTGAACTAGTGCACAATTTGGAGGTTATTTGCACTTGTTCTCGCCAAAATGATTGAGTGAAGTATGTTGGCGGAGTCACCCTCAAGAACTCTCTAGTTCTTCTTCTTCGGGATCCACAACTTGATGGGAATCCTTGGAGTTGTTGTCATACTTGATGAAGTAGAACTTGATGTAGTCTTGGGAACCCACTTGACCAAGGCCTTAGGAGCTTCTTCAAATGCATCAATCTCCTCTTGAAGCTTGTCCTTGCCTTTTTTCTTGTGGTGGAAGATCATCTTGAGCTTGTGTCCCTTTGAAGGTAGTAGGATCACACTTCTCTTGTTGAGGAACAAACTTCGTCTTGGGGTATTGATCTTCTTGCCACTCAACTCCATTGGCATTGAACTTTCGTTCAAAACCAACACCTTGATTCTTCCGATGCCTTCCTTGCTTGCGTACAGTTTCCTCAAATTGCTTACTTCCGGCAAGGCTCTTGTAAACACATTTCTCTATAATTCCCTTCAAGAAGCTATTCTCTTGCTCAAGTGTAACTTGGATAAGAGAATCATTAGTGGAATCAAGAGAACTACTAGAAGCAACAATATTGGATTTAGCATGATTATTGTTACTACTAGAAGAATAATCTTTCTTACTCTTGTTGCTAGATTTTACTTGTGGCATGTAAGTAGACAAGAGTAAATGCTTGGCAATGTAATAAGAACTTTTCTTACAAATATCATCATTGATTGCTTTTAAGAACCCATGCTCTTGCTCTAGGTTGAGCTTTTCAAAGCGTAGCTTCTCATGAGTCTTTAAAAGCTCTCGGTGATCTTCCAAGGTAGTTTCATGAGCTACCTTAAGAGTGTTTAGTTCTTTAGTTAGACGCTAAATCACCTTCTTATCATCGTCATTCGTTTTTATCTTGATTAGCATGATTAATAGCAAGTTCATCATAGTTTTCATCACTAGAGTTGTCAATAAGTAAATCATCATCACCTAGCAAATCATCTTCATCACTATTGAAATCAACGTACTCGGGTGTGATACCTTTGGGCCTTTAGCCATGAAGCATCCTCCAATTCCTTCATTTGGTGAGTCAAATATGTCATAGGAGTTGGTTGACACAAGTGCTAGACCGGCAACACCTTCATCTTGAGTATATTTGGAGTCAGAGTGATAACTTCTCTCAGAGTGGTGGTCAGAGTCGGAGCCGGATACCCATTCACCAACATGAGCTTGATGTTTTCGCTTTGTATAGCTCCTTGATGACTTGTCCTTCCTTTTCGAATCCTTGCTTCTACGAGAGGTTCTTCATTCATATCGATCATCTCTACCCCTTCTCTCTCTTGGAGGTGATTCTTCTCTTCTACTTCTCCTTTTAGGTGAGTCTTCTCTTGTTTTGTAGGGTGCCGTACACTCATTGGAGTAGTGTCTGGGTCTTCCACAATTATAGCAATTATGCTCACGACTAGAAAATCTTTTGTCATTGTAGGACCTTGACTTGGAACTTCTTTCTTTGCTTCTATTCTTGTAGAACTTGCTGAAGTTCTTCACCATTAAGCTCAATTAATCATTGAAGACTTGTTTCTCACTTGATGATGTAGGAGCATCACATGAGGCTTTGTAAGCACCACTAGACTTCTTGTGAAGCTCTTTTTTATCCTTGAGTGACATCTCACGAGCAACAATTCTACCAATGACTTCCGTTGGCTTGAGATCTTTGTAATTGGGCATCATTTGGTTAATGTGCACACGGTGTCATATTTTCCATACAAGGCTCTTAGGATCTTCTTGATGATGAATATATATGTCGGTCATCTCTTCACTTCCTAAGCCAGCAATCTCATTTGTGATGAGAGCAAGCCTAGAGTACATTTCAGCGACACCTTCACCATCCTTCATTTTGAACTTCTCAAGTTTACTTTGAAGCACATCCAATTTGGATTCTTTGACGGAGTTGGTACCTTCGTGCATATCAATCAGAGTATCCCAAATTTCCTTTGCATTCTCAAGATGGCTGATTTGGTTGAATTCTTCGGGGCACAATCCGTTGAAGAGGATATTGCAAGCTTGAGCATTGTATTGCAGCATCTTCAATTCTTCTGCGGTAGCTTCACGATTCGGTTCCCTCCCATCGAAGAATTCACCTTGCAAGCCAATACACACAATAGCCCAAACGGCAGGGTTATGTCCAAGAATATGCATTTTCATCTTATGCTTCCAACTAGCAAAATTAGTACCATCAAAGTAAGGACCTATACGGTGGTAATTTCCCTCGCTAGACGCCATACTCTCCTCGGTTGTGAAACCAAGGCTATGATCACCAAAGCTATGGAAATCAAGGCAAATGGAGACCAAAGGTCTGATACCACTTGTAGGATCGAAAGTATGTCTAGAGGGGGGGGGGTGATTAGACTACTTGCCAAATAAAAATCTAGCCTTTTCTCAATTTTGAGTCTTGGCAGATTTTAGCAACTTATCACAAGTCAAGAAATCAACCTACACATGCAATTCTAAGAGTATAGCAGCGAAATGTAAATCATTGCATATGAAGGTAAAGGGGAGGAGTTTGAGGGGAGCAAACGCGATGTAGACACGGAGATTTTTGGCGTGGTTCCGATAGGTGGTGCTATCGTACATCCCCATTGATGGAGACTTCAACCCACGAAGGGGAACAGTTGCGCGAGTCGACGGAGGGCTCCACCCACGAAGGGTCCACGAAGAAGCA
The DNA here is from genome assembly GCF_002162155.2 of Triticum dicoccoides. Lineage (NCBI taxonomy): Eukaryota > Viridiplantae > Streptophyta > Magnoliopsida > Poales > Poaceae > Triticum > Triticum dicoccoides. The sequence goes on from NC_041392.1 coordinate 492,638,080, forward strand.
ACCTTGTCTGTCCCACCATGGCCATCGCCCACGAAGGACTTGCCTCACTTGGGTAGATCTTCACGAAGTAGGCAATCTCCTTGCCATTACAAACTCCTCGGTTCAACTCCACAATCTTGATGGAGGCTCCCAAGTGACACCTAACCAATCTAGGAGACACCACTCTCCAAAAGGTAATAAATGGTGTGTTGATGATGAACTCCTTGCTCTTGTGCTTCAAATGATAGTCTCCCCAACACTCAAATCTCTCTCACAGATTTGGATATGGTGGAAAGATGATTTGAGTGGAAAGCAACTTGGGGAAGGCTAGAGATAAAGATTCTAGTGGTTGGAATGGAATGTCTTGGTCCCAACACATGAGTAGGTGGTTCTCTCTCAGAAAATGAATGCTGGAAGTGTAGGAACATTCTGATGGCTCTCTCCTCGAATGGAGGATGGCTGGAGGGGTATATATAGCCTCCACACAAAATCTAACAGTTACACACAATTTACCAAACTCGGTGGGACCGAATAGTGAAACTTGGTCAGACCGATTTAGTTCAAAATGTGAACGTTAGGCATTTCGGTGGGACCGACACGATCAACTCGGTGAGACCGATTTTGTTCCGGTTAGGGCATAACTTGATCTTGGTGAGACCGATCACATGAACTCGTTGAGACCGATTTCAGTAGTAGGCAAACAAAGAGTTGGTCAAGCAAACTCGGTGGGACCAATCGCTCATTTTGGTGAGACCGAAACGTTACGAAAAGGAAACAGAGAGTTTGCATTGTGAACTCGGTGGGACCGATCGTTCATCTCGGTTAGACCGAAATGTTACAAAGGGAAACAGAGAGTTTGCAATCCCATCCCGGTGAGACCGAGATCCCTATTGGTGAGACCGAACTGATTAGGGTTTCTGGCTATGGCTATGTTAAGTGAACTCGGTGGTGCCGGATAGATCAAATCGGTGGGGTCGAGTTTGACTTTTGGTTTGGGACATATGTGAAAATGAGAGAGTGGTTGAGGGATTTTGGAGCATATCACTAAGCATTTTGAGCAACCAAGCCATTAATCAACACCTCGTCCCCTTTTAATAGCATTGGCTTTTCCTATGGACTCAATGTGATCTTGGATCACTAAAATGAAAATGTAGAGTCTTAAGCTTGTGCCAATATGTGTCCTTAGCATTTTGAGGTGTCCACATCTCTAGTCCATGCCATGCCAATCATTGAACTTTCTGAAAAGATTATCTTGAATGGATATTAGTTCAATGAGCTATATGTTGTTAAGAATTACCAAAACCACCCAGGGATTAGTTGCACTTTCAATGCCATAAGTGCAAATGGGATTTATTTTAATGGGGCATGCATAGTTACTATGTTGAGATTGAAATGATGCAATATGGGAGATCTCACTCATAGCATATGTCAAGTTTAAAGGGTTGTCAAACATGATGTGACCAAAATAATTTTCACATGATATCTTATGGAGCATAGCATCACAACTAGGCAACTCGACATGCTCATCATCATAAATTGGTAAGTCATGACATGAGGAAGTCGCACTAGCATGAAGCATGGTAATAGATGGATCAACATCATGCAAGGAATCATTTGTGAGATAGTCCACTAGTGGGACAAGTGAAGGTCCATCACCTATATTACCTTTAGAGCTCCGCTCATGTGTTGTAGGTGACGTTGCAACTTGATGGTACTATGTGGGGGTGCATCTTCTTCCATCATGGCCATTGGTTTGCCCATTGGAGGTATGGACTCATCGGGGAATAGCGCTTCATCTTGTTGGAGATCTAGAACCAAAAAGGAAAACACACTCGAAATAGAGGTTAAGTCATTAGAAATCATAGTGGCCTCACATGTTGTCTCAACTACCTCACTCACTAAGTGTTGTGGCTCACTCACTCCCTCAAGGATGCTCTCACTCATATGGTTGGTAGAGTCACTCAAATGGCTCTTAGCCTCACATAGGATATGTGGCATGCTCTTGTGTGTGGGGCTAGTGGCGGTCACACTCACCCTCTCATAGGAAATGCACTCAATGTCATATATGGTGGAGTCACTCATCTCACTCATGGGGTGGTGTCTCTCCTCACATGTCAATTGGGGCATCTCGTCATATGTGGGTGTTAGAGAGATGTAGGTGCAAATGTCTCCATGCTCAACTCCTATCACCGCCTTGGTTGAAGGGATAGTCCCATGCTCAACCTCCTCATCCATAACGCCTCCAAAGATGAATGTTGTAGGATGTGGAAAATCATCGCTCTCCTCTAAGACCAAAGATAAAGTCTCATGTGCGGTCTCATAGCTTGACTCGGAGTATGAGTCCCGTTGGGGCGCCGTCTTCATGTTGTTGAAGAGGTTCGCACTCTTCGCCGTGGTCGAAGGGGATGGCCCTTGCTCGACCGTCTTGTCGTCGTCTTGTATGAGGCCCATATGATGTGGCATCTCATAGCTCGTCTCCATGACCGAAGGTACTTGCCCATGCTCAGCCATCTTCCTTGATGGGCTTCCGAAGATGGAAGTGTCGCCCTCGCTTGTAGGCGGTCTCCTTGGACTTGATGATGTCGATGTAGGCGTACTCATGGGAAGTAGGCAAAGATGTCGTACGTCCAAAGGCGAAGATGCCTTGACAACACTTGGCGAAGATGCTGAAGTGGAGGTGGTAGCCATAGCATCCTCTTGGTGGTGCTTGTCTCGCGGTCTGCTCTTGAGCTCATGAAGGTTGGTCGTAGCTTGATGTCGAGCTTGTTGGGACTTGTAGGCTTCCGCATCTCGAGCATCTTCATGTCAATGGTGTCGTTGTCATGCTTGAGCTCGTAGTAGATGTCGTTCGTTGTCGTCGTGCACATGATTCTTGGAGGAGACTTTCCCTTCATGACAATGTGGATCACGAATGTGATGATGGTCGCCATGTAGATATGGACATGGACGAATTGCGCTTGCATCACTTGGGCGCTCTGAAGATGGTTGACTTGCTCGCCGCCGCCTTGAGGATGATGAAGGGGACCAAGACTTGTAGTCGGATAACACTTGGCGGATTTCCTCCATGTGCTTGTCCATACTTTTGTTGTGGTAGTCGAACATGTCGTTGATACGTCTCCAACGTATCTATAATTTTTGATTGTTCCATGCTATTATATTGTCAACCTTGGATGTTTTATATGCCTTTATATGCTATTTTATATGATTTTTGGGAATAAGCTATTAACCCAGAGCCTAGTGCCAGTTTCTGTTTTTACCTTGTTTTAGAGTATCACAGAAAAGGAAAATCAAACGGAGTCCAATTGACCTGAAACTTCACGGAACTTATTTTTGGAAGGAAAGCAACCCGGGAGACTTGGAGTCCGCGTAAGGGAAGCAACGAGGAGGCCACGAGGCAGGGGGCGCGCCCTCCACCCTCATGGTCCCCTCGTGGCTCCCCTAACGTACTTCTTCCGCCTATATATCTCCATATACCCTAAAACGATCGGGGAGCACAATAGATCGGGAGTTCCGCCACCAGAAGCCTCCGTAGCCACCGAAAACCAATCTAGACCCATTCCGGAACCCTGCCGGAGGGGGAATCCCTCTCCGGTGGCCATCTTCATTATCCCGGTGCTCTCCATGACGAGGAGGGAGTAGTTCTCCTCGGGCTGAGGGTATGTACCAGTAGCTATGTGTTTGATCTCTCTCTCTCTCTCTCTCTCTCTCTCTCTCTCGTGTTCTTGAGGTGATACGATCTTGATGTATGGCGAGCTTTGCTATTATATTTGGATCCTATGATGTTTCTTCCCCCCTCTACTCTCTTGTAATGGATTGAGTTTCCCCTTTGAAGTTATCTTATCGGATTGAGTCTTTAAAGATTTGAGAACACTTGATGTATGTCTTGCCGTGTGTATCTGTGGTGACAATGGGATACCACGTGATTCACTTGATGTATGTTTTGGTGATCAACTTGCGGGTTCTGCCCATGAAACTATGCATAGGGGTTGGCACACGTTTTCGTCGTGATTCTCCGGTAGAAACTTTGGGGCACTCTTTGAGGTTCTATGTTTTGGTTGAATAGATGAATCTGAGATTGTGTGATGCATATCGTATAATCATACCCACAGATACTTGAGGTGACATTGGAGTATCTAGGTGACATTACGGTTTTGGTTGATTTGTGTCTTAAGGTGTTATTCTAGTACGAACTCTAGGGCTGTTTGTGACACTTATAGGAATAGCCCAACGGATTGATTGGAAAGAATAACTTTGAGGTGGTTTCGTACCCTACCATAATCTCTTTGTTCGTTCTCCACTATTAGTGTATTTGGAGTGACTCTTTGTTGCATGTTGAGGGATAGTTATGTGATCCAATTATGTTAATATTGTTGAGGGAACTTGCACTAGCGAAAGTATGAACCCTAGGCCTTGTTTCAACGCATTGCAATACCGTTTACACTCATTTTTATCATTAGTTACCTGCTGTTTTTATATTTTTCAGATTACAAAAACCTATATCTACCATCCATATTGCACTTGTATCACCATCTCTTTGCCGAACTAGTGCACCTATACAATTTACCATTGTATTGGTGTGTTGGGGACACAAGAGACTCTTTGTTATTTGGTTGCAGGGTTGCTTGAGAGAGACCATCTTCATCCTACGCCTCCTACGGATTGATAAACCTTAGGTCATCCACTTGAGGGAAATTTGCTACTGTCCTACAAACCTCTGCACTTGGAGGCCCAAAAATGTCTACAAGAAGAAGGTTGTGTAGTAGACATCACTCGTCGATGTAGTCCCTTGTCCGTGCTTCGGATTGTCGTATGTTGGTGGCGAGGTTGTCGATGCGCTTGTGCAAGGTAGATTGTGCGCTGATACGTCTCCAAAGTATCTATAACTTTTGATTATTCCATGCTATTATATTATCTGTTTTGGATGTTTTATATGCATTAATACGCTATTTTATATTACTGCTGGGACTAACTTATTAACCTAGAGCCCAGTGCCAGTTTTTGTTGTTTCCTTGTTTTTGAGCTTCGCATAAAAGGAATACCAAACAGAGTCCAAACAGAATAAAACCTTCGCGATGATTTTTCTTGGACCAGAAGACACCTATTGGACTTGGACTCCAAGTCAGAAGACCTTGGAGAAGACGACAAGATCACAGAGGGCTTCTACATCAACCCTATTGCCCTTCCGATGAAGCATGAGTAGTTTACCTCAGACCTACGGGTCCATATCTAGTAGCTAGATGGATTCTTCTCTCTCTTCGATTCTCAATACCATGTTCTCCTCGATGTTCTTGGAGATTTATCCGATGTAATCTTCTTTTGCGGTGTGTTTTTCGAGACCCGATGAATTGTGGATTTATGATCAGCTTATCTATGAATATTATTTGAATCTTCTCTGAATTCTTATATGCATGATTTGATATTTTTGTAATTCTCTTCAAACTATCGGCTTAGTTTGGCCAACTAGATTGGTTTTTTTTGCAATGGAGAAGTGATTAGCTTTGGGTTCAATCTTGCGGTGTCTTTTCCCAGTAACAGTAGGGGCAGCAAGGCATGTATTGTATTGTTGCCATCGAAGATAAAAAGATGGGGTTTACATCATATTGCTTGAGTTTATTCCTCTACATCATGTCATCACTACTAGGAAAATGCTTATAGGCAGTAGCATAGTAGTAGCGCTTTTTATAACAAAGCGTTGCTACTACTTATCAGTAGCGCTTTTTACTATGCACTTACCAGTAGCGCTGTTTTAGTAAAAAAATGCTACTACTACAATTGCCAGGCCGTTGCTGGCAGGCCAGGCATAGTAGTAGAACTTTTATGTATGAAGCGCTACTGCTACCAGACGTAGCAGTAGCGCTTTCTACATATAAGCGCTACTACTACAGGCTCTTTATCCAGCCCAACAACCCGCGCTCGACCTCTCTCTCACCCCCCTCCCTCACACACTCACTCGCCTCTCTTCGCCGTCGTCGCCGCCGCCCTCCCCCGCGCACCGCCGTCCCCCACGCCGAAGCTCTCCCGCCGGTCGCCCTCGCCCGCGCCGGCTTTGCTCCCCCACCAGCCCCCTCCCC
>NC_041392.1:492644633-492668118 GCF_002162155.2 Triticum dicoccoides
CGCGCCGGATCTGCTCCCCCGCCGACCTCCTCCCGGCCGCGCCGGCCTCCTCCCCCGCCGGCCTCGTCCACCACCGTGAGGTACTCGTCCTCCCTCCATTTAGTTCATTAGGTTAGGTAACTTAGGTGAATTTAGTTAATTAACTTAGGTGAATTTAGTTAATTAACTTAGATGTTTTTAGTTAGGGAAGTAGGTTAGGTAACTAATTAAGTAGATGCTAATTTAGGGCAGTGGTGTTTAGTTTATAGAAAAAACTCAATATAGTTTTTTACTGTTTTTAGTAAGTGTTTAATAGAATTAGTAAGAAAATTAATAGAGCTAGTTAAACTAGTTTATTTTTAGTAAGTACTAGTTTATTTTATTTATAGTAAGCGCTTAGTTGAACTAGTTGAATTAATAAAACTAGTTTATTTTTAGTAAGAAAATTTAGGTATATGAGATTTGATGATCTAATTAAAATTTTACTATAGAACTAGTTTATTTTTAGTAAGAAAATTAATAGAACTAGTTTATTTTTTAGTTAAACCAATTATTCCCGCATCCACGTCGACGATGCCTATCCCGCATCCTTGACATCGACTCGGCGGAGGAGGCCTGGGCTCGGTGAGGAGCCATGTGTGAGACTGGGCTCCGCCGGGCTGGTACTGGGAGGTGCTACCTTTCGGGGGGCGTAGCTTGGTGAGGAGCCAGCCCATTGTTGACTCGAACCTTCTTTGGTGGCGGTCGGGTGGTCCAGTGACGGTGCGGAGGCTTGAGGACCCTGCGAAGGTGGTACGTCACCGTGTCAGCGAGGAGGACGAGCACGTCCGTCGCTACATGGTTGTGTTGGAGGACAGGTTTCTCCAATACATGGGAGGTTCTTCAGGGATCTCACCATGCCGATACCCGTCGTTCGCTACGGTATTAGCCGTATTACTGATGTTATGTGTATGATACTATTCAAGATCTATTAGTGATAATATTCGATGATGTACGGACAAAAGAGATGGTTTAGTTTTTCTTATTGAATGAATGCTAATTTGAATACTAATTTATTTTACAATTTGGTTTTGCTTATTGAATGCTCAAATTGGAAAACTACTCCATCAAGTTTGAATGCTCATATGATGTAGATATAAACATGTATATCTTGTGTTGCTCAAATAGGATATGTGCTAGCCCAAGTCGCCGGCCATGTTTGCAGGTTACACCTCCTATAGTGGCCTATGTTTTACCAGAGTGTTGATTAATTTCCATTCTGGCAAATTTCAGGCGCTTGATATGTCCTTTTTTAAGGTCATGCCGGATCTTTCGGTGAATTCTGGCATGACTTGTGCTAGAATATGTAGGAAATATCGATTGGCCTGGATTTTCTCAAAAAATAATTAAACGACATTTCAGGTTGACTTTAAGTCTGTTGAGGCTCCATCACCAAAGGTCGAAAAATCAATGAGGGAGTGTATCCACCATATATGAGAGAGGACAAAGAAGCCCGACTATTGTCGTGGTGGTCATTTTCCCTTCTTCTCCTTGTGCTAGACCTTTGTTATGCACTAGGGGAAGGAGGAATAACGACCATCACCGACGGTCGAAAAATCAATGACGGAGTGTATCCACCATATATGAGAGAGGACGAAGAATCCCGACTGTTGTCGTGGGGGTCGTTTCTCCTTCTTCTCCTTGTGCTAGACCTTTGTTATGCACTAGGGAAAGGAGGAGTAACGACCATCACTGACGGTCGCAAATGTCAGAGAGGAATTAGTGAGGGAGAGTCTCCACCATATAGACTCGGCAGACCGATAGTCAACCCGTGATGAATAATAATGATCTAATTTAATTTTTATAGTACATATATTGAATTGTACAAGTTTAATCTTTGAATTATGAACGTAGGAAATGTCGTCATCGGACGACGAAAGTCTCCCGGGGGAGTGCAGCTGGTGCAACGACGACCGAGGTCTGTGCGACAGGCCTCACCTGGACGAAGATCGGTGCTTCAACATTAAGCTCCAGGAGACCTTCGATATTGAAACGGTACGCAATGACGAAAATTGTTTTTTCGTAATTAAGCATGACTTCAACTATTTCAGCGTGTAATTTCCATCTTTTACAATTCGAGTAGCTTATCCCATGCCATGCAAGACGCTATGTCTTGGAGAGGATGGATTTTGAAGACCATGAAAATTTTGAAACAAAGAAAATTCACCTAAGGACCCATCATGATATGGATTTTGAAGTAAATCTGTATAATTCTAGGAGCGTAACCCATTTTGGTTGCAAAATTGGGAAGCACTTTGCAAGATGTATGGTTTTTATGAGGGTATGCTTGCCACCATGGATCTTGGTGATCCTGACATCGACCAAGACAATATGGACATTTAGGTCCTTGTTGATATGCTTCCAATTCTACCGCTATGTGAGTTTCTCAAATATAGTTATTAACTAATTTATATTGTTCATTTCAAAATAGTTGTCAGCTTATTTTCATTGTTCAAACAATGTGCGAAACATGGTAGACAGAACCTACTACACCTATGGCTCTGAGTTAACTTATCAGGAGAAAAATCATCTGGTCGCATTTTGTACTGATCTTGAGAATTACAATATCTATTATAAAACTCCTCCACATTATGGTCAATACGTGCCACTAGTGCACGTGTTGAACTACGGTAACATCCATGAAGATGCCATGGTAAGATTTTTTACTATTACGACATCCATGCATCTTTTGCATAATTTCTTTTAAAACTTAACTACATTGCTAACTACGAAGTTATTACTATGTTTTTCAACAGAAAATCCCGAATGATTGTGTGCCTCATCTGATGTATCAGAATGGTTGCCTTGATGTTTTGAACATATGTCCAGGTCATCCTACGAATCTCACCTGTCCATATCGGATTTCTCAAAGAAGTGGAGACATGAAAATCACATAATGGAAAAAATGTATGGACAGTCTTAAGGAGGTACTTGGAAGCAACATTGTGCGAAAGGAAAGAATTGGAGACAGGATAATCTCCATTCTCCATAATGGAGAATCAGGGCCTATCTTGTTTTATGCTATTTTACCTAAGAGAAGGTAGTAGGTCCTAGTTAATAATACTCATGATCATGTGCTAAGAGCAACTAAGTAGGATTAGTTAGATGACTATGATGATGATGTGGTATCGAGTAGAAGTTGTATGATCGATGATGATCAGTATGACTTGTTATTATGATACCAATGATGAGTTATTTGTTATTATGATTGATGATGCATGATGCTAAGTTGTTATATGAGCATGATGAGTTATTATATATATATACATTAGTCGATGAAATGAACCTGGATTAGATTCAAGTGGAGCCAACATGTGGTGCACATCGAAAGTACTACTAATCCAAACTAGATCAAGTTTGGATTAGAGTAGTACTTTCGACATGCACCACATATTGCCTCCACTTGAATCTACTCCACGGTTCATTTCACCCACTTTTATATATAATAAGTAATCATGGTCATAAAATCATATGATGAAAGTATTGTATATAAAACCACACAATGAAAATAAGCTGTATTTTTAAAAATACAGGAAAGTTAGCAGCAGCGCTTTTTAGAACAAGCGCTATTGCTACTTACAAGTAGCAGTAGCGTTGTCCAGAGGAAAGCGCTATTACTAAATTGGTATAGCAGTAGCGCTCCCTTTCCAACGCTACTGCTACTAGTTAGCTGTAGCGCCTTAGTGGTAGCGCTGGTACCAGCGCTACTACTAGCTATAAAACAAGCGCTACTACTAGGGTTTTCCCTAGTAGTGCATCTTACTTAATGCGTCACTCTGTTCTTCATGAACTTAATACTCTAGATGCAGGCAGGAGTCGATCGATGTGTGAAGTAATAATAGTAGATGCAGAATCGTTTCGGTCTACTTGACACATACGTGATGCCTATATTTCACAATCATTGCCTTAGATATCGTCATAACTTTGCGCTCTTCTATATATTGCTCGACAATAATTTTTTCACCCACTGTATTATGTACTATCTTGAGAGAAGCCGCTAGTGAAACCTATGGCCCCGAGTCTATTTTCCATCATATTAGTTTCTGATCAACTATTTTGCAATCTTTTACTTTCTGATCTATAAACTCAAAAACCCAAAAATAACTACTTTATTTTTTGTTTAGTTTTATCTATCTCTATCATATCTCACTTTTGCAAGTAACAGTGAAGGGATTGACAACCCCTTTATCGCGTTGGGTACAAGTTGTTTGGTTGTTTGTGCAGGTATTGGTGATTTGTGCGTTGTCTCTGAAGGAAATATGCCCTAGAGGCAATAATAAATATGTTATTTATATTTCCTTATATCATGATAATTGTTTATTATTCATGCTAGAATTGTATTAACCGGAAACTTGATACATGTGTGAATACATAGACAAACAGAGTGTCCCTAGTATGCCTCTACTTGACTAGCTCATTAATCAAAGATGGTTAAGTTTCCTAACCATAGACATGTGTTGTCATTTGATGAACGGAATCACATAATTAGAGAATGATGTGCTGGACATGACCCATCCGTTAGCTTAGCATAAATGACCGTTTAGTTTCATTGCTATTGCTTTCATCATGACTTATACATGTTCCTCTGACTATGAGATTATGCAACTCCTGAATACCGGAGGAACACCTTGTGTGCTATCAAACATCACAACGTAACTGGGTGATTATAAAGATGCTCTACAGGTGTCTCCGATGGTGTTTGTTGAGTTGGCATAGATCGAGATTAGGATTTGTCACTCGTGTATCAGAGAGGTATCTCTGGGCCCTCTCAGTAATGCTCATCACTATAAGCCTTGCAAGCAATGTGACTAATGAGTTAGTTACGGGATGATGCATTATGGAATGAGTAAAGAGACTTGCTGGTAACGAGATTGAACTAGGTATGATGATACCGACGATCGAATCTCGGGCAAGTAACATACCGACGACAAAGGGAAAAACGTATGTTGTTATGTGGTTTGACCGATAAAGATCTTCGTAGAATATGTAGGAGCCAATGTGAGCATCCAGGTTCCGCTATTGGTTATTGACCGGATATGTGTCCCGGTCATATCTACATAGTTCTCGAACCCGTAGGGTCCGCACGCTTAACGTTCAATGACGATTTGTATTATGAGTTATGTGATTTGATGTACCGAAGGTTGTTCGGAGTCCCGGATGAGATTACAGACATGACGAGGAGCCTCAAAATGGTCGAGACATAAAGATTTATATACTGGACCATGTTATTCGGACACCGGAAGTGTTCCGGATAGTTTCGGATAAAACGGGAGTGCCGGAGGGGTTACCGGAACCCCCCCGGGGAAGTAATGGGCCTTAGTGGGCCTTAGGGGAGAGAGAGGGCAGTAGCCAGGAGGTGGCGCCCGCCCCCCAAGGGGAGTCCGAATAGGACTAGGGGAGGGGGCGTGACCCCTCTTTCCCCCTCCCTCTCCATCTCCTTCCTTCTTCTCCTACTTGGACTAGGAAAGGGGGGTGCGATTCCTATTTGGAGTAGGATTCCCCCCTGGGCGCGCCTCTAGGGGCCGGCGGCCTCCTCCCTCCCTCCTTTATATATGAGGGAGGGGGCACCCCATAGACACACAAGTTGATCTTTTAGCCGTGTGCGGTGCCCCCCTCCACAGTTACACACCTCGGTCATATCGTCGTAGTGCTTAGGCGAAGCCCTGCGCCGGTAACTTCATCATCACTGTCACCACGCCGTCGTGCTGACGGAACTCTCCCTCAGCCTCAACTGGTTCAAGAGTTCGAGGGATGTCACCGAGCTGAACGTGTGCTGATCACAGAGGTGCCGTACGTTCGGTACTTGGATCGGTTGGATCGCGAAGACGTTCGACTACATCAACCGCCTTACTAAACGCTTCCGCTTTCGGTCTATGAGGGTACGTAGACACACTCTCCCTACTCGTTGCTATGCTTCTCCTAGATAGATCTTGCATGATCATAGGCAGTTTTTTTGAAATACTACGTTCCCCAACAGTGGTATCAGAGCCAAGTCTATGTGTAGATGTTATATGCATGAGTAGAACACAAAGAGTTGTGGGCGATAATAGTCATACTGCTTACCAGCATGTCATACTTTGATTCGGCGGTATTGTTGGATGAAGCGGCCTAGACCGACATTGCATGACTGCGTTCATGAGACTGGTTCTACCGCCGTGCTTCGCACATAGGTGGATAGTGGGTGTCTGTTTCTCCAACTTTAGTTGAATCGAGTGTGACTACGCCCGGTCCTTGTTGAAGGTTAAAACAACACACTTGACGAAAAATCGTTGTGGTTTTGATGCGTAGGTAAGAACGGTTCTTGCTAGAAGTCTATAGCAGCCACGTAAAACTTGCAACAACAAAGTAGAGGACGTCTAACTTGTTTTTGCAAGGCATGTTGTGATGTGATATGGTCAAGACATGATGAGATATAAATTGTTGTATGAGATGATCATGTTTTGTTAAAGTTATCAGCAACTGGCAGTAGCCTTATGGTTGTCTCTTTATTCCATAAGATACAAGCACCATATAATCGCTTCACTTTATTGCAATGCGATAGCAATAGTTGCAAAAGCAATAGTTGGCGAGACGACCATGTGACGACACATTGATAGAGATCAAGATGATGGAGATCATGGTGTCATGCTGGTGACGATGGAGATCAAAAGCACAAGATGATGATGGCCATATCATGCCACATATTTTGATTGCATGTGATGTTTATCTTTTATGCATCTTATTTTTCTTAGTACGACAGTAGTATTATGAGATGATCCCTTACTAAAATTTCAAGGTATAAGTGTTCTCCCTTAGTATGCACCATTACGACAGTTCTTTGTGCTGAGACACCACGTGATGATCGGTTGTGATAAGCTGTACGTTCACATACAACGGGTGTAAGCCAGTTTTGCACATGCAGAATACTCGGGTTAAACTTGACAAGCCTAGCATATGCATATATGGCCTCGGAACACTGAGACCAAAAGGTCGAACGTGAATCATATAGTAGATATGATCAACATAGTGATGTTCACCATTGAAAGCTACTCTATCTCACGCGATGATCGGACATGCTTTAGTTGATATGGATCACACGATCATTTAGATGACTAGAGGGATGTCTATCTAAGTGGGAGTTATTAAGTAATATGATTAATTGAACTTAATTTATCATGAACTTAGTCCTGATAGTTTTTGCATATCTATGTTGTAGATCAATAGCTTGCGATGTAGCTCCCCATTTATTTTTTGATATGTTCCTAGAGAAAAATAAGTTGAAATATGATAGTAGCAATGATGCGGACTGGGTTCGTGATTTGAGGATTATCCTCATTGCTGCACAGAAGAATTATGTCCTTGATGCACCGCTAGGTGCACTACAAAAGAAATACACTTTCGTGATGATACGTGTTTGTCACAGTAGGTCACGTTTTCTGTCATGCATGTACATCCATGACAAATTTGTGACAGAATCAAGATAGTCATACCTGTGCTGTCGTAGAAGTGTTCCATGACATTACCAAAATTATCATCATGGAAGTGTCCACTTCCATGACAATAAATCATGCGTCATAGAAGTGCTTTCGTCAAGGGTGACTGACACGTGGCATCCACCATAACGGGACGCCGTTAAGCTATCGGGTCTAGTTTTGGATCCGATAACCCGTTAACAGCCCGGACCAATGGGAATTTTCCACGTGCAAAATTCTCATTGGCCGAAGGAAACACGTGTCGGCTCAAGTTCGGACAGATGTCATCCACTCATTGGATAGGAGGTGCCTATGATACGTCGACACGTGGCATGACCCAACAGAGGCCCATTCCGGTGAAAAGGCTGGCCCAGCTAAAGGCCCACCATGTTTTTTCAAACACTAGTGGGATGGCCCGTTAACAGCCTGCCATGTTTTGTGCCAAATTGAGGCCCATACCAGATCAGGCCCGTTCACAGCCTGCCGTGTTTTGGGCCAAATTACGGCCCATACCGGATCAGGCCCGTTCACAGCCTGCCATGTTTTGGGCCAAATTATGGCCCATATCGGATTAGGCCCATTAACAGGCCACTGTTCTTTTGGGCCCATACTAAGACATGTTTATATTTCAGCCTGTTAAATGCCCGTTTACCAGTTCGGCCCGATAATAGTTTTGGCCTGTTAGCGGCCCATGGTGCATCTGGGACGTTGTCGGCCCGGTTTAACTTTAGGCCATTTAACGGCCCATGCAGAAACTGGGCTATTTCTTGTCTGAAGTAACTATAGGCTTCTTAACAGTCCGTAGACTTCATGGATAAATTTCAGCCCAACTGGCCTATCGGCCTGTTAATGGCCCGTGTAATAGTTGGGCCTAATTACAGCCCATGTTGAATCCGGCCTGCTTACAGCCCATCTGATAATGGCCCATGACACTTTTAGGCCTATGGCCCGTGTAGATACCGGCTACTACCTCTTGAGCACTGCGTTGGTTTTCCCCGAAGAGGAAGGGATGATGCATCAAAGTAGCGTAAGTATTTCCCTCAGTTTTTGAGAACCAAGGTATCAATCCAGTAGGAGGCTACGCGTGAGTCCCTCGTACCTACACAAAACAAATAAATCCTTGCAACCAACGCGAATAGGGGTTGTCAATCCCTACACGGCCACTTACGAGAGTGAGATCTGATAAGATAATATTTTTGGTATTTTTGTGATAAAGATGCAAAGTAAAATAAAGGTAAAGTAGAAAGCAAAGGAAATAACTAAGTAGTAGGAGATTAATATTATGAATATAGACCCGGGGGCCATAGGTTTCACTAGTGGCTTCTCTTGAGAGCATAAGTATTCTACGGTGGGTGAACAAATTACTGTTGAGCAATTGACAGAATTGAGCATAATTATGAGAATATCTAGGTATGATCATGTATATAGGCATCACGTCTGAGACAAGTAGACCGACTCCTGCCTGCATCTACTACTATTACTCCACTCATCGACCGCTATCCAGTATGCATCTAGAGTATTAAGTTAAAAACAGAGTAACACCTTAAGCAAGATGACATGATGTAGAGGGATAGACTCATGCAATATGAAGAAAACCCCATCTTGTTATCCTCGAGGGCAACAATACAATACGTGCCTTGCTGCCCCAACTGTCACTGGGAAAGGACACCGCAAGATTGAACCCAAAGCTAAGCACTTCTCCCATTGCAAGAAAGATCAATCTAGTAGGACAAACCAAACTAATAATTCGAAGAGACTTGCAAAGATAACCAATCATACATAAAATAATTCAGAGAAGATTCAAATATTATTCATAGATAGACTTGATCATAAACCCACAATTCATCGGTCTCAACAAACACACCGCAAAAGAAGATTACATCGAATAGTTCTCCACAAGAGAGGGGGAGAACATTGTACTGAGATCCAAAAAGAGAGAAGAAGCCATCTAGCTACTAACTATGGACCCGTAGGTCTGAGGTAAACTACTCACACTTCATCGGAGGGGCTATGGTGTTGATGTAGAAGCCCTCCGTGATCGATGCCCCCTCCGGCGGAGCTTCGGAACATGCCCCAAGATGGGATCTCATTGATACATAAAGTTGCAGCGGTGGAATTAGGTTTTTGGCTCCGTGTCTGATCGTTTGGGGGTACGTAGATATATATAGGAGGAAGGAGTACGTCGGTGGAGCAACAGGGGGCCCACGAGGGTGGAGGGCGCGCCTGGGGGGGGGGGGTAGGCGCGCCCCTACCTCGTGGCCTCCTCTTTTCTTTCTTAACGTAGGGTCCAAGTCTCCCGAGTCTTGTTTGTTGAGAAAATCATGTTCCCGAAGGTTTCATTCCGTTTGGACTCCGTTTAATATTCCTTTTCTTCGAAACCCTAAAATAGGCAAAAAATAGCAATTCTGGGCTGGGCCTCCGGTTAATAGGTTAGTCCCAAAAATAATATAAAAGTGGATAATAAAACCCTATAATGTCCAAAACAGTAGATAATATAGCATGGAGCAATCAAAAATTAGAGATACGTTGGAGACGTATCAAGCATCCCCAAGCTTAATTCCTGCTCGTCCTCGAGTAGGTAAATGATAAAAACAGAATTTTTGATGCGGAGTTCTACTTGGCATAATTTTAATGTAATTCTTCTTAATTGTGGTATGAATATTCAGATCCAAAAGATTCAAGACAAAAGTTTAATATTGACATAAAAATAATAATACTTCAAGCATACTAACAAAGCAATTATGTCTTCTCAAAATAACATGGCCAAAGGAAGTTATCCCTACAAAATCATATAGTCTGGCTATGATCTATCTTCACCACACAAAATATTTAAATCATGCACAACCCCGATGACAAGCCAAGCAATTGTTTCATACTTTTGACATTCTCAAAACTTTTTCAATCTTCACGCAATACATGAGCGTGAGCCATGGATATAGCACTATAGGTGGAATAGAGTGGTGGTTGTGGAGAAGACAAAAAGGGAGAAAATAGTCTCACATCAACTAGGCATATCAACGGGCTATGGAGATGCCCATCAATAGATATCAATGTGAGTGAGTAGGGATTGCCATGCAACAGATGCACTAGAGCTATAAGTATATGAAAGCTCAAAAAGAAACTAAGTGGGTGTGCATCCAACTTGCTTGCTCATGAAGACCTAGGGCATTTTGAGGAAGCCCATCATTGGAATATACAAGCCAAGTTCTATAATGAAAAAATCCCACTAGTATATGAAAGTGATAACATGAGAGACTCTCTACTATGAATATCATGGTGCTACTTTGAAGCACAAGTGTGGTAAAAGGATAGTAACATTGTCCCTTCTCTCTTTTTCTCTCATTTTTTTATTTGGGACTTTTCTCTTTTTTATGGCCTCTTTTCTTTTTTTATTCTTCGTCCGGAGTCTCATCCCGACTTGTGGGGGAATCATAGTCTCCATCATCCTTTCCTCACTGGGACAATGCTCTAATAATGATGATCATCACACTTTTATTTTTCTTACAACTCAACAATTACAACTCGATACTTAGAACAAAATATGACTCTATATGAATGCCTCCAGTGGTGTACCGGGATATGCAATGACTCACGAGTGACATGTATGAAAGAATTATGAACGGTGGCTTTGCCACAAATACAATGTCAACTACACGATCATGCTAAGCAATATGACAATGATGGAGTGTGTCATAATAAACGGAACGGTGGAAAGTTCCATGGAAATATATCTCAGAATGGCTATGGAGGTGCCATAATAGGTAGGTATGGTTGCTGTTTTGAGGAAGGTATATGGTGGGTGTATGATACCGGCGAAAGGTGCGTGGTATTAGAGAGGCTAGCAAAGGTGGAAGGGTGAGAGTGTGTATAATCCATGGACTCAACATTAGTCATAAAGAACTCATATACTTATTGAAAAAATCTACAAGTTATCAAAGCAAAGTATTACGCGCATGCTCCTAGGGGGATAGATTGGTTGGAAAAGACCATCGCTCGTCCCCGACCGCCACTCATAAGGAAGACAAATCAAAAAATAAATCATGCTCTGACTTCATCACATAACGGTTCACCATACATGCATGCTAAAGGAATCACAAACTTTAACACAAGTATTTCTCAAATTCACAACTACTCAACTAGCATGACTTTAATATCACCATCTCCATATCTCAAAATAATTATCAAGTATCAAACTTATCATAGTATTCAACACACTCATAAGAAAGTTTTATTATTAATCTTGTATGCCAAGCATATTTAGGATTTTAAGAAAATTACCATGCTATTAAAGACCCTCAAAATAATCTAAGTGAAGCATGAGAGATCAACAGTTTCTATAAAACAAATACACCACCATGCTCTAAAATATATAAGTGAAGTACTAGAGCAAAATTATATAGGTCAAAAGATATAAGCGAAGCACATAGAGTATTCTAAAAAATTCCAAATAATGTATGGCTCTCTCAAAAGGTGTGTACAGCAAGGATGATTGTGGTAAACTAAAAATAAAAGACTCAAATAATACAAGACGCTCCAAGCAAAACACATATCATGTGACGAATAAAAATATAGCTCCAGGTAAAGTTACCGACAGAAGTAGACGAAAGAGGGGATGCCTTCCGGGGCATCCCCAAGCTTTGGCTTTTAGGTGTCCTTATATTATCTTGGGGGTGCCATGGGCATCCCCAAGCTTAGGCTCTTGCCACTCCTTGTTCCGTAATCCATCAAATCTTTACCCAAAACTTGAAAACTTCACAACACAAAACTTAAAAACTTAAAGTAGAAAAATTTTGTGAGCTCCGTTAGTGAAACAAAATAAAAGACCACTTCAAGGTACTGTAATGAACTCATTCTTTATTTATATTGGTGTTATACCTGATGTATTACAACTTCTCTATGGTTTATAAACTATTTTACTAGCCATAGATTCATCAAAATAAGTAATCAACACACGAAAAACAGAATCTGTCAAAAACAGAACAGTCTATAGTAATCTGTATCTAGCGCAAGATCTGGGACCCCAAAAATTCTAAAATAAATTGCTGGACATGAGGAATTTATCTATTAATCATCTTCAAATAGAATTAACTAAATAGCACTTTCCAAATAAAAATGGCAGCAGTTCTCGTGAGCGTTAAAGTTTCTATTTTTACAGCAAGTTCAACAAGACTTTCCCCAAGTCTTCCCAAAGGTTCTAC
Source organism: Triticum dicoccoides (assembly GCF_002162155.2). Lineage (NCBI taxonomy): Eukaryota > Viridiplantae > Streptophyta > Magnoliopsida > Poales > Poaceae > Triticum > Triticum dicoccoides. Next base: position 492,657,301 of record NC_041392.1, read on the forward strand.
TTGGCACAAACACTAATTAAACACAAAAAACACAACCAAAACAGTTAAATTATTTATTAGTAAACAGGAGCAAAAATTCAAGGAATAAAAATAAAATTGGGTTGCCTCCCAACAAGCGCTATCGTTTAACGCCCCTAGCTAGGCATAACAAGCAAGAATAGATCTAGGTATTGCCATCTTTGGTAGGCAATTCTTCAATTAGGCATCTACCATCTTTAGTAATTTCTTTATTTTTATTAATTATCAAACTTTTAGGCACAATATCTAAAAATTCATTTGTAACAAATGGTTCCTTAATGATAGTAAAAAGATGGGGATGAATACTTATAGATTTGAGATCCACATCCTTACTAGAGGATTCACCCTTATTTTTAGGAACGTACATAAGCTTGGAAACTTTAGTGGAAGGACTTGGAGTATTCTTTACGGAAGGAAAATCGGCTCCCAAGTTGGTAATAATATCCTCAAGTTTATCGATCCTAACGGAATCGTGATTTATGGTTTCATTAACTATGGGTTCCTTTTCTTTAATATCTTTCAAAGTAACTCCTACTTTAGATCCATATTGAGAGATTCGGCTGTGGATCTTTTTATCCAAATTTTCAATTAACTCTATGGTAGCAACCTTATTTTCAATAATTTCAAGCCTTTGCATTACATGCTCCAAAGTTAATATAGTTCCATTAACCAAGAGAGGAGGTGAGCTAAATAAATCTAACATAGCATTATAAGAATCAAAAGTATGGCTACCCAAAAAATTCCCTCCGGTAATAGTATCAAGAACATAACGGTGCCAAGGAGTAATGCCTACATAAAAATTGCGAAGAAGAACGGAAGTAGATTGCTTCCTAGTAGATCTATTTTGAGCATTGCAAATTCTATACCAAGCATCTTTTAGATTTTCTCCTTCTCTTTGCTTAAAATTTAGAATTTCATTCTCAGGAGACAACGGAGAAGATAAGGGACTAGCCATAACGACAAGCAAGCAAACTAACACACAAGCAAACAAAAAGCAAGCGGGCAAAAAGAGGCAAATAGAGAAAGAGAGGAAGGATAGAGAAAGAGAGGGCGAATAAAAAGGCAAGGATGAAGTGGGGGAGAGGAAAACGAGAGGCAAATGGCAAATAATGTAATGCGGGAGATAAGGGTATGTGATGGGTACTTGGTATGTTGACTTTTGCGTAGACCTCCCCGGCAATGGCGCTAGAAATCCTTCTTGCTACCTCTTGAGCACTCCGTTGGTTTTCCCCAAAGAGGAAGGGATGATGCAGCAAAGTAGCGTAAGTATTTCCCTCAGTTTTTCAGAACCAAGGTATCAATCCAGTAGGAGGCTACGCGCGAGTCCCTCGTACCTACACAAAACAAATAAATCCTTGCAACCAACACGAATAGGGGTTGTCAATCCCTACACGGCCACTTACGAGAGTGAGATCTGATAGATATGATAAGATAATATTTTTGGTATTTTTGTGATAAAGATGCAAAGTAAAATAAAGGTAAAGTAGAAAGCAAAGGAAATAACTAAGTAGTAGGAGATTAATATGATGAAGATAGACCGGAGGGCCATAGGTTTCACTAGTGGCTTCTCTCGAGAGCATAAGTATTCTACGGTGGGTGAACAAATTACTGTTGAGCAATTGACAAAATTGAGCATAATTATGAGAATATCTAGGTATGATCATGTATATAGGCATCACGTTCGAGACAAGTAGACCGACTCCTGCCTGCATCTACTACTATTACTCCACTCATCAACCGCTATCCAGCATGCATCTAGAGTATTAAGTTAAAAACAGAGTAACGCCTTAAGCAAGATGACATGATGTAGAGGGATAGACTCATGCAATATGAAGAAAACCCCATCTTGTTATCCTCGATGGCAACAATACAATACGTGCCTTGCTGCCCCTACTGTCACTGGGAAGGACACCGCAAGATTGAACCCAAAGCTAAGCACTTCTCCATTGCAAGAAAGATCAATCTAGTAGGCCAAACCACACTGATAATTCGAAGAGACTTGCAAAGACAACCAATCATACATAAAAGAATTCAGATAAGATTCAAATATTATTCATAGATAGACTTGATCATAAACCCACAATTCATCGGTCTCAACAAACACACCGCAAAAAGAAGATTACATCGAATAGTTCTCCACAAGAGAGGGGGAGAACGTTGTACTGAGATCCAAAAGAGAGAATAAGCCATCTAGCTACTAAATATGGACCCGTAGGTCTGAGGTAAACTACTCACACTTCATCAGAGGGGCTATGGTGTTGATGTAGAAGCCCTCCATGATCGATGCCCCCTCCGACGGAGCTCCGGAAAAGGCCCCAAGATGGGATCACGTGGATACAAAAAGTTGCGGCGGTGGAATTAGGTTTTTGGCTTCGTATCTGATCGTTTGGGGGTACGTAGGTATATATAGGAGGAAGGAGTACGTCGGTGGAGCAACAGGGGGCCCATGAGGGTGGAGGGCGCGCCTGGGGGGGGGGGTAGGCGTGCCCCTACCTCGTGGCCTCCTCTTTTCTTTATTGACGTAGGGTCCATGTCTCCGGGTCTTGTTCATTGAGAAAATCACGTTCCCGAAGGTTTCATTCCGTTTGGACTCCGTTTGATATTCCTTTTCTTCGAAACCCTAAAATAGGCAAAAAATAGCAATTCTAGGCTGGGCCTCCGGTTAATAGGTTAGTCCCAAAAATAATATAAAAGTGGATAATAAAGCCCTATAATGTCCAAAACAGTAGATAATATAGCATGGATCAATCAAAAATTATAGATACGTTGGAGACGTATCAAGCATCCCCAAGCTTAATTCCTGCTCGTCCTCGAGTAGGTAAATGATAAAAACAGAATTTTTGATGCGGAGTGCTACTTGGCATAATTTTAATGTAATTCTTCTTAATTGTGGTATGAATATTCAGATCCGAAAGATTCAAGACAAAAGTTTAATATTGACATAAAAATAATAATACTTCAAGCATACTAACAAAGAAATTATGTCTTCTCAAAATAACATGGCCAAAGAAAGTTATCCCCACAAAATCATATAGTCTGGCTATGCTCTATCTTCACCACACAAAATATTTAAATCATGCACAACCCCGATGACAAGCCAAGCAATTGTTTCATACTTTTGACATTCTCAAAACTTTTTCAATCTTCACGCAATACATGAGCGTGAGCCATGGATATAGCACTATAGGTGGAATAGAGTGGTGGTTGTGGAGAAGACAAAAAGGGAGAAGATAGTCTCACATCAACTAGGCATATCAACGGGCTATGGAGATGCCCATCAATAGATATCAATGTGAGTGAGTAGGGATTGCCATGCAACAGATGCACTAGAGCTATAAGTATATGAAAGCTCAAAAAGAAACTAAGTGGGTGTGCATCCAACTTGCTTGCTCATGAAGACCTAGGGCATTTTGAGGAAGCCCATCATTGGAATATACAAGCCAAGTTCTATAATGAAAAATTCCCACTAGTATATGAAAGTGATAACATGAGAGACTCTCTACTATGAAATCATGGTGCTACTTTGAAGCACAAGTGTGGTAAAAGGATAGTAACATTGTCCCTTCTCTCTTTTTCTCTCATTTTTTTATTCGGGACTTTTCTCTTTTTTATGGCCTCTTTTCTTTTTTTATTCTTCATCCGGAGTCTCATCCCGACTTGTGGGGGAATCATAGTCTCCATCATCCTTTCCTCACTGGGACAATGCTCTAATAATGATGATCATCACACTTTTATTTTTCTTACAACTCAACAATTACAACTTGATACTTAGAACAAAATATGACTTTATATGAATGCCTCTGGTGGTGTACCGGGATATGCAATAACTCATGAGTGACATGTATGAAAGAATAATGAACGGTGGCTTTGCCACAAATACGATGTCGACTACATGATCATGCTAAGAAATATGACAATGATGGAGTGTGTCATAATAAACGGAACGGTGGAATGTTGCATGGCAATATATCTCGTAATGGCTATGGAGATGCCATAATAGGTAGGTATGGTGGCTGTTTTGAGGAAGGTATATGGTGGGTGTATGATACCGGCGAAAGGTGCGCGGTATTAGAGAGGCTAGCAAAGGTGGAAGGGCGAGAGTGCGTATAATCCATCGACTCAACATTAGTCATAAAGAACTCACATACTTATTGCAAAAATCTATAAGTTATCAAAGCAAAGTATTATGCGCATGCTCCTAGGGGGATAGATTGGTAGGAGAAGACCATCACTCATCCCCGACCGCCACTCATAAGGAAGACAATCAAAAAATAAATCATGCTCTGACTTCATCACATAACGGTTCACCATACATGCATGCTACAGGAATCACAAACTTTAATACAAGTATTTCTCAAATTCACAACTACTCAACTAGCATGACTTTAATATCACCATCTCCATATCTCAAAACAATTATCAAGTATCAAACTTATCATAGTATTCAACACACTCATAAGAAAGTTTTATAATTAATCTTGTATACCAAGCATATTTAGGATTTTAAGAAAATTACCATGATATTTAAGACCCTCAAAATAATCTAAGTGAAGCATGAGAGATCAATAGTTTCTATAAAACAAATCCACCACCGTGCTCTAAAAGATATAAGTGAAGTACTAGAGCAAAATTATATAGGTCAAAAGATATAAGCGAAGCACATAGAGTATTCTAAGAAATTCCAAATAATGTATGGCTCTCTCAAAAGGTGTGTACAGCAAGGATTATTGTGGTAAACTAAAAAGCAAAGACTCAAATAATACAAGACGCTCCAAGCAAAACACATATCATGTGGCGAATAAATATATAGCTCCAAGTAAAGTTACCGATAGAAGTAGACGAAAGAGGGGATGCCTTCTGGGGCATCCCCAAGCTTTGACTTTTAGGCGTCCTTAGATTATATTGGGGGTGCCACGGGCATCCCCATGCTTAGGCTCTTTCCACTCCTTGTTCCATAATCCATCAAGTCTTTACCCAAAACTTGAAAACTTCACAACACAAAACTTAAAATAGAAAATCTCGTGAGCTCCGTTAGCGAAAGAAAATAAAAGACCACTTCAAGGTACTGAAATTAACTCATTCTTTATTTATATTGGTGTTATACCTACTGTATTCCAACTTCTCTATGGTTTATAAACTATTTTACTAGCCATAGATTCATCAAAATAAGCAATCAACACACAAAAAACAGAATCTGTTAAAAACAGAACAGTCTGTAGTAATTTGTAGCTAGCGCAAGATCTGGAACCCCAAAAATTCTAAAATAAATTGCTGGACGTGAGGAATTTATCTATTAATCATCTTCAAAAATAATTAACTAAATAACACTTTCCTAATAAAAATGGCAGCAGTTCTCGTGAGCACTAAAGTTTCTGTTCTTTACAGCAAGTTCAACAAGACTTTCCCCAAGTCTTCCCAATGGTTCTACTTGGCACAAACACTAATTAAACACAAAATACACAACCAAAACAGAGGATAGATAAATTATTTATTACTAAACAGGAGTAAAAAAGCAAGTAATAAAAATAAAATTGGGTTGCCTCCCAACAAGCGCTATCGTTTAACGCCCCTAGCTAGGCATAACAAGCAAGAATAGATCTTGGTATTGACATCTTTGGTAGGAAATTATTCAATTAGGCATCTACCATCTTTAGGAATTTCTTTCTTTTTTATTAATTATCAAACTTTTAGGCACAAGATCTAAAAATTCATTTGTAACGAATGGTTCCATAGTAAAAAGATTGGGTTGAATACTTATAGATTTGAGATCCGCATCCTTACTAGAGGATTCACCCTTATTTTTAGGAACGTATATAAGCTTGGCAACTTTCGTGGAAGGACTTGGAGTATTCTTTACGGAAGGAAAAGCATAAGTATTCTACGGTGGGTGAACAAATTACTGTTGAGCAATTGACAAAATTGAGTATAATTATGAGAATATCTAGGTATGATCATGTCTATAGGCATCACGTCCGAGACAAGTAGACCGACTCCTGCCTGCATCTACTACTATTACTCCACTCATCGACCGCTATCCAGCATGCATCTAGAGTATTAAGTTAAAAACAGAGTAACGCCTTAAGCAAGATGACATGATGTAGAGGGATAGACTCATGCAATATGAAGAAAACCCCATCTTGTTATCCTCGATGGCAACAATACAATACGTGCCTTGCTGCCCCTACTGTCACTGGGAAAGGACACCACAAGATTGAACCCAAAGCTAAGCACTTCTCCCATTGCAAGAAAGATCAATCTAGTAGGCCAAACCAAACTGATAATTCGAAGAGACTTGCAAAGATAGCCAATCATACATAAAATAATTTAGAGAAGATTCAAATATTATTCATAGATAGACTTGATCATAAACCCACAATTCATCGGTCTTAGCAAACACACCGCAAAAAGAAGATTACATCAAATAGTTCTCCACAAGAGAGGGGGAGAGCATTGTACTGAGATCCAAAAAGAGAGAAGAAGACATCTAGCTACTAACTATGGACCCGTAGGTCTGAGGTAAACTACTCACACTTCATCGGAGGGGCTATGGTGTTGACGTAGAAGCCCTCTGTGATCATTGTCCCCTCCGGCGGATCTCCGGAATAGGCCCCAAGATGGGATCTCGTGGATACAGAAAGTTGCAGCGATGGAATTAGGTTTTTGGCTCCGTATCTGATCATTTGGGGGTATGTAGGTATATATAGGAGGAAGGAGTACGTCGATGGAGCAATAGGGGGCCCACGAGGGTGGAGGGCGCGCTTGGGGGGTGGGGGGGTAGGCGCGCCCCTACCTCGTGGCCTCCTCTTTTCTTTCTTGACGTAGGGTCCAAGTCTCCCGGGTCTTGTTCGTTGAGAAAATCACGTTCCTGAAGGTTTCATTCCATTTGGACTCCGTTTGATATTCCTTTTCTTCAAAACCCTAAAATAGGCAAAAACAACAATTCTGGGTTGGGCCTCCGGTTAATAGGTTAGTCCCCAAAATAATATAAAAGTGGATAATAAAGCCCAATAATGTCCAAAATAGTAGATAATATAGCATGGAGCAATAAAAAATTATAGATATGTTGGAGACGTATCACCGGCCTGCTTAAAGCCCATAATTTTATTGGGCCAAACAGGCCTGAGATATATTTTGGCCTGTTAACTGCTCGTCCTATTTGGGCCAAACATGGGCCTTAGGCAGTTTCGGCATGTATTGGCCCGTGAATATTTCGGCTTAACGCTAGCCCAATCTAGGTTTTAGCCTGTTAAAAGCCCATGGTATTCTCTAGCCCACCTGGACAGAACTTTACTCGGCCTGTTAAAGGCGGGAAACAACTATAGGTTTAGACCTGCTAATGGCCCAAGATGATTATAGGCCCAGGTTTTGGCCCATATGAGTAACGGGCCGGCCTGAAGACCGACAACACTGAGATCCACTGAACCTTCCGGCCTAAATTACAGCATACCGACCAAGAATAAACCTAGACTATACAACAAAGAAATTACAACATATTAGATCCCCTCGGCATCAAAGTTTGCTGCCAGTGATAATAGAGGGCAACCAGATAGCAGATTACATAAACTGGGTATGTCGCCACCAGTGGAAGTTAATAGGCAGACAAAATAATAGACAGAACCGACATCACTTCAACACAGTTCAAGAAAGGTTAGCCTGGCCTAGGAGCTGCAGCGCAAGCAGCTTAGCATCCTGATGAGACTGTGCTTCTTTGGTGCTCATATCCACTACCTTAAGCTGCATAGCATCAATAGACGTCCTGTACTTATGGTTAATCTTGCATAGATATTGGAGTTCTAGTCATATTTGAGCAGAAGCATGTATTTCTGCTTGAATTTCAGACTGAAGAAGTCGGACAGATTCAGGCGGCGACTTCATCAAGCTTGTGCCACTGAGTAAGTTTGACACTACATCAAGATGTGACTTCTTGTTTGTATCCCTGCCCTCAATATGTGTTGCCTTCTCCTCTGGAATATGTGTTAGAGGGACAAACAATGGGTTTGTCTCACTATCATTGTGGCAGTTCTTCCTAGCAGCAGTGTTGTCACCCTGAAAGAGAAACAAGTAGGTAGATAACAGGTTTTGCATGTATAAGCATCAGCGCTGTCAATTCATCTCATTTCTTTGTCAGAAATAAAGAGACACAGTTTAAAATAGCATTAACATAATAGGCATTGTTCATAGTTAAGACGACATGAAATGGCATTGTGTAGGAGCGGCCAGCTTCACCAGCCCACTGGATTACAGATCAAGAACACAAACATAGATGTAGTTCTAAACAACGAATAAGCATGAATCGTGAGTGCACTGTCAATTTATACCATTTCAGATTGCTAAATAAAGAGACACGATTTAAATAACATTAATATAATATGGCATTGTTCATAGTTGAGACATAGCAGGATATGACACTGTGCTGTTGTTGGTAGTCTCACCACACCACTAGATTATAGATCAAGAACACAAGCATACACATAGTGCTAAAAAATAACTTGCTATGTTTAGTTTAATTTACATGGTACGAATAAGGAACTAGATTGTACAACTAAAGACTGAAATTGAGAAGGACAAACTTATGTGTATGTACTTCTACTTTATAAACTTTGAACAAGCAATTTGATGCAGATGACAAAAATAAATAGCATTTGCACTCATAGCTATCCAAATATAAACAACAAAGTTTGAAGGCTGGAGGAGGACAAACTTACATTAGTAGTGAAGACAGGCTCTATAAAGGCCTTGTCCATATTGATGGGGGGGGGGGCAATTCAAGAAGTTTACCGCACACTCTTCTTCAAGAGTATTGCCTTTATTCTACATTTTGTTAAGAGTAAATATAGATGTGAAAATATAGGAACAAAGGGCAATTATTTAACTTAAGATGCAGAGTACAAATGTAAATACATCATATAGGTAGAAGGCACTGACAAGAGCATTGCGGAGCTAAACTTCTTCAGTAACATTGGTTTTATTCAATATTTTGGCAAGAGTAAATGTAGATCTGATGTGTAGAAAAATGGAGGACAAGGGAAAATAAGCTGCAAAGTGTACATGAAGAACTAGCTGACAAATATAAGTACAGTGATGAAGGACAACATATACTTACAAGAACAATGCAGAACTAAATTTCTTCATAGGCATTGGGTTTATTCTACATTTATTTAAGCATTAATATAGATCTGATAATTTGGAGAAAACAGTGGATAACCAAGCTATAATGCACAATGATGTCACATAATCCACCAGGTATGAATATAAGGACAGAGATAGGACAATACGTACTCACAAGAGCAAAGCAACGACTAACATAGTTGCGATATCCTAGGTTTTGCGGCGCTGGTTCTATCGCCAATATACGTCGGGTGCTATGTGATTTCTCCGCTAGCACCACCTTTTTCAAGGACTTTGCTTGTACTCCTTAGCCTCTTCCTTTTGGATGTCTGAAACACAAGAACAACATTTGAATGGAAAAACATGGTATGACGACAAAATGGAATAGGTGTTGATAATGGATGGGCGTGGCATATTCACATATATCATGAGTAAACTCAGCAGATGGCGGTGCAATGAAGCAAAAGAAATGCAAGACACCTTATGCAAGATATGTGCAACTAATAAAACCTTGCCAAATTAGAATAGGCACCTTATTGGGTGAACAGGATAGGCCATCTGCCTTTGACTCCTTGAGCTCAGAATAGTCATTAGGATCATATTATGAATACGAATCTATAGGTGAGGAGCATGTGGGTTTCATTGCTTCCACAATGGACCTCAATCCCTTGATGCGAAGTTTGTCACCCAATGAACTGTTCCGCAATATCCTTCTGATGGGCGCATTCTTATATTCATTGTGATTACGTACAATATCTGTAAAGCGTGAAAACACAAATAGTAGTGAGATTATCTTTGTAATGCAGATGATATTGTAATGTAATAGAGGCTCCCTGTAAACCCTTGTGTGCTATCACTGGATTTTGATGAGAGAGCCCATGTGTGCTATAGTATGGTGAGTAGATTAATATAATCTGGCACAACTACACAAAAAATAAGCTCCCTGTTGGGGGGCCCAGATGTACGGATAGTTGGCAGACGATAGGTTCATAATATACCATATAGAAAGTTTATTGCCAAACCATGATAATGAGAGCGCAGAGCTAGTAGGCAGATCGTAGTGTAGATAATAGGGGTACACCATAACCACCATAAATAAATTGGGAAAGCGGAACTGGCTGGAAAACATAGGGTTTTGCCGCTACTAATATGCAACCTATCGATCACCTACAGGCCAGCTCTATTCATCTGAAGGCGCACAGCTGTTACTATCAGTTTAGTCTATCAAAGACCACGCGGCTCCCACCATTTCCGAGGTATTATGGCCGACCAACTCGAAGTGCGAAATCATTTAGCAGAACCGGACCAGTAGAGGTGTCGACTGCAGATGTCCCTGCTCCCCTTCCTGACAAGGAACGTACTGTGCTTACTAAAGAAGAACAGAAGAGGAACATGTTAAAGAACAGAAGAGGAAGCATATTCTGCATGTCTGCATGCAAGTCGCGTGACTTTTGTCATTTGGTTTAGTCGACCATTTCAGGCGGTTGGATGAAGATCCTACGTCTCCTAACCCTTCTTCTTCCTCATCTCTGATTCTTCCCATACAGAACACCGCATGGGCCGCCGGCCAAACCACCGGCCCCGACCCCCCGCCCTCCCCTGAACCGCCCCACTGCCTGTGTTCCTCCGCCACCCGCACCCCCACCCCGCCCCCATCCACGTCGAGTTTTCTTTGTTCGATGAGGCCCCACC
>NC_041392.1:492668689-492753281 GCF_002162155.2 Triticum dicoccoides
CTCTGGAAAATCGACTGACCCAATTTTGAAATTTAGTCTACTGTCATTTAACTAGCGTGGAATATAAAAGGGGAAAACCATAAGCATTGCGAGTGTAGTGTTGAGCGTGCCATGGCAGATCTGAAGGTGCAAACCGGACAAAGGCAACTTCGCAACCAATGTTTGCTTTCAACTAGCAAGTAAGTGATGGACAAGAAAATCAGAGTAAAGCAGTGGCGATCTATTTTCTTGCTGTGATAAATAAGTTGAGCAGATACGAAAGAGTACCGCCTCTGGTGCGGCGCCGAGTATGCATCTGATGAGAATTTGACGGTGCTGTGGCAGCGATTGCTGTCAACGGTGTGGAAGCAGATCTAGGAGGGTAGACGGTGGCGGCGGGCACGATGGACGAGACGGTCGTAGGAGCAGCGCCGGCAAGGTGGACGACGACGGGGATGAAGCGAGAGGACGGGATGCAAGGATCCTGGTCCGAAGCCGTGGATGAGAGAGGTTGATCTCTTGTAATGGACGACGGCGTCGGGGTATCAGCTCTGGCATGGTGGAGGAGGACGGCGGTGGATGGGGTGGTGGACGGAGGAGGCTAGGGTGGAGAGGCTGTTTTGGCGCCCACGGAGTACGAATGGGGAAATGGAGGGAGAGAGGAAGGGGGAACCATGTCTTCAGGGCATGCTTGTCCCAAATCGAGGAAATTTACAAACTTAGCCCCCGTTTAAAATTTCCTACATCACAGTAATATTAGTCGGTTGGGGATAGGACGGTAATCTCGCATACACCGAATATTTGCCGACGGGAGTTTCTTTTTGGCGCCCACTGTGTATGAATCGGGGAGGGAGTTGATTTCGGCCGAGGAGACACTATGTTTTGGCGCCCACCGTGTATGAATCCGGGTGAGAGGCGGTTTTGTCACGTTTGAGTGAAATTACAAATCTACCCCTATCGAAACCTATAGAAATCGAGCCGATAGGCTTTGCGTGTCAGGGATAGGCAGTAATTACCCTCTCGCATATTTTGGTTTCGGGCGGTTACTGCGACTTCCCCACTTCGTTCAAATATTTGCAGAGAAAGAGTGCACGTTTACCGTTCCAACTCAAATGGAATCCAGTTTGTATTCTATTTTTGTTCGGCCATGATCCATTTGCGATTCGAATAAAATTCTATATACATCATTTTTTATATATACTTTCAAAAGCACAACACCCTTTATACATAAATATGGTTTACAAATGGCATGATCTCAGATTCAGAAGGCTGTATTCATCTTAATTTGGATTTCCAAATATTTGAAACCACTTTATGTTGAAATACAATGTATGCATTCCTCGATAACTGTCTCCAATTAATGTGTGTTTCATGCGGGTTTTTTACTTCTCAAACATGTATAATGTGTTTCACACACGCACCATATAGTGTAATCCCGTTTAGACATTAATTGCATATAAATCATGCATTGTCTCTAATTAAATAATCTATGGATCACTAATATTGATAAACTATATAACATTACACGTGTCTCCAAATTCAAATGAATATGCATGTTTGATACACCAATTTGCGTCATGATATTATCGATGTCGTGATCTCCAGTTTAAATATTTGAATCCCCTTTAATCCAGATATTTGTCTCATATAGCTATCACTCATACTTATATAGGAGTATCTCTCTAGACCTATGCACGTTCATCATCTCTCGGGTATCTCTCGTGCTACCTGTATGTCGACAATGATCTTTTATCTTCGCAACACACTGACAGTACTCTCTCCCTCGACCTTCATCACTCTCTCTCTCTCTCTAAGTATATCTCGCTCCCTGCTATGTGTCTCTAACTATGATTCTCCATGTGAAATCTCTTTCTCTCACACAAACACAAACTTCGTCTCCTGGGGTCTCATTTCTCTCTACTATTCCCCGGTGTGCCACTCGCACACCCACTCTCACACAGAGATGTCTTTCGCTCCTTACATATGAGAAGCTATGACTCTTCCTCTTAAATATCTCTTTCTCACACACAAACACAAACTCTGTATCCCAGGGTCTTGTATGTCGCTCACACACTCTCTCTCTCCCTAGAGATATCTTGCATTCCCTCATATGTCTATCTAGTTATCACTCTTGTTGTGAAATATCTTTCTCTCTCGCAGACACAAAAATCCGTCCCTCGGGATCTAATTTCTCTCTGATATTTGTTTGTATGTGACTCACATGCACTCTCTCTCTATCTCTCTCACACCCACACACATAACTCAGCCTTCTGATCCACTTGACTCCTATCTCTAACACACACTAGCTAGCATCTTTATCTTTCTATTTATCTGTTTCTCCATCAACCTTCTTTCTCGCCCTCACTCTTGCTTCCTATCATGCACATATATGTTTCTCTCTACATGCAGTCAAGTGCCCTCATTTTATCTTTGTCTCACACACACATAACTTCACCCTTTGAACCACCCGACGGTCATCTCCAACACTCAAACTAGCCGATGTCCCTCTAGCTAGCATCTCTGTCTCTGTATCTATTTGTAGTTTCTCTGTCATCATTTCTTCCTTGCACGCACTCTTGCTTCCTATCACTCACACTATATATGTCTCTCCATACATGCATTTATAGGTTGATCTCTTTTGCACAATCGTTGTGTCTCGCTCCCTCTGCTCGCCATAGATGCATGCTCCAGCCCACGCCACTATCTCTTAAAGACAAAAACACATGCTCAATTATCGAGCCTTCTTCCCTGCACTCTCACATGCATGCATATTGTCATATCGATCTCTCCCATATTGTTGATCTTATGACTTATGTCTTATTTTCTTTTATCTCGATCATGCTCCCACGCGCGCACACACACACACATCCAACGTATACATGTATACCTCTCACACATGCACGTTCAAGGTCTCCTATGTTTCCATACATAGTTAATTACCCTCAACCCTAATGCCACATCGAATCGTTCTCTTCTTGTGTGCACATAACTTCCGCCTGGATGGGTAAAACACACACTCACACTTAACAATCTCCTTCTAGCTACCCCCTCTCTCACTCTTCCCTAATATCCTCGAAACCAATAAGACCATCCCTTCATTTAATTCCCGCCTACATGCACCATCGATATATAGTAGTCTTCCTTAGTGTCTCTCGAACAAACACGTTCTCTCGATGTCGACTCCTCTCATGCGCACATGTCTTCTCTTCCCTCTCTACGAGCCTTTTCTCTCTCACACCCCCTCGTTGATGGCCTCTGTCATACACTATGATGAAGCCACACACACTTAAATTACATCCGCCACCGAGGACCCCGCATCACACACACACGCACACACACACCCCACACACACTAAGACTCCATCTCACACACACATGCTCTAGGCGGAGCATTTGATCCTACCACCCCTCGTCCAACCTTACCTGTATGATAAGCAATCACCTTAATTTACTTGTATAACATGGAAAAATTCCACTTTACTTTAGTAGTTAGCAAACTTATCATCTCTACTCTTATAAAAAATGAGTTGGTGATGATGGTGACTTTGCCATCTTGTAATATAGACCATCCGATCTATATCTGACGGATATAAAGCAAACTATGACAATTTTACAAAAGATACCCACACCTCTCTGCACATTTACAGACAAGGCCTTGTGATACGTCTCCAACGTATCTATATTTTTTGATTGCTCCATGCTATATTATCTACTGTTTTAGGCAATATTGGGCTTTATTTTCCACTTTTATATTATTTTTGGGACTAACCTATTAACCGAAGGCCCAGCCCAGATTTGCTGTTTTATGCCTATTTCAGTGTTTCGAGGAAAAGGAATATCAAACGGAGTCGAAACGGAATGAAATCAACTGGAGAAGTTATTTTTGGAAGGAAACCTACCGGATAGACTTGGACCCTATGTCAGAAGATGAAGGAGGAGCTCATGAGGGTAGGGGGCGCGCCCACCCCCCTAGGGCGCGCCCCCCTGCCTCGTGGCCACCTCTTCGGTCCACCGACGTACTCCTTTCACCCATATATACCCACGTATCCTAAAACTTCCATAACGAACAATAGATCGGGAGTTCCGCCGCCAGAAGCCTCCGTAGCCACCGAAAGCCAATCTAGACCCGTTCCAGCACCCTGCCGGAGGGGGTAATCCCTCTCCGGTGGCCATCTTCATCATCCCGGTGCTCTCCATGACGAGGAGGGAGTAGTTCTCCCTCGGGGCTGAGGATATGTACCAGTAGCTATGTGTTTGATCTCTCTCTCTCTCTCTCTCTCTCTCTCGTGTTCTTGATTTGGCACGATCTTGATGTATCGCGAGCTTTGCTATTATAGTTGGATCTTATGTTTCTCCCCCCCTCTTCTCTCTTGTAATGAATCGAGTTTCGCCTTTGAAGTAATCTTATCGGATTGAGTCTTTAAAGATTTGAGAACACTTGATGTATGTCTTGCCATGGATATCTGTGGTGACAATGGGATATCACGTGATTCACTTGGTGTATGTTTTGGTGACCAACTTGCAGGTTCCGCCCATGAACCTATGCATAGGGGTTGGCACACGTTTTCGTCGTGATTCACTGGTAGAACTTTGGGGCACTCTTTGAGGTCCTTTGTGTTGGTTGAATAGATGAATCTGAGATTGTGTGATGCATATCGTATGATCATACCCATGGATACTTGAGGTGACATTGGAGTATCTAGGTGACATTAGGGTTTTGGTTGATGTGTGTCTTAAGGTGTTATTCTAGTACGAACTCTAGGGTTGTTTGTGACACTTATAGGAATATCCCAACGGATTGATTGGAAAGAATAACTTTGAGGTGGTTTCGTACCCTACCATAATCTCTTCGTTTTTCTCCGCTATTAGTGACTTTGGAGTGACTCTTTGCTTCATGTTGAGGGATAGTTATGTGATCCAATTATGTTAATATTGTTGAGGGAACTTGCACTAGCGAAAGTATGAACCCTAGGCCTTGTTTCAACACATTGCAATACCATTTACGCTCATTTTTATCATTAGTTACCTTGCTGTTTTCATAATTTCAGATTACAAATACCTTTATCTACCATCCATATACCGCTTGTATCACCATCTCTTCGCCGAACTTGTGCACCTATACAATTTACCATTGTATTGGGTGTGTTGGGGACACAAGAGACTCTTTGTTATTTGGTTGCAGGGTTGCTTGAGAGAGACCATCTTCATCCTACACCTCCTACGGATTGATAAACCTTAGGTCATCCACTTGAGGGAAATTTGCTACTGTCCTACAAACCTCTGCACTTGGAGGCCCAACAACGTCTACAAGAAGAAGGTTGTGTAGTGGACATCAAGGTATTTTCTGGCGCCGTTGCCGGGGAGGTTAGCGCTTGAAGGTATATCTTTGGATCTTGCAATCGAGTCTTTTAGTTTCTTGTTTTATCACTAGTTTAGTTTATAAAAGAAAATTACAAAAAAATGGAATTGAGTTTGTCTCATACGCTTCACCTTTTTAATATCTTTCGTAAGTATGATGGAAAGGCAAATTGTGCTCAAGTGCTACAAGAAGAAATCTATAAAATGTTTGGAACTAAATATTTGAATGATGAGCATGATTGCAATGTTGTTAGTATGAATTCCTTGAATATCCATGATGCTAATGATATGCAAAGCCACAAGCTTGGGGAAGCTATGTTTGATGAATATGATATTTTTTGTCCCCCAAGTTTTGATGAGCAAATTTATTATGATGAAAGCATGCCTCCTATCTATGATGATTATTTCGATGGCACATATGCTTTAAAGAATAATAATAACAATGAAACTTGTCATCTTGATTTCAATTTTCAATCCCATGATAGTTACTTTGTTGAGTTTGCTCCCACTATTATTCATGAGAAGAATTTTGCTTATGTGGAGAGTAATAAAATTTCTATGCTTGTAGATCATGAAAAGAATGCTTTAGGTGCTGGTTATATTGTTGAATTAATTCATGATGCTACTGAAAATTATTATGAGGGAGGAATATATGCTTGTAGGAATTGCAATAATACCAAGTTTCCTCTCTATGTGCTTAAAGTTTTGAAGTTATGCTTGTTTTACCTTCCTATGCAAGTTGATTCTTGTTCCCATAAGTTGTTTGCTCACAAAATCCCTATGCATAGGAAGTATGTTAGACTTAAATGTGCTAGTCATATTATTTATGATGCTCTCTTTATGTTTCAATTCTTATCTTTTATGTGAGCATCATTGAAATCATCATGCCTAGCTAGGGGCGTTAAACGATAGCGCTTGTTGGGAGGCAACCCAACTTTATTTTTGTTCCTTGCTTTTTGTTCCTGTTTATTAATAAATAATTCATCTAGCCTCTGTTTATATGTGTTTTTATGTGTTTAATTAGTGTTTGTGCCAAGCAGAACCTTTGGGAAGACTTTGGGAAAGTCTTGTTGATCATGCTGTCAAAAACAGAAACTTTAGCGCTCACGAGAATTGCTGCCATTTTTATTTGGAGAGTGATATTTAGTTAATTCTTTTTGCATATGATTAATAGATAAATTCCTCAGGTCATAAATTTATTTGAGAATTTTATGATTTCCATAAGTATACGTTTGATCCATATTACTACAGACTGTTCTGTTTTTGACAGATTCTGTTTTCGATGTGTTGTTTGCTTATTTTGATGAATCTATGGCTAGTAAAAGAGTTTATAAACCATAGAGAAGTTGGAATACAGTAGGTTTAACACCAATATAAATAAAGAATGAGCTCATTACAGTACCTTGAAGTGGTGATTTACTTTCTTATACTAACGGAGCTTACGAGTTTTCTACTTTAAGTTTTGTGTTGTGAAGTTTTCAAGTTTTGGGTAAAGATTCGATGGACTATGGAATAAGGAGTGGAAAGAGCCTAAGCTTGGGGATTCCCAAGGCACCCCAAGGTAATATTCAAGGACAACCAAGAGCCTAAGCTTGGGGATGCCCCGGAAGGCATCCCCTCTTTCGTCTTCGTTCATCGGTAACTTTACTTGGAGCTATATTTTTATTCGCCACATGATATGTGTTTTGCTTGGAGCGTCATTTAATTTTATTTAGTTTTGCTTGCTTTTTGAATAAAATACCAAGATCTGAAATTATTAAATGTTAGAGAGTCTTCACATGGTTGCATAATTATTCAACTACTCATTGATCTTCACTTATATCTTTCGGAGTAGTTTGTCGATGCTCTAGTGCTTCACTTATATCTTTTAGAGCATGGTGGTAGTATTATTTTGAAGAAATAGATGAACTCTCATGCTTCACTTAGATTATTTTGAGAGTCTTAAATAGAATGGTAATTTGCTTAAAATCCTAATATGCTAGGTATACAAGATTAATAATAAAATTCTCTTATGAGTGTGTTGAATACTAAGAGAAGTTTGATACTTGATGATTGTTTTGAGATATGAGGATGGTAATATTAGAGTCATGCTAGTTGAGTAGTTGTGAATTTGAGAAATACTTGTGTTAAAGTTTGTGATTCCCGTAGCATGCACGTATGGTGAACCGTTATGTGATGAAGTCGGAGCATGATTTATTTACTGATTGCCTTCCTTATGAGTGGCGGTCGTGGACGAGCGATGGTCTTTTCCTACCAATCTATCCCCCTAGGAGCATGCGCGTAGTACTTTGTTTCGATAACTAATAGATTTTTGCAATAAGTATGTGAGTTCTTTATGACTAATGTTGAGTCCATGGATTATACACACTCTCACCCTTCCACCATTGCTAGCCTCTCTAGTACCGCACAACTTTCGCCGGTACCATAAACCCACCATATACCTTCCTCAAAACAGCCACCATACCTACCTATTATGGCATTTTGATAGCCATTCCGAGATTATTGCCATGCAACTTTCCACCGTTCCGTTTATTATGGCACGCTCCATCATTGTCATATTGCTAGCATGATCATGTAGTTGACATCGTATTTGTGGCAAAGCCACCGTTGATAATTCTTTCATACATGTCACTCATGAGTCATTGCACATCCCGGTACACCGCCGGAGGCATTCATATAGAGTCATATCTTGTTCTAAGTATCTAGTTGTAATTCTTGAGTTGTAAGTAAATAAAAGTGTGATGATCATCATTATTAGAGCATTGTCCCAGTGAGGAAAGGATGATGGAGACTATGATTCCCCCACAAGTCGAGATGAGACTCCGGACGAAAAATAAATAAAAGAGGCCAAAGAAGCCCAAATAAAAAAAAGAAAAAAAGAGGCCATAAAAAAAGAGAGAAAAAGAGAGAAGGGACAATGCTACTATCCTTTTACCACACTTGTGCTTCAAAGTAGCACCATGATCTTCATGATAGAGAGTCTCCTATGTTGTCACTATCATATACTAGTGGGAATCTTTCATTATAGAACTTTGCTTGTATATTCCAATGATGGGCTTCCGCAAAATGCCCTAGGTCTTCGTGATCAAGCAAGTTGGATGCACACCCACTAGTTTCTTTTGTAGAGCTTTCATACACTTATAGCTCTAGTGCATCCGTTGCATGGAAATCCCTACTCACTCACATTGATATCTATTAATGGGCATCTCCATAGCCCGTTGATACGCCTAGTTGATCTGAGACTATCTTCTCCTTTTTGTCTTCTCCACAACCACCATTCTATTCCACCTATAGTGCTATGTCCATGGCTCACGCTCATATATTGTGTGAAGATTGAAGAAGTTTGAGAACATCAAAAGTATGAAATAATTGCTTGGCTTGTCATCGGGGTTGTGCATGATTTAAATATTTTGTGTGGTGAAGATGGAGCATAGCCAGACTATATGATTTTGTAGGGATAGCTTTCTTTGGCCATGTTATTTTGAGAAGACATAATTGCTTAGTTAGTATGCTTGAAGCATTATTATTTCTATGTCAATATGAACTTTTGTCTTGAATCTTATGGATCTGAATATTCTTGCCAAAATTAAGAAGAATCACATTGAAATTATGCCAAGTAGCACTCCACATCAAAAATTCCGTCTTTATCATTTACCTACTCGAGGACGAGCAGGAATTAAGCTTGGGGATGCTGATACGTCTCCAACGTATCTATAATTTTTGATTGCTCCATGCTATATTATCTACTGTTTTAGGCAATATTGGGCTTTATTTTCCACTTTTATATTATTTTTGGGACTAACCTATTAACCGGAGGCCCAGCCCAGATTTGCTGTTTTATGCCTATTTCAGTGTTTCGAGGAAAAGGAATATCAAACGGAGTCGAAACAGAACGAAATCAACTGGAGAAGTTATTTTTGGAAGGAAACCTACCGGATAGACTTGGACCCTACGTCACAAGATGAAGGAGGAGCTCACGAGGGTAGGGGGCACTCCCACCCCCTAGGGCGCTCCCCTGCCTCGTGGCCACCCCTTCGGTCCACCGACGTACTCCTTTCACCCATATATACCCATGTATCCTAAAACTTCCAAAACGAACAATAGATCGGGAGTTCCGTCGCCAGAAGCCTCCGTAGCCACCAAAAGCCAATCTAGACCCGTTTCGGCACCCTGCCTGAGGGGGCAATCCCTCTCCGGTGGCCATCTTCATCATCCTGATGCTCTCCATGACGAGGAGGGAGTAGTTCTCCCTCGGGGCTGAGGGTATGTACCAGTAGCTATGTGTTTGATCTCTCTCTCTCTCTCTCTCGTGTTCTTAATTTGGCGCGATCTTGATGTATCGCGAGCTTTGCTATTATAGTTGGATCTTATGTTTCTCCTCCCCCTCTTCTCTCTTGTAATGAATCGAGTTTCCCCTTTGAAGTAATCTTATCGGATTGAGTCTTTAAAGATTTGAGAACACTTGATGTATGTCTTGCCGTGGATATCTGTGGTGACAATGGGATATCACGTGACTCACTTGATGTATGTTTTGGTGACCAACTTGCGGGTTCCGCCCATGAACCTATGCATAGGGGTTGGCACACGTTTTCATCATGATTCTCCGGTAGAACATTGGGGCACTCTTTGAGGTCCTTTGTGTTGGTTGAATAGATGGATCTGAGATTGTGTGATGCATATCGTATAATCATACCCATGGATACTTGAGGTGACATTGGAGTATCTAGGTGACATTAGGGTTTTGGTTGATGTGTGTCTTAAGGTGTTATTCTAGTATGAACTCTAGGGCTGTTTGTGACACTTATAGGAATAGACCAACGGATTGATTGGAAAGAATAACTTTGAGGTGGTTTCCTACCCTACCATAATCTCTTCGTTTGTTCTCCGCTATTAGTGACTTTGGAGTGACTCTTTGCTGCGTGTTGAGGGATAGTTATGTGATCCAATTATGTTAATATTGTTGAGGGAACTTGCACTAGCGAAAGTATGAACCCTAGGCCTTGTTTCAACACATTGCAATACCATTTACGCTCATTTTTATCATTAGTTACCTTGCTGTTTTTATAATTTCAGATTACAAATTCCTTTATCTACCATCCATATACCGCTTGTATCACCATCTCTTCGCCGAACTAGTGCACCTATACAATTTACCATTGTATTGGGTGTGTTGGGGACACAAGAGACTCTTTGTTATTTTGTTGCAGGGTTGCTTGAGAGAGACCACCTTCATCCTACACCTCCTATAGATTGATAAAACTTAGGTCATCCACTTGAGGGAAATTTTCTACTGTCCTACAAACCTCTGCACTTGGAGGCCCAACAACGTCTACAAGAAGAAGGTTGTGTAGTAGAAATCACCTTGCCTCGTTCATCGTCCTTATCTCCCACAACCTCATTGCCGAGAAATTAAAAAAGGAAGTCTCGGGAACAATCTAGCATGGTGGCCGCTACCGCCTGCCGGCGCCGTCCATCCCCATGCCCCCGCCCAGTCCGACCACTAGTCACCACCACGCTCCACTCCTCCTCACCTTATCTCTCATCTTTCATTTTTTTGATGAAATTGTCGAGATACCAGTTTTCCGATAAAATTCTCGAGATATCATTAGATTTTACACATGGGATTACTCCTGCATGGGTCAATCACAACAGGTGTTTTAAATAAATGCATATTAATGTTCCGTGCAATGCACGAGCATCTTGCTAGTAATTATATAACGCAAATCACGAGCAGGAAGAAACATTTTTTACACAACCACGTTAACATGGCCACGTAAATCACTAGCTAAAGTGTAATACCATTATACTTATATCCCGATGCAAAAGGTTGGGTACATGTCCGAAGAGTAGAGTCGCACACACGCACTCTGTCTCTCAGAATCTCTCACACACACCAGTTACGTGACGCCCACTTAACCAGACACGTATGTTAAAATTTGTGCACCCGCGGGTACACGTGATGGTGCGCATTTATTTAAGCCAGACGGGGAACTCAAATAGTAGCCGCATTCATTCCCCTCTCGCCGCCTCTTCTCTAGTCGCCGTAGCCCGGTAGCCATGGCCCGGCGGAAGGTAACGACATACACCATACTCCCGCCGGAGCGGCGCTTTAATCTGGAAATTTTAGTGGTCATGCATGCATATTTTTGTGCTAGCACTCCTATATAAGGGTTGACCGGTCGCTTCCCGCGGACGTGCACGGGTGGTGGAAGAGGAAGGAGAAGGGAAGTGATACGTCTCCAACGTATCTACTTTTCCAAACACTTTTGCCCTTGTTTTGGACTCTAACTTGCATGATTTGAATGGAACTAACCCGGACTGACGCTGTTTTCAGCAGAATTAACATGTTGTTATTTATGTGCAGGAGCAAACGTTCTCGGAATGACCTGAAACTTCATGGAGCCACTTTTCAGAAATAAGAAAAATACCTGCAAAAGATGAAGGCCAGGGGGCCCACCACCTCTCCACGAGGGTGGGGGGTGTGCCCCCCTACCTCGTGGGCCCCCTGTTGACTCTCCGACTCCAACTCCAACTCCATATATTGAGTTTCGAGGAGAAAAAAATAAGAGAGAAGAAATCATCGCGTTTTACGATACAGAGCCGCCGCCAAGCCCTAAAACCTCTCGGGAGGGCTGATCTGGACTCCGTTCGGGGCTCCGGAGAGGGGAATCCGTCACCATCGTCATCATTAACCATCCTCCATCACCAATTTCATGATGCTCACCGCCGTGCGTGAGTAATTCCATCGTAGGCTTGCTGGACGGTGATGGGTTGGATGGGATCTATCATGTAATCGAGTTAGTTTTTTTAGGGTTTGATCCCTAGTGTCCACTATGTTCTGAGATTGATGTTGCTATGACTTTGCTATGCTTAATGCTTGTCACTAGGGCCTGAGTGCCATGATTTCAGATCTAAACCTATTATGTTTTCATCAATATATGAGTGTTCTTGATCCTATCTTGCAAGTCTATAGTCACCTATTATGTGTTATGATCCTTTAACCCCGAAGTGACAATAATCGGGATACTTACCGGTGATGACCGTAGTTTGAGGAGTTCATGTATTCACTATGTGTTAATGCTTTGTTCCGGTTCTCTATTAAAAGGAGGCCTTAATATCCCTTAGTTTCCGTAAGGACCCCGCTGCCACGGGAGGGTAGGACAAAAGATGTCATGCAAGTTCTTTTCCATAAGCACATATGACTATATTCAGAATACATGCCTACATTATATCAACGAACTGGAGCTAGTTCTGTGTCACCCTAGGTTATGACTATTACATGATGAACCGCATCCGGCATAATTCTCCATCACTGATCCATTGCCTATGAGCTTTTCATATATTGTTCTTCGCTTATTTACTTTTCCGTTGCTATTGCTATCATCACTACAAAATACCAAAAACATTGCTTTTACTACAGTTACCTTTTGCTACTGTTATCACCACTATCATATTACTTTGCTACTAAACACTTTGATGCAGGTATTAAGTTTCCAGGTGTGGTTGAATTGACAACTCAGCTGCTAATACTTGAGAATATTCGTTGGCTCCCCTTGTGTCAAATAAACAAGTTTGGGTTGAATACTCTACCCTCGAAAATTGTTGCGATCCCCTATACTTGTGGGTTATCAAGACTATTTTCTAGCGCCGTTGCTGGGGAGCATAGCTCTATTCTTTGAGTCACTTGGGATATATATCTGCTTATCATTATGAAGAACTGCCATCTAGCTCTGCACTTGATTCACCTTCTGTTATGAGTAAGTTTGCGACACCTACACCTGCTTCTGCTATTCGTTCTGATACGTCGCATGTTATTTATGATGCCACTTCTGCTATGCATGATACTTATGATGAAACTACCTCTATGCCTGATACTACTGTGCCACTTAGTGATTTTCTTGATGAACAACTTGCTAGGGCTAGAGAAATTGAAAATATTGAATATGATGATACTGATGATGAAGAATCACTTGTTAGTCCTAAGGGTTATGTATTTGATCAAGAAGCTTCTTTAGCTATTTTAGCTTGCAAAAATAGAAATGAACTCAAAAAGTTATTAGCTACATGGAGTAAGCAATCTCTAAATGCTAGAATGAAACCTGACCCTACTTTTGCTACTTCACCTATCTTTGTTACTGATAAGGATTATGAATTCTCTGTTGATCCTGATATAATTACTTTGGTTGAATCTGATCCTTTTCATGGTTATGAATCTGAAACTGTTGTGGCACATCTTACTAAATTGAATGATATAGCCACCCTGTTCAAAATATGAGAGAACTCATTACTTTTTCATCCTTAAAATATTTCCGTTCTCATTGAAGGGTGATGCTAAGATATGGTTTAATTCTCTTGATCCTGGTTGTGTGCGTAGTCCCCAGGATATGATTTATTACTTCTCTGCTACATATTTCCCTGCTCATAAGAAACAAGCTGCTTTAAGGGATATATACAATTTTGTGCAAATTGAAGAAGAGAGTCTCCCACAAGCTTGGGGGAGGCTTCTCCAATTAGTTAATGCTTTTCCTGATCATCCTCTTAAGAAAAATGAAATACTTGATATTTTTTATAATGGACTAACTGATGCCTCCAGAGATTACCTGGATAGTTGTGCTAGTTCTGTTTTCAGGGAAAGAACACCGGATGAAGCTGAAATTCTATTGAATAATATGTTGACAAATGAAAATAATTGGACACCCCCGGAGCCAATTCCTGAGCCTATTCCTAAACCAACTCTGAAGAAGAGGGGTATTCTATTTCTCAGTCCTGAAGATATGCAAGAGGCAAAGAAATCTATGAAAGAAAAAGGTATTAAAGCTGAAGATGTTAAGAATTTACCTCCTATTGAAGAAATACATGGTCTTAATTTACTACCTGTTGAAGAAACATATACTCTTAATCCTTTACCTATTGAAGAAACTCATGGTCTTGATAACCTGACATAGGTAGTAAAGGTAAATTCTCTCTATAGATATGATAAAGCTGTAATCCTGTTTACTAAGTTTGCTAGCCCATGCTTAGATGAGTTTGATAAATTTATGGCTAAGCAAGAAGATTTTAATGCTTATTTTGGTAGACAATTGAAATACAATTCAAATATGCTTGAACACTTGGGTGATTATATGGCTAATGTCAAAGGTGAACTTAAACTTATTAGTAAACATGCTTCTATGGTTAACACTCAAGTAGAACAAGTACTTAAAGCTCAAAATGATTTGCTCAATGAATTGAATAATAAGAATAATGATAATGCTGTTAGAGTTAAGACTAGAGGTGGTAAAATGACTCAGGAACCTTTGTATCCTGAAGGCCACCCTAAGAGAATTGAGCAAGATTCCCAGAGAAATAATATAGATGCACCTAGTCCTTCTAAAAGGAAGAAAAAGAAAAATGATATGACTTTGCATGCTTCTAGTGATCCTGTTATTGAACCACATGAGAATCCAAATGATATTTCTATTTCTGATGCTGAAACTCAATCTGGTAATGAACCTGAAACTAATGATAATGCTAATAATAATGTTCATGATGATGCTCAACCTAGTAATGATAATGATATAGAAATTGAACCTGCTGTTGATCTTGATAACCCACAATCAAAGAATCAACGTTATGATAAGAAAGACTTTGTTTCTAGGAAACATGGTAAAGAAAGAGAACCTTGGGTTCAGAAACCCATGCCTTTTCCTCCCAAACCATCCAAGAAAAAGGATGATGAGGATTTTGAGCGCTTTGCTGAAATGATTAGACCTATCTTTTTGCGTATGCGATTAACTGATATGCTCAAAATGAATCCTTATGCTAAGTATATGAAAGAAATTGTTACAAATAAAAGAAAGATACTGCAAGCTGAAATTTCCACCATGCTTGCTAATTATACTTTTAAGGGTGGAATACCTAAGAAACTTGGAGAACCTGGTGTACCCACTATACCATGCTCTATTAAAAGAAACTATGTTAAAACTGCTTTATGTGATCTTGGAGCCGGTGTTAGTGTTATGCCTCTCTCTTATATCATAGACTTGATTTGAATAAGTTGACACCGACTAAAATATCTTTGCAAATGGCTGATAAATCAACTGCTATACCTATCAGTATTTGTGAGGATGTGCTTGTTGTAGTTGCAAACGTTACTATTTTAACGGACTTTGTTATTCTTGATATTCCCGAGGGAACAACCTCAAGTTCATAGTATCAACTCTATTGGAAAAATTCCATCGATTATATTTGGAGGTTTTGAATTTCCTCTTCCTACTGTCAAGAAGAAATATGATATTCTTATTATTGGGGATGTGCATATCCCCGTTGAGGTAACATAGTGTTATTCGAAATTTCTTCGGTTCCATGTTATTCAGAATGAGTTCGTTAACAAGACTTGATCAACCTTGTTAGTGGATTCCTTTTGATGATCATGAGATGGATGAAACTAGAAGGCACAACCTTCTGTACTCCAATTTTACTTTCTGTTATTTATATAAAATAAAATAAAATAAATATTTTTCTGTCTGTTATCTGATTATCCGTGCAATATATAAATACCTCGAAAATAAAAGTTCTCCAAATGCCCTGAAATTTAAATATGATCTTTTCAGAATATTTGAGAATATTTGGCACTGAGAACACAGTAGGGGGGTCAACCACCTGCCCACGAGGGTGGAGGGCGCGTCCTACCCCCCTGGGCGCCCCCTGCCTCATGGGCCCACGGTGGCCCTCCTCCACTTATCCTTTCCCCATACACTCCTTCTTCCTCCCCCAAACACGAATAACTATCTCAAACCCGAGTCCAAGCTCGTTTTGCTGCCATTTTCGATCTCCTTGCTCAAAGCACCTCTCACAAAACTGCTTGGGGAGATTGTTCCTTGGTATGTGACTCCTCCATTGGTCCAATTAGTTTTTGTTCTAGTGCTTTATTCATTGCAAATTTTTGCTACTCAGGTGACCCTGTTCTTGAGCTTGCATGTCAAATTTATTTGGTCAAGAGTAGTTTTGATGCATGATATAGGCCCTAGGCACTTGTAGGAGTAGTTGCTATCAATATTATTGAGTTTGGTTTACTTTTATTTTGAATTTACTAAAAAAATTCAGGATTTTTCAGAGGAAGAAATATGCTTAGGAAAATGTTCCAAGGTGGTTCTTCAAGGAAGCAAGGACCCAGGCTTGCAATGCGTGATGCTGATGACGAGCCACCAAGAGATGCTCCAGTGCGTTCTTGTGAATGGCCCTCTGCGAACTTTATGGATCAAGCGGGAATTAAGGAAGAATTCAACACATATTTGCGTAACGCTGATCTTGTGAGCTTCGAGGAAGAGAAGTGCAGCCAGTATCACTATCTCACCAGTACCTTTGTGAGGAGGCAAGAGGAGGATATACTATTACCAGAGAGGAGGCAGATGAGTACGAGAGGAGAGAGGAGGCCGCTCGTCGCCACGCTGTAGCTCAGCAGGCGATAGCCGTTGCATCGCAGTATGACCGCACCTACTATTATGGATATCCGCCGGGCCAGCTCTGGCCATAGACCAACTTAGGCCAAAAGCCTAAGCTTGGGGGAGTACGTATTTCCCACCAACATTACATTTATGTTCACACTCATTGCTGGATGTCGGTGCTCATACTTTTTCATTGTATCATCCATGCTAGTTTATTTTCCTTTTTATGCTTTATTCTTGTGTGTTTAATAAACCTTAAGAAAAACCAAAAATTAGTTGTAGCTTTTAGTTAGTTTAATTTCCATGCTTGTAGTAGTAATTAAAAAGAAAACCCAAAAAGATTTCCTGTTCTTCTTTTGCTTGTTGGGAGCTTTCCCGTGTAAATAGTTTTAATTCTTTTCTTTCTTTGGGGGTCGATAGGAGAAAACCATAATTAAATTGTTGAAGTGGCTCTTATATGCATTATTGTTTATCTGACAAAAGAGCCCATATTGCCTTGTCTTCTCCTATTTATTGAATGCTTGCAGATTCCAGCTTAGTCCAATGCACGTGCACTATTATTATTCACATTGTTCGGTCGTGCAAGTGAAAGGCAATTATGATGATATATGATGGACTGACTGAGATGAGAAACACTGGTATGAACTCGACCTCTTTTGTTTTTGTAAATATGATTAGTTCATCATTCCCGATTCAGCCTATTATGAATAAACATGTTTGCAATGACAATTAGAGATCATAGTTTCTTGTCCCATGCTTGATTAGCTATGAGTTATAATGGTTTACCTTGCGTGCCGACATGCTATTAAAATGGTTATGATGTGGTATGATAGGGTGGTATCCTCCTCTGAATGATTTAAGTGACTCGACTTGGCGCATGTTCACGAATGTAGTTGAAACAAAATCAACATAGCCTTCACGATATTTATGTTCATGGTGGATTATATCCTACTCATGCTTGCATTCGGTGTTGATTAATTTTAATGCATGTTCATGACTGTTGTCGCTCTCTAGCTGGCCGCTTCCCAGCCTTTTGCTAGCCTTCACCTGTACTAAGCGGGAATACTGCTTGTGCATCCAAACTCCTTAAACCCCAAAGTTATTCCACATGAGTCCACTATACCTACCTATATACGGTATCTACCCGCCATTCCAAGTAAATTTGTATGTGCCAAACTCTAAACCTTCAAATAAATATCCTATTTTGTATGCTCGAATAGCTCATGTATCAACTAGGGCTCTCTGTATCTTCCATGTTAGGCGGGTTATTCTCAAGAGGAGTGGACTCCACTCCTCACTCACGAGATAAATGGTTGGTTACCGGGATGCCTAGTCCCGTGCTTTATGCAAACTAAATCAAAATAATTGCAAACAAAACTCCCCCTGGGACTCTTGTTAGTTGGAGGCACTTGTTGTTTTGAGCAAGCCATGGATTGGTGCTTGTTGGTGGAAGGGGGAGTATAAACTTTACCATTCTGTTTGGGAACCGCCTATAATGTGTGTAGCATGGAAGATAGCGCCATCTCTTGGTTGTTATGTTGACAATGAAAGTATACCGCTCAAAATATTATTCACCTCTGTTTCAAAATTGAGCTCTGGCACCTCTACAAATCCCTGCTTCCCTTTGCGAAGGGCCTATCTATTTACTTTTATGCTAAGTCATCATCCTCTTATTAAAAAGCACCAGTTGGAGAGCACCGCTGTCATTTGCATTCATTATTGTTAGTTTTCATTGAGTATGACTTGACTGGATCTCTTTTATCATGAATTACAATGTCTAGTCAGTCCTTGGTCTTTAAAGGTGCTCTGCATTTATGTTTTGTGGTCTCAGAAAGGGCTAGCGAGATACCACCTTGTTATATCATATTATGATTGTTTTGATAAAGTGTTGTCATCCAAGATTTATTATTATGGCTCGCTAGTTGATTATGCTATTGATATGAGTAAACTTGAGACCTATGCGTTATTGTGAATGTGGTTAGTTATAATCTTTGCTGAAAACTTGAATGCTGGCTTTACATATTTACAACAACAAGAGCAAACAGAGTTTGTAAAAGTTCTTCTTTATCACTTTCAGTTTATCTACTAAATTGCTTGAGGACAAGCAAAGGTTTAAGCTTGGGGGAGTTGATACGTATCCAACGTATCTACTTTTCCAAACACTTTTGCCCTTGTTTTGGACTCTAACTTGCATGATTTGAATGGAACTAACCGGACTGATGCTGTTTTCAGCAGAATTACCATGGTGTTATTTATGTGCAAGAGCAAACGTTCTCGGAATGACCTGAAACTTCACGGAGCCACTTTTCATAAAATAAGAAAAATACCTGCAAAAGATGAAGGCCAGGGGGCCCACCACCTCTCCATGAGGGTGGGGGGCGCGCCTGCCCCCCTAGGGCGCGTCCCCCTACCTTGTGGGCCCCCTATTGACTCTCCGACTCCAACTCCAACTCCATATATTGAGTTTCGGGGAGAAAAAAATCAGAGAGAAGAAATCATCGCGTTTTACGATACGGAGCCGGCGCCAAGCCCTAAAACCTCCCGGGAGGTCTGATCCGGACTCTGTTCGGGGCTCCAGAGAGGGGAATCCATCGCCATCGTCATCATCAACCATCCTCCATCACCAATTTCATGATGCTCACCGCCGTGCATGAGTAATTCCATCGTAGGCTTGCTGGACGACGATGGGTTGGATGGGATCTATCATGTAATCGAGTTAGTTTTGTTAGGGTTTGATCCCTAGTGTCCACTATGTTCTGAGAATGATGTTGCTATGACTTTGCTATGCTTAATGCTTGTCACTAGGGGCCGAGTGCCATGATTTCAGATCTGAACCTATTATGTTTTCATCAATATATGAGTGTTCTTGATCCTATGTTGCAAGTCTATAGTCACCTATTATGTGTTATGATCCGTTAACCCCGAAGTGACAATAATCGGGATACTTACCGGTGACGACCGTAGTTTGAGGTTCATGTATTCACTATGTGTTAATGCTTTGTTCCGGTTCTCTATTAAAAGGAGGCCTTAATATCCCTTAGTTTCCGTAAGGATCCTGCTGCCACGGGAGGGTAGGACAAAAGATGGCATGCAAGTTCTTTTCCATAAGCACGTATGACTATATTCGAAATACATGCCTACATTATATCAACGAACTGGAGCTAGTTCTGTGTCACCCTAGGTTATGACTATTACATGATGAACCGCATCCAGCATAATTCTCCATCACCGATCCATTGCCTACGTGCTTTTCATATATTGTTCTTCGCTTATTTACTTTTCAGTTGCTATTGCTATCATCACTACAAAATACCAAAAACATTGCTTTTACTACTGTTACCTTTTGCTACCGTTATCACCACTATCATATTACTTTGCTACTAAACACTTTGCTGCAGATATTAAGTTTCCAGGTGTGGTTGAATTGACAACTCAGCTGCTAATACTTGAGAATATTCTTTGGCTCCCCTTGTGTCGAATCAACAAATTTGGGTTGAATACTCTACCCTCGAAAACTGTTGCAATCCCCTATACTTGTGGGTTATCAGGAAGCGGACTGTGGAGTAACGTTTTTTACCACATTTTGTTAGGAAACTGGATGCAATAATTGAGTAGTTTTGCAAACTACCAGTACCACCACCACGCCCGCATCTGACCACCCTGGTCGACCTAACCCCCTCCCTTGCCGGCGCGCGCTTCCCGCGTGAAATGGTCAGCGTCGCCCCAGAATGTCAGTGCCGCATTAATGCCCGGCCAGAGCGGAGGCGACCTCTCACTGGCGCCGACTTTGAAGCAGTGCGACGGCCGAGAGAGCGTCGCTTCCCGGTGCACGTGACTGCTCCGCGTCGAGGTTGGCCATAGTTTGGATGAGTCTCCATCGTGGGGAGCCAACTAACTACGATGATATGGACTCCTGTTGCCCACAGTTATGGATCGTTCCATCTATGGAGAACACGTGGGACTGGAACTACGAGACGGACATGTACCCAGGAGTGGACATACGAACCTGAGTAATGTAGCGTAGTAAGTGAAGTAGAAAGGCATAAATAGTATGAACATGAGTGAAATATAGGCATTTGTCTCTTACTACCACTAAATGTTGATCTCAAAAAAATATGCTGTACGTGCCATGGCCGGTGATGTTATGGAGTACGTGCCTACTCTACTACTATATTAGTTGGAGGCACATATTAGGTTTTATATTTGTTTATGTGTATGCCCCGAGACCTTCCAACTAGACGTGTCTTTCTCTCTGGGTCGCACTTTGTATCATTCATACCACTAGTACTACTACGTGTGGTCTCCGACCCAGAAGTGGAGACGCTCTACCACGCTGTTCATGTCCCACTCCTTTTGCTGACATGTGGGACATCCAGCACGTGCCATGTTTGGCACTCCTTCGTCGTAAGAGTTGAAACGCTAGCATTCACAAGAAATAAAAAATAAATATAAATCAACAATGATACTATACCACGCGGTTTCCTTGCTCCTCGATATCGGAAAGAATACTTCCGTTCGCCGACATGTGGGACGTCGACCATCCTGGTCCACTTGCCATGCCCACAGAACTCCAAGGGAGATTCACCCCGGTCGTCGTGCTGCAGTAATTACTAATGAGCCGTCAAATCACATGCCCAACCTTTCCCACTGTGAAGTTGCTCGGATGAAGGAACCATCATGACTTCGTTGAATTCCGCTTCTTAAAGAAAACTACTATACCAGCAGTACTGCTAGCGCCGGTAGTTACTCCAGTAGAGGCCTCCTTTGGTTCATAGGATAGGAATTTTATAAGAATATGAAAATCATAGGAAGTGAGATGACATGCGTCTCAATTCCTATAGATAAAGAGATGCCATTTGATGCATAGGATAGGAATATTTCCATTGATTTTAGGCTAATGTACTGGTAATTTGCTCTAAAAACTACAGTAGTAACTACTCCCTCCGTCTAGGTGTGTAAGTCACCTTACGAAAACCAAATAATCCCAAAACACTTAGGCACGGTACATTAACTCCCTTCTCGTTTCTTGTTTACGGACACATCAACCAATAAGAGATGTGGGAGTGCATGTTTTCAATTACTTGAGACTACCAAACATGACATGTAGTGGTTAGTTCATTGCATGCAATGCTATTAGTTAGCAAAACCATTAAGTTCTCTCGTTTTCCCCTCCACCCTGGTCGCCGTGCACAACCTAAGATGACTTATACACCTAGACAGAGGGAGTCGTACTGGTACATGCTCATAATTAATTAAACAAATGTACGGGCGACACAGACACACACACTAACTACTAGTACTACTACTTCTCACATGTTGGCCAGACATCGTCATTCTGCTTCCTGGCTTTGTCGGCGACACACCACCGTGCTTGGATCTCCGCCAACCTCTCCACAGCAGCGCGTGCGTCCTCTTCTTTCTTGCGGCGGCGGGCCTCTCTTTTCTTGAGTGCTTTATGACTTTTCCTCTCCCTCTGTGCGGCTTTGTCCGCCTCTTGCTCTACCGCCTATTCGGCCTTGGCAACTTCAAATTCCACCCACATAGGTGTGAGGTCGCGAGCGACAATGAACTCGGCATGGCGGGATGCCATTGCTTCCCTACCATTCTGTGTGCGGTCATGGGCGGCGAGGAACTCGACGCGGTTGGATGCCATTGCTTCCTTACCGGTTAGTGTACAGCGCGGTGGCATGAACGACGCTTGGTGACAGCTCTGGGGTGGAGTGGCCGGACAACCGTATAGTGCATTGGTTTGCCAAGAGCTCAAGGACAGAAGATGAAGGAAATTTGGATTCCCCTTCAATCCTGGTCATTTATTACCGAGTAAAAAGCATTGGCGGTCATCGAACTTGTCTTGATAGCTCACTTTGATCATTGTATATGAGATATGGTGATTATACATTCACTGGCTCATCGTATAGCTCTGTATTTGTCTAGTTGACCAGTCAAACAGTCCGCATGTGCCTCATCGACTCGTGTTCTTTATCTATCTATCTATGCGGGCTTACCTGTCAGTGGAGAAAGAAATAAAAATCAAAATTATGCGTATGTGAGGAATTAAACCACAGACTCGTCGCTACAACACACACTCGTCAGCCAAATGAAAATGAAATACTTTGCGTTAAATGCACAAACATATTTTTTATATTCTACATGATGCACACATTAGCGCACGCCGTCCATAGAGGCAAGTAGCATGTACGCGTGTAGATAGCCAGACACTCACGCTCACACTGTCAAACCATGCTAATGCATGCATGTTGCCCTCTCAATCAAAGTCCTGCTCATGGCACAATGCAAACGGCGAGCCCGTCACCTGCGCGGCCCGACGGTGCCTGACATTACTGCTTAGACATTTGCTAGAGGCCTCCATGAACACCGAGCACGTATTCACCTGGCTCAACACCAACGGTCATACTCGTGACTCGGCGCCTTGCTCAAGTATATCATCCATCACAACGACAATCTATAAAATAGCCTAGCTAAAGAGGGTACTATGGTACGAAGTATGTACTATCGTGAGCAACGGATCATAGTGCCACTGCACACGAGTGTGTATCTGATCGATTCGTCCATTATTTGTAAGTTATGCATGGTTCTGTGGTGTCTAATGGTGGTCGTCGAAGGCTAGTTGGCGACAAGAGCGATTGCATGGACACCTAGTTGTCAATACGTGTCGCATACGCTTCAAAGGCTCGTCATCCATGAGTTCACATTTTACCACCACGCCAGCGTCTGACCGCCCTAGCATACCGAAACCGCTTCCATCGCTAGCGCGCGCTTCTCGCCTGAAACGGTCACCGTCTCTCTAGAACGTCAATGCCGCATTCACCAGACTTAACTACAAGTGCAGTTCTTACACTGACATGCAGGCCAGATGCCCGTTGGGCCCACATGTCAATGACCCAATGCACCTGCAGTTAAGTCACTGAAGTAGCATCCGCATTCACGCCTGACACGACCTCTCACTGGCGCTGGCATTGTAGCAGCGTGACGGCCGAGAGAGCGCCACCTGCTCGGCATCCTGGTTCAAGCGACTGCTCCGCGTTAATGACACCAAAGCCATCCTTTCGTCCACCACCCACATTAATGACACGCAGCTGCCGATGAACCTACTCCAGCGCCAGCTGTCCATCCGTCTGCCGCGGCTCATTGCCATTTGCCTGCTATATTAGCTTGAGCCCCATCTCCCAGCCATAGCCAAAGACCCACACTCATTCTCCTCCGATCCCTTCCTTCTGTTGGCACCACTCCAACCATGGCCTCCTGGCACTCCAAAGCTCTCTTGGATGTACTGTCGCAGGAGCAGACGAAGGAGATCGCCGGCTCCGCCCGGCCGCCCTCCGCCGCCACGACCACGAAGTTGGCGCACATGCAAGGGCGTAGCCGGCATCGAGGAAGAGTAGTACATGGTAGGTCACCACCGCTCTGGTCCCAGGAAGGCCACCGCTCCTCCACTCAGTCGATGCCAAGCTTGGTGGGATAAACATCGCCGGCCGATTAGCCGCTTGACGGCGACGTGGAGGCGGAAATCATCATAACCTTGTGCTCCGGAGGAGGAGGTTATCAAGGCGGATGAGGAGGAGGCAAAGGCAATGTCTGGCTTTCCCAGGTTCATGGCCGGACATGGTGGTCGGGTGCCGGCGATCGTTTAGATTAGGTTTACACTAGGTTTTAGTACACTTTGTGCGAAATATGTAATGAATTTCGTCCAGTTTATAGGAAAAGTTTTTGAAATGTAATGAATTTCATCCGGTCAATTTGAAATTTGCTTTGTTTGCATGAATTTTGTCTGGTTAGTTCATATAGTTGTCGAAAGGTATGCGGGCAGCATTGGATGGCATCCATCAGTGTCCTCGGACAGATGCCGGTGTAAATTTGAGGGCCAGTGCTAGAGATGCCCTAACTATCATGCTATACTCGCTAACAGTTCTCCATTATTTCACAGGGAACAATTATCCCTCGATCAAAATCAGATCCGCCATGTTTCGCACTCCTCCCACGTAAGAGTGTAGACTATTGCTTACATAAAAATGGAGCAAGTGGACGGCACTGTACCACGTCATATCACTCAAACTAGCCCGCCTAACGCGCAGGAAAGCACCGCCCTCGTCATTTTGTTCTGGATTTCTATCGAGCGATCGCACGAAATGTTACGCTTTGCAAGTTCAAAAGGAAAAGGTGGCACACTTACGACTCGTACCCGTCGCGTTTGCGTCGCACCCCCGATAGTCCAGCTCGCACGCCGCTCACCAGAGGGGACATGCGTTGTCTTGCATTTTCACTGACATGTGGGACTGCAATTGAATAAACTGTCGATAGCCGAAATCTAATCGCTCGGGGGGCGTTAGCTGAGAAGAGAGAGACAGGACAGGGAGAAGAGATCGCTCGCCCACCGCGCACTGACTCCAAGAAATATATGATGATGATGTGAGGTGGGCCGTGCGGGAGTCCGGACCGCTTCCAAGCCCGCTTCTGACCGTCCTGGCCCACCAGAACACCCCCACCCCACCACCTCCCTGCACGCGCTCCTCCCTCAGATGCCAGTTGCCCGCATTCATAGCAAGTAGTACCAGTAAAATTCTAGGCTATAAGGGCATGTACAATGGTTGATAAGATAGTCTTATCATAAGTCTTGCATGTAATTTAGAGATGACAAAAAACATGTGTACAATGGATCATCTCTTAGCCTTTTCTTCAATAACTACTTATTCCTAAAAACATGGTGAAACATATTGTGCTAAGAGATCATCTCTTGTCTTCTCTTATTTCTCTTAAATAAAAGAATACAAGCCTTTTCTTATGATTTCTCTTTCCTCCACCTCATCATTTATCCTATGTGGCATCCCTACAATAGAACCATTGTACATGCCCTAAGCCCGCTTATGTGGAGGAGAGAGAGGCATTGACAAAGCAAGGAGTGGGATCTGCAGGAGCCCGTCTCTACACGTGCTCCTAGGTATAAAAAAACTAATTCTAAAAAAAGAGGCATAAAAACAATTCTATCTAAAAAAGAAAGGTAAAAAACATTTGGGAGGAAATAGATAGAGAGAAAGTGAGAAAAAGTTGTAACCTTATAGCCAACCTTATAGTCAACACTATAGTCAACACTATAGTATTACATGAGGAAGGAGGGAGTGGTGAACATGCCAAGTTCACTGGGCTACCGTGTTTCACACTCCTCCATCGTAATAGTGGAGACAATAGGTTTCAGAAAAAATAAACAATGAAAACTCGTTGCTCGTCCACTATATCGGAAAGAATACTTTCATTTGCCGAAATGTGGGACGTCAACCATCTTGGTCCACCTTCCATGCACAAAATTATCCTGGTCCACCCCGGTCGTAGCGCAGGCCCAACCTTTCCCACTGTAAGTTGGTCGGACGAAGGAACCATCATGACTTTGTTGAATTCTGCTTCTTCAAGAAAATTTACTGTACCCGTAGTACTGCTACCACACGCGAAGACTAGACGGCACTGTACCACGTCATATCACTGAAACCCACTAGGCCAAACTAGCCCGCCTAGGATTTGTACTCCCTCTGTTTCAAAGTTAGTAGTACAAAGTTGACTCATCTATTTTGGAACGGAGGGAGTACGTCTCTGTACTGCTATGATTTTGTGTTGTACGTCTCTGTACTTTTGCTACGATTTTCCTACCCTATGAACCAAATGAGGTCTGAATTTATCCGTGTCGACTATTGTCTGATCGATCGCTAAGCCTACAATTTTAGGAGCTTGGGCTATTGGACGATCGACAACGGATCAATATAAGCGTACCACAAGCTCACCGGCCCCAACGTTTCTCTTCGGTGAGTGTTTTGCAAGTACTATAGCTCGCACAGTAGCTAGCCTACTAACACCAAGAATCATCAAACAAGCCTTGCTGATATGATAAACAGTTCAAACTTACATCTAAGCATGCCATATATTACATCAAAAGCTGGTGAGGATGCATCTGTTTCCACAACTCGGAGAGGGTTCGCATGATTCACTATCAAACAAAAGTAGCAAGTACCACCCACACAAGACAGTGCACTAGCCCCTAGATGGTTTGATAACATGCATCATTCTGGTAATTAAACACAATGCAAACTACCCTGAAGGATTAGCGCGACCAACTATTTCTTGTCATCGATCTCTCAAGCAATGACCACAGCATGGACAGCGGCATGGGAATCAATCTCTGGGGTGATGTCCACCTCGACATCGGAATCGATCTCTAGGGCGATGTCCACAGGATGGACATCGGCATCGGAATCGATCTCCAGGGCGATGTCAACAGGACGGACCGCGATATCGAAAACGATCTCTAGGGCGTTGTCCACAGGACGGGCGACGACATCAGAATCATCAAGGACGTCCACCGGCACCTGCACAACCCTAACATATTAGCAAGCACATTGCAAATAATCAAAAACCACAACTATGGTAAGCCATTATTTTTACCTTATACAGCTCACCGGGGGATCCCATCCCTCCGGGGACCATCTCCTCGTCCTCGATGGGGGCCATCACCTTGCCAGGGGAATATTGCTTCTCAACGGTGACTATCTCCTCAAACTCGGCCTTGAGCCTCGCATAGGTGGCCATTAGATTTTGTGGGGTAGGCACGGTGGGGCCCTTGCCGTGCTTCCAACTTTCTTTGAGGAGTTCGTCCGCCAACATCGTCAACTCTTTGGCCAGTGCTTGTTTCTTGGAGTTCTTCGTCTCCATGGGTGGGCCTGCCAACATGGTCAACTCGTTGGTCGGTGCTCTCTTCCTGGAGATTGCTGTCTCCAGTGGGCTGTCTGCTATCAACTCTTTGCCTAGTGCTCCAGGATCCATCAATGAACTGACAAACAAAAAACAATCGAAAGGAAACCACATTCGCAATGAAAATGGGAAAAGAATAGGTTGTGAGAATCGGTCAGTGCTTCGCAAAAAGAAGATTCTTGGAATGAAAATATAGTAGCATCGCCCACCTTTCCTTCGTCGGTACAAAAGAAAAATGGCAGAAGTGAGTAGCCTAGAGTGAGGTTTTCTTCAAGAAAGGGGGAAAGGGCTTCAACGAGCGTTCCAGTGAAATGATGGTTGCATCGTCTAGTCCAACTTAGAGGCCACACCGGGGTGATCGGTGAGTCTCGACTATAGCACCTCGCTGTGATTTGGTGGATGGCATGCGAGCCCGGATGCTTTGATGTCCCGCATGTAGAGAGATCGGCTAGTCATATAGGAGTACTCAATATCTGGCACCGCGACCAAGGCGGAGAGAAAAACAAGATAACTACGCATTTATTTATGGTGTAGATTCACTCATTTTGCTCTAGTACTACTCATTTAGGGTGTAGTGTAGTCACTTGTTGAAATCTCTAGAAAGGCAAATACTCCTTTTTGGTTTACAGGGCTATACTAGCAAGTAGTACTACAATAGTGGGCTCAAATAGCAATTTTGTCTCATGCAAGAGCCTGACTATATGCATGCTCCAAGCCCTTCTCGACCCACTTTTGGGTGTTTGGTAGGGTGTATGAAGGGTGCATGAGTACACACTAGCTTAACACAAATACACTAGGAGCATGCATGAACAGGGGTGCTGGAATGAGCATGCACGAAGAGGGAACAACTATGCTGAGATGAGAATGCAACCAAACACACCGTGGCGAGCGTTCGCAACTACCACGTTCGGGTTGCGCTTGGCCCTTCGCCTCTTCGAGAAGACGAACAATGATATTACTACTACTTCTATAGTATCGAATCCACTGCTGCATGTATGTCCACCGCGTGCAGGAGGGATAGCTTGTTGTAGTACTCTATAAGGCTAGTTGTAATGGGAGTATCATAGGTAGTACTCCCTCCGTTCCTAAATATCTGTCTTTATAGAGATTTCAACAAGTGACTACATAGGGAGCAAAATTAGTGAATCTACACTCTAAAATATGTATATATACACCCGTATGTGGTAGTCCATTTGAAATATCTAAAAAGACAAATATTTAGGAACAGGGGAGTATCATGCATGCCAACTAGGCAAATTTGATGAGGTGGCATAGAAGTAAATGAAGAAAGAGAGGGTTGAGTATCATATTAAATGTTGTGCTACTATGTGTCATGCATGCTAATAAATGAAGTCATCAATGATACTAACATATGATACTATGCACTACGGATGTGTAGTATCATACACTAGTATCATATGCATGATACTAGTATTCCATTACGACCAGCCTAAGCAAAAGCCTGTTCCCGTCTATGAGCCACCGCGAGCATGGGCGAGGGAGAAGGCGTGTAGTAGTAAAATCAAGCTTCAACTCGTTGTACGAGTTGACGCGACACATCATAGCACTGGCCCCACATGGTTGCCTCTAAACTTGGCTGAAAGACCCGTAGTGTACAATACTCCATTTGCTGCAACCTCTAACATTTACCCCACCGCAAATTAAAATATATATTCCTGTCTTGACCAGATGAGCGTGCAAACTACAATCACCAGGATGACAGGTAGGGCCAGAAGATTATTTTAATAAAAAAAGCATGGAGCCGACCCCAACGATTTTAAGCTTACAGGCACGGTACATGCTATCCTAGACTACTCTACGCATGAAACTGCCGCACGAGCATCCGGGCTGCACTTGGCTCTTTGCCTCTTCGGGAAGTCGAACAATGATGGAGTACTACTGCATGCTTCTGGCCATCTGACACCGATTGAACTACTACATGTCCACCGCGTGCGGGAGGGAGAGCGTGTAGCGAACGAAAGCTTCTCCTAGTCCTGCCAGCCACCATGCTCATGGGCGAGGGAGGGATGCAGCTTCATTGACTTACTGCTCCTGCCTTTGCGTGCATGACACATGGGCCCAACAGGCGGGTGGCCCACCTGTCATGCAGCCAAAGGCAGGTGCAGTTAAGGCACCGGAGCTCAGACCGCGAGGGAGAGGGCGTTGTAGTAATCAAACTTCTCGGTCTTATACGAGTTGACGCGACATATCAAAGCACTGCACTCGATATATTTAAATAATTTGCATTTACCAATGCATTAATTACAACGCATGCATGCATGTCGTGACTCTCCTTTTGATACTTGCATGTGTTGATTTAATGCACCTTGCCAAATTTTGACTATAAATTTAACTAACCAAATGTTCATGCATGTCACAAAAAAATACATAATTGAAAATTATGTTCAAATACGAATCAAACGATATAATTTTTGTTAACATGCACTAACATTTTGTCAGTTAAATCTTTGGTCAAAATTTAGCACCAATTATAAAGGGGCCCAATACATATTGTACTCTCACATTTTGTTTTGAGGGTACTCCCATATAGAAAATATAAATAATAATGCATGTTGGGGCAGCCCACGTTTCTGATAATTTTAGCCATGGGCTTGTTCACAAATTTTACGAGGGGGTGGTTGTTCATTTAATGGAGGTTCTTGTACCAGACTTGAATGATACAAAGTGTGACCTGGCACACCGTAACACCACTTGGAATAAGCGGGTAGCTATCTCAAAAAACAATCAACAACTAAAAAACAGCGACATGGCACGCACACAATTTTAAACAATTGTTTTGATGGAGTGAAAAAGGAAAACTACCACACTACGTATATATAGGCTAGAGCCTCCGTGCTTGCTTGCTAGGGTTGCTCTATTCACACACTCTCATCCTCTCCAGATCTAAACAAGATAGAGGTGGTAACACTGTCTTTCTCCCTTCAAAAAACATTGTCTTTCTATCCTCACCATTGGTTACAGATCCGGATGTATCCCCCTCCGCCAGTGAAGGGGAGGAGGGGCAGCGTTTAGGCCATCGTCGACAGCGAGGGGGGAGACACACTGCCGGCCGCACCGTTATCTCTGGCCGAGCGCCGGCGCAGGAGGTTCTCCGAACCCTTCATCGTTGCCCTAGTGTGGGCGGATCCAGCCTCCCGCCGCCCACCTATCCACATCCCGACGACCTTCAGGTATATCTTCCTTCGAAACCGCTCTAGCTCTACTTCCCCAGCTCGCTACATCACTGCATGTGCATCATTTTCTACCTCTCAGCTCCTCTCGATTGGATGGTCAAACGACACATACTCCCGCCGTCCCAAAATTCGTGTCTTAGATTTATCTAAATACGGATGTATCAAGTCATGTTTTAGTATTAGATACATCCGTATCTAGATGAATCTAAGACAAGAATTTTGGGACGGAGGGAGTATTTTCTTCTTCTATTGTTAGAGGTAAAGCTACTTCATGGAGTCGAATCTTGTACTTGGTTCAAACAAGAAATAAAGTGGGGGTGGGGGAATTTAGTATGTACATCAGACTTGGTACAAACAGGAAGGACAGGGGGTGAAAGTAGTACAGACTGGTCATCCAACCGGTCTCTTGGTCGAAAAGGGAAATATAGGAGAAACACTGTACATAGTGGTATGACCAGGACTAGATTTGCTATCCACACATAAGATGGCTGCATGCATCATTATCATCCATATTGGCACCATAGCCTTCCATTAGGTAAGAATGATATTTAATGCATGTGTTCATCTCTATTTTGCGACTGCCATGAGAAAATAATGCTATTGTTTACTAGTACACTTGTACTCCCTCACTGACAAAACCAATTCTGAAATAGAAGGCCAATCATGTACTTGGTTTCACCAACTGGTGAGGAGAAAGAGAAACAGAGCATGAAGAGGAAGAAGAAGAATAAACAATGCCAAGGTGATCTTGCTGAAGCTGAGGCCTCAGTCGAGGCCATTCAAGGGCTCCGACAACATCTACCTTACATGTGAGATGGTCCTCCAGGGAGCCCTTCCACTTCTGTGTATTGTCCATGATGAATTTGATGCTACTGTTAGAGCAATATGCTAATGTATTTCTATCCTTTCTCACTAAGCTAACAAAGGTTTCACCTTGTTCCTACTTGTGCAAATAGGGATCATGTTGTGCCAATCATACACTTCAGTGGAACTACACAAGACAATACAATGAACTGTATCCCAGCTTGTGCTTTAACTCTGCTAGAAGTTGATAATCTTTCGATATAATCTCAGCACCGGTAAACAAGAGTGATTTCAACCATACATTTGAAGTGCACAAAAATATATTCTATTGAGTGATTCCAGTGAGTGCTTTATCATCTCTTATGGGACTACATGAATAAGCTTTCTTTCTCGGGTTGGTACCGGCCTAAGGCCTTCATCCATATTAGTTCGCTGTCATCTCTATTTGTATCATGCTACTGTCATGA
Source organism: Triticum dicoccoides (assembly GCF_002162155.2). Classification (NCBI taxonomy): domain Eukaryota; kingdom Viridiplantae; phylum Streptophyta; class Magnoliopsida; order Poales; family Poaceae; genus Triticum; species Triticum dicoccoides. Next base: position 492,700,669 of record NC_041392.1, read on the forward strand.
GAAACTCCTTTATCTTTGCATGTTAAAGTTTTGCAACCTATGATACATGGCAATGCTTTGAGTGTTGAGCTAATTGACACTGATTAAATAAACTAATACCTCTCTTTAAGCAAGACTACTATGTTGCTAACTTTACCCATTAAGATAATGAGGGTGCTTCTATTTGTTAGTGTATGCTTCATCAACTAGTCCCACTATTACAGTAATCTCGGTCTCTCAATATATGTGCCAACAGGGATGCTTGATTTTGGTAGAACTTCACAAAAACTATGGGTGCTTCATTGCCTCGACAACTTCCTTCATTTCCTGTCAGTTGCTAATCTGGGCTTGCATCCTTCCTTTGCTATTAGTCTCTTGGCTTATCTCGGCTTCCAGTCAAAGGAAATAGTAATTGATATGCTACCTCACACAGGTTGGGGCTGGTCTTTATCCTGATTATTGTGCTTGTAATATGTATTGGTAATTTGGTATTGTGCTACTGTTTGCTAGTTTCATAAAGGAGTAACTTGGAGCCTGAACTCATGGGCAAATCATTACATTGGGTGATTTCAGTAGAACTGCACAAAAAGATCAAATGGACAAGTACTTATGTTGCTGCTATGTACTCCAAAGTTCACTCAGACAAGCATCGATGTTGACAAGAAGAAGTGCATATATTCATTCATTATCAATCGACGTCAACCAGTTGTCAAACTCCAAGTCTTAGGAGAGTGAACGCCAAAAATATTGCTTGGTGCATAGCCCAGAAAAACGTAGTCCAGTCTTTGGTCCCAACTTGTGACTTTTGGTTATCGGCACATATGGTAGCGAGCTGTATGGCATGGAGTCTGAAGATTCCAGACAAGTTGGTTGACGCGTATGTTCATCTGGCACTTAATCAGTCTGCACGCCAGGGATGCTCCATTTCAGTTGAACTTCACAAAAAAATTGGGTGGTTCATTTTCTCAACCGCCCCCTTTCTTGTCTGCAATGTAGAATTTTGGCGAGCTACAGGACCAAGATGAGCCAGTAAACTAGTTGGATGAAAGTAGTGGCCAAGTTGCTCAAACCTCCCTCGACACGAGGCCACTATTTGAGGATAAACCTACAAGCAAAGTTCAGATTGTCTGTGCTACCTCTTATATACTCAAAAGTTTACCCATACAAGCATTAATTTTAGCAAGAAGTACCTGCATGCCAGGGATGCTCCATTTCAGTTGAACTGCACAAAAAATTTGGGTGGTTCATTTTCTGAACCGCCTCCTTTCTTGTCTGCAATGTAGAATTTTGGCGAGCTACAGGACCAAGATGAGCCAGTAAACTAGTTGGATGAAAGTAGTGGCCAAGTTGCTCAAACCTTCCTCGGCACGAGGCCACTATTTGAGGATAAACCTACAAGCAAAGTTCAGATTGTCTATTCTGCCTCTTATGTACTCGAAAGTTTACTCGTACAAGCATTAATTTTAGCAAGAAGTACCTCCGACTGAACACCATTACCAGTCTGTACCCTAGGTAATTAAAGTTCGTCCATGGATGATATTGGATGTGATCTCAATCATTTGGTTGCATAAACATACTGAATATGTGTATATCTGAATCTTCTTGTGAATTATCTATGAATATTATCGTGTGATCTACCAATCATTTGGATGCATAGACATGCTGAACTTGTGTATATATGAATCTTTTGAGTTGTTGATTGTGAATGTTTGCTATGAATATGAACGTGTCCTGTGAACCTGAGTTTGATACAAATGTTTACCTGTTCTATTGTACTTGTGTGTGAACTTGTTAGTATGTCTACTGTGGGATTTGTGATGTGTGGGTGTCAACGGCACACCTTCTTCCTAAGAAGAATTGCACCTTCTTTGTTAGGGTAGCAACGGCGCATCAGCTCTTTTTAATATTTTTGCTCTATCTTCCCCCTGCCCCGCTCAACCCCTACCGTAATGTTTTTGGCCTCAAAACAAGCATAGTATTGCATTGTTTTTGGGGCTTGATGAAAAATCGAGTGTTGATTTCTGTAGGTTGGCCCGCCCAACAAATGGGCTGCTGGTCCACCATAGACTGGGAGGCTAAAAATACTAGTTGTATGGTGCAAAGGCAAGTAAAAAAACGCCATCGAGAGCCATCCACTGAAGAAAAAAATCGCATCTGATGTGCTTCTTCAGTCGCGCCGCCGGCCCCCTCTTGAATCCAGTTCGCTCGGGGATCTAGCTGGTATCATTTTTTCCAGAGGATGAACAAATATCAGCTAGGCCCAGGTATGCGTAGCCCACGACATACGGAGACAGTGGTTTCAACTTATTTTTTGAGGTCCATACCGGCCTATGGGCCTCCCAGCGTAGGTTTTACTTTTTCTTAAAGATCGGCAACCTAATGTATTTTCTTAATAAAACACAGATCTCTGTTCTATTTATCTATATATAAGAATACTAATGCTGTGTCCAATTTATGTTTTCCCTTCTAACCACATTATATATATTTATATAATTACTATTATCGTATATTTTATAGAGACTTATATATACATTATAAAAACATCCCACGTGTTATTAACTTATAAAAGTAAATGCTTAACAAAAGTTGGCTAGGAAAATCCTGGTTTTTGACTCACAGGTAGGAAAATCCCGGTGATTACGTACAAAAGCTTGCGAAGATTTTAAGGACCAATGTAATAATAACGCGCTCATTTTTATTTTGAGCAATAACTTGCTAATTTGTTAATTTCATATACAAAAAATGTGTCGCAACGCTTTATTTTTAATATTAATTGCTCCTTCTAACCTAACATTATACTGTATATAGAACAAGCCCAGCTAATTCGTGTATTTCAAGAAAGTGCAAATGGGCTAGGATTTCTTAGAAAATATTAAATGGGCCGCATTAACACGAAATTATTTGTTCATCCAGCCCAGCAAATGGACTGTACATTCTGGAAAACATGGGTTAAATATATCCCACATTTTTGCAGGCTGACATGTGAGCCAATAGGTCGAAGCCTACGTAGGGCGTTGTCAACTTGGTCAACAAATGATTATAACATCCACAACCATTGGATTTATATCCAACGGCCGACATGCACCTTCAATCTCCCGTCTTCTTCCTCCAGCGTCGTGGGGACTGCCTAGTCCGGCCTCCGGCGTCTAGCGGCTCTGCTTAGCACGCATCGCTGCGAAGTGCTACCCCACCACCGGGCAGGCTATCCCTCCACACCTCCACACCTCCTGTTATTCTCCAGTGACTGCAGCCCCACGCCGCACTAGAACCACTTATAGCCCTTGTACTCCTCTCAATCTGCGACTCCACTGCCGCGTCTTCCCATCTTCGGGTCGTTCCCGTCCAGGGCCTTGCCGTCGTCCACCGCCTCGCTGCGCTCGGCGCGGCGTGGTCAACAAACAAGAGTCATCAAAAGAGGACTGTACGTGGAGAGCTTGACGACTAGGACCCACGAGGTCCATGGTTGCACGCAAGGAAAGTTCCTCCTTATTAAGATGAAAAATGTTTCCTTCCCCTGATAGCTGGGACCCACCGGCTGTATCTTCGCACAGAAGGAAGTGCCTCCTTGTTATGCAAAAAAAAAACCATTCCTCCCGTTGACAGCTGGGACCCGTCAGATTTGGTGGCTGACTTGTGGGCCTACTAAGCGGACGTGTACACATGTCTTTGTCAACTTAATCAACAAATGATTCTAGCAGCTGGACCATTGGATGTTAATCCAACAGCCGTGCTCCTTCTTCAACCTCTGTTCTTGCTCCTGTCTCCCATGGGCGGTAGTGCTGCCACGCACCCGAACCAGTCAAGTTTCCCACTCCTCTCCATCTGCGACTCAACTGCCGCGTCTTCCCCATCTCCGAGTCGTTCCAGTCTGGGGCCTCGCCGTCATCCACCGGCCTTGGTGCGCTTGGCATGGTGTAGTCAATGTGGTCAACAAATGAGAGTCATCAGAAGATGACTGTATGTGAGAGGCTGACAGTGGGGACGCACCACGCCCATGGACGCATGCATGCAACTGCATCCTTTTTACCCTAAAAAATGTTTTCTCCCCCTGACTGCTGGGACCCACCAGCTACATCTTTGCACGCAAGGAAGTGCATTCATATTATGGGCAAAAAAATGATTTGCCCCCTGACTGCTGGGACCCACCAACTACATATTTGCACGCAAGGAAGTGCCTGACAGTCAGGACCCACCCAGTCGAAGCGTACGTAGCGTTGTCATTCTGGTCGCGAATGTGTACGTACATACTGGGCGATCGGTCTATCTGGAGGCTGCAGCGATGAACCATGGTCGTGTAAGGAAGGGAACATGTCGTAGTAGAGGCGCGCACGTAGCATGTACACGTAAGTACAGCGGCCAGGGTGCAAGAAAGTAAATACAGCCACATACGTACATACGGGCAGGGTCTCGAACGCCTACTCGCACATACGTACGGCCAGGGCTCGTCTACATGGATGTGGCTGGGTCGGAACGGAGAAACTGCGTCGTCGTCGTGTTCATGGGGAGGCAACGAAATGCGTCGTGTTCATCGGGAGGCAACAGAATGCGCGCTGTTCATCGGGAGCCAACCGGCTTGGACGGAACAACCGATGGAAATGAGGCCTGGCATACCGCAGAACGGAGGAAACGACCTTGTGTTCGACCGGCCATGGTGGAAACGGGATCCTGTTCATCAGGAGGGGTCTGGCACACCGCAAAACGGAGGAAACAGTCCTCCTACAGTCGAAATAGGGTCCTATTGATCGGGAGGGGTGTGGCGTACCACAAAATGGAGGAAACAGACTTGTGTTGGAGCACTACGATCGAAACGGGAGTCCTGTTCATTTGGAGGGGTGTGGTATACCGAAAAACGGGGCTCCACGGGATACTGTTCATCTCCACCGTCGACCTCCTCCAGCCTCCACCTGTGACTGTTCTTCCATGGGCCCCTGTTCATCCAGCCTCCACCGCGCGCTCCTCCACCGGCTACTATTCAACCAGCCCTCTCCACGGGGTCCTGTTCAACCACCCCTCCACGGGCTACTGTTCATCTAGCCCTCCATCGGCTACTGTTCAACTAGCTCTCCACCGGCTACTGTTCAACCAGCCCTCCATGGGGTCCTATTCATCCAGCCCTCCACGGGGTCCTATTCATCCACCGGCTCGATCCATCAGGGTCGTGTTCATCCAGCGGCAACAGCCTCTACTACCACGGGGTCCTGTTCATCCAACCCCCTACCATGAACTATTCATCCAAACCCCCAACAACGCTCATAGTTCATCAAGAGGCAGCATCGATCAGCTTCAGTTAGCAGTAGTAGTGAAGGAATCACTTGGGTTTAGTTAACAACAAGGAATCGATTGATCGCTCGGGTTTAGTAACGCGTAGCCTGCAGTGCAATCGCTCGGGTTCAGTTAGAGCGCAACGCCTTGCTCGGGTTCAGTTAGAGCGCAATGCCTCGCACACACATGCGTACGTATGAGAGAAACGTGCATCGCTCGGCCTCCGACCACCCACCGTAACCGGGAACTCCCCCGATATTTTCCTCGCCCTCGCTTCTACCACGGTTTTCTCCGTCATGTACGGCCCAAAGAATTTCATGCAGCTACTTCTCTGGCCCGCCCAGGATGAAAAGCCCATTTTCTGTCATGACTTTTTCTCATAGAAGTAGGAGCCCACCACATCTATGATGATACTGGGTTTTGTCATAATTATCATCTTAGAAGTGTCATAAGCATGACAGGAAAAAAATTCGTTCGGCCCAAAATGTCACAGATGTGTCTTTTTTTGTAGTGGTGACGGACCTATTGCAGGAGCAGATGCAGACGTTATGAATGTTTGGCAAGCTCGGTATGATGACTACTTGATAGTTTAGTGCGTCGTGCTTTACGGCCTAGAACCGGGACTTCAAAAATGTTTTGAATGCCACAGAGCATATAAGATGTTCCAAGAGCTGAAATTGGTATTTCAGACTCATGCCCGAGTCGAGAGGTATGATACCTCTGACAAGTACTTTTCCTACAAGATGGAGGAGAATAGCTCAACCAGTGAGCATGTGCTTAGAATGTCTGAGTACTACAATCACTTAAATCTAGTGGGAGTTAATCTTCCAGATAAGATAGTGATTGATAGAGTTCTCTAGTCACTATCACCAAGTTACCGGAACTTCATGATGAACTATAATATGCAAGGGATGATGAAAACGATTCCCGAGCTCTTCGCGATGCTAAAATCGGCGAAGGTAGAAATGAAGAAAGAGCATCAAGTGTTGATGGTTAACAAGACCACTAGTTTCAAGAAAAGGGGCAAAGGAAAAGAAAGGGAACTTCAAGAAAGAATGGAAAGCAAGTTGCCACTCCCGCGAAGAAACCCAAAGCTAGACCTAAGCGTGCAACTGAGTGCTTCTACTGCAAAGGGAATGGTTACTGGAAGCGGAACTACCCCAAATACTTGGCGGATAAGAAGGATGGCAAAGTGAACGAAGGTATATTTGATATACAGATTATTGCTGTGTACTTTACTAATGTTCATAGTAACACCTAGGTATTTGATACCGATTCAGTTGCTAAGATTAGTAACTCAAAACAAGAGTTACAAAAATGAACAGAGACTAGTTGAGGGCAAAGTGACGATGTGTGTTGGAAGAGATTCTGAGGCTGATAAGATCACCATCGCATACTCCCTCTACCTTCGGGATTAGTGTTGAACCTAAATAAATGTTATTTGGTGTTTGCTTTGAGCATGAATATGATTGGATCATGTTTATTGCAATATTGTTATTCATTTAAAGTCAGAGTTGTTCTGTTTACATGAATAATACCTTCTATGGTCATACACCCAATATAAATGTTTTATTGAATCTTGATCGTAGTGATACACATATTTATAAAATTGAAGCCAAAAGATGCAAAGTTAATAATGATAGTGCAACTTATTTGTGGCACTGCCATTTTGGTCATATTGGTGTAAAGCGCATGAAGAAACTCCATGCTGATGGGCTTTTGGAATCACTTGATTATGAATCACTTGATGCTTGCGAACCATGCATCATAGGCAAGATGACTAAAACTCCGTTCTCCGGAACAATGGAGCAAGCCATTGACTTGTTGGAAATAATACATACCGATGTATGCGGTCCGATAAGTGTTGAGGCTCGCGGCGGGTATCATTATTTTCTGACCTTCACAGCTGATTTGAGCAGATATGGGTATATCTACTTAATGAAACATAAGTCTGAAACATTTGAAAAGTTCAAAGAATTTCAGAGTAAAGTGAAAAATCATCGTAACAAGAAAGTAAAGTTTCTATGATCTGATCGCGGAGGCGAATATTTGAGTTACGAGTTTGGTCTTCATTTGAAACAATGTGGAATAGTTTCGCAACTCACGCCACCTAGAACACCACAGCATAATGGTGTGTCCAAACATCGTAATCATACTTGATTGGATATGGTGCGATCTATGATGTCTCTTTTTGATTTACCACTATCGTTTTGGGGTTATGCATTAGAGACAGCTGCATTCACGTTAAATAGGGCACCATCTAAATCCGTTGAGACGACACCGTATGAATTATGGTTTGGCAAGAAACCAGAGCCGTCATTTCTTAAATTTTGGGGTTGCGATGCTTATCTGAAAAAGTTTCAAACTGATAAGCTCAAACCCAAATCGGAGAAGTGCGTCTTCATAGGATACCCAAAATAAACTATTGGGTAGACCTTCTATCACAGATCCGAAGGCAAGATATTTTGTTGCTAAGAATGGATCCCTTCTAGAGAAGGAGTTTCTCTCGAAAGAAGTGAGTGGGAGGAAAGTAGAAATTGATGTGGTAATTGTACCTTCTCCCGAATTGGAAAGTAGTTCATCACAGAAATCAGTTCCAGTGATTCCTACACCAATCAGTGAGGAAGCTAATGATGATGGTCATGAAACTTCAGATCAAGTTACTACCGAACCTCGTAGGTCAACCAGAGTATGGTCCGCACCAGAGTGGTATAGTAATCCTGTTCTGGAAGTAATGTTACTAGACCATGACGAACCTACAAACTATGAGGAAGCGATGATGAGCCCAGATTCCGCGAAATGGCTTGAGGCCATGAAATCTGAGATGGGATCCATGTATGAGAACAAAGTATGGACTTTGATTGACTTGCCCAATGATCGCTGAGCCATAGAGAATAAATGGATCTTCAAGAGGAAGATGGACGTTGATGGTAGTGTTACTATTACAAAGCTCGACTTGTCGCAAAAGGTTTTCGACAAGTTCAAGGTGTTGACTGCGATGAGATTTTCAATCGTAGCGATGCTCAAGTCTGTTCGAATCATGTTAGAAATCGTCACATTTTATGAAATCTAGCAAATGGATGTCAAAAACTGCATTCCTTAATGGATTTATTAAATAAGAGTTGTATATGATGCAACCAGAAGGTTTTGTCGATCCTAAAGGTGCTAACAAAGTGTGCAAGCTCCAGCGATCCATTTATGGCCCGATGCAAGACTCTCGGAGTTGGAATATATGCTTTGATAGTATGATCAAAGCATATGGTTTTATACAGACTTTTGGAGAAGCCTGTATTTACAAGAAAGTGAGTGGGAGCACTACAACCTTTCTGATAAGTATATGTGAATGACATATTGTTGATCGGAAACGATGTAGAATTTTTCTGGAAAGCATAAAGGAGTGTTTGAAATGAGTTTTTCAAAGAAAGACCTTGATGAAGATGCTTACATATTGGGCATCAAGATCTATAGTGATAGATCAAGACGCTTGATAAGATTTTTCAATGAGTACATACCTTGACAAGATTTTGAAGTAGTTCAAAATGGAATAGTCAAAGAAGGAGTTCTTGCCTGTATTGCAAGGTGTAAAGTTGAGTAAGACTCAAAACACGACCACAGTAGAAAATAGAAAGAGAATGAAAGTCATTCCCTATGCGTCAGCCATAGGTTCTATAAAGTATGCTATGATGTGTACCAAACCTATTGTGTACCTTGCCATGAGTTTGTCAAGGGGGTACGATATTGATCCAGGAGTTTGTCAAGGGGGTACGATATTTCTCAGTTTTGAAGGTAATAAAGAGTTCATCGTAAAAGGTTACGTCGATGCAAGTTTTTACACCGATCCGGATGACTCTGAGTCTCAATCTGGATACATATTGGAAGTGGGAGCAATTAGCTAGAGTAGCGCCATGCGGAGCATTGTAGACATAGAAAATTTGCAAAATACATACGGCTCTGAATGTGGCAGACCCGTTGACTAATCTTATCTCACAAGCAAAACATGATCACACCTTAGTACTCTTTGGGTGTTAATCACATGGCGATGTGAACTAGATTATTGACTCTAGTAAACCCTTTGGGTGTTGGTCACATGGTGATGTGAACTATAGAGTGTTAAATCACATGACGATGTGAACTATTGGTGTTAAATCACATGGCGATGTGAACTAGATTATTGACTCTAGTGCAAGCGGGAGACTGAAGGAAATATGCCCTAGAGGCAATAATTAATATGTTATTTATATTTCCTTATATCATGATAAATGTTTATTATTCATGCTAGAATTGTATTAACCGGAAACTTGATACATGTGTAAATACATAGATAAACAGAATGTCCCTAGTATGCCTCTACTTGACTAGCTCGTTAATCAAAGATGGTTAAGTTTGCTAACCATAGACATGTGTTGTCATTTGATGAATGGGATCACATCATTAGAGAATGATGTGATGGACATGACCCATCTGTTAGCTTAGCATAAATGATCGTTTAGTTTTATTGCTATTGCTTTCATTATGACTTATACATGTTCCTCTGACTATGAGATTATGCAACTCCCGAATACTGGAGGAACACCTTGTGTGCTATCAAACATCACAATGTAATTGGGTGATTATAAAGATGCTATATAGGTGTCTCCGATGGTGTTTGTTGAGTTGGCATAGATCGAGATTAGGATTTGTCACTCCGTGTATCAAAGAGGTATCTCTAGGCCTTGCAAGAAATGTGACTAATGAGTTAGTTGTAGGATGATGCATTACGGAACGAGTAAAGAGACTTGCCTGTAACGAGATTGAACTAGGTATGATGATACCGATGATCGAATCTCGGGAAAGTAACATACTGATGACAAAGGGAACAACGTATGTTGTTATGCGCTTCGACCGATAAAGATCTTCGTAGAATATGTAGGGGCCAATATGAGCATCCAGGTTCCGCTATTGGTTATTGACCGGAGATGTGTCTCGGTCATGTCTACATAGTTCTCGAACCCGTAGGGTCCGGACGCTTAACGTTCGATGACGATTTGTATTATGAGTTATGTGATTTGATGTACCGAAGGTTGTTCGGAGTCCCGGATGAGATCACGAACATGCCGAGGAGTCTCGAAATGGTCGAAACATAAAGATTGATATATTGGACCATGTTATTCAGACACCAGAAGTTTTCCAGATAGTTTCGGATAAAACCAGAGTGCCGGAGGGGTTACCGGAACCCCCAGGGGAAGTAATGGGCTTTAGTGGGCTTTAGGGGAGAGAGAGGGCCGCAGCCAGGAGGTGGCGCCCCCCAAGGGGAGTCCGAATAGGACTAGGGAGGGGCCCCTCTTTCCCTCTCCCTCTCCCTCTCCTTCCTTCTTCTCCTACTTGGACTAGGAAAGGGGGGACCGATTCCTACTTGGAGTAGGATCCCCCCCTTGGGCGCGCCTCTAGGGGCCGGCCGGCCTCCTCCCTCCCTCCTTTATAACAGGGGAGGGGGCACCCCATAGACCCACAAGTTGATCTTTTACCCGTGTGCGGTGCCCCCTCCACAGTTACACACCTCGGTCATATCGTCGTAGTGCTTAGGCGAAGCCCTGCGCCGGTAACTTCATCATCACCGTCACCATGCCGTCGTGCTGACAGAACTCTCCCTCGGACTCAACTGGATCAAGAGTTCGAGGGACATCATTGAGCTGAACGTGTGCTAATCGTGGAGGTGCCGTACGTTCGGTACTTGGATCGGTTGGACCGCGAAGACGTTCGACTACATCAACCGTGTTACTAAATGCTTCCGCTTTCGGTCTACGAGGGTACGTAGACACACTCTCCCCTGCTTGTTGCTACACTTCTCCTAGATAAATCTTGCATGATCATAGGCAATTTTTTTGAAATACTACGTTCCCCAACAGTCTCCTACTAGATTGATACCTTGGTTCTCTAACTGAGGGAAATACTTATCTCTACTTTGCTGCATCACCCTTTCCTCTTCAAGGGAAAAACCAACGCAAGCTCAGGAAGTATTAGGAAGAATTTTTGGCGCCGTTGCCGAGGAGATCTACGCCAAGTCAATACATACCAAGTACCCATCATAAACTCTCATCTCTTGCATTACATTATTCACCATTTTCCTCTCGATTTCCTCTCCCCCACTTCTAAAATGATTTTCGAAAATATTTGCCCTGTTCTTCGCCCTTCTTCCATTCATCTTTTCGTTTGCGTTTTGCTTGCCTGTGTGTTGGATTGCTTGCTTTGTCATGATGCTAAGAGAATACCAAATTTTGTGACTTTTCCAACACTAATAATAATAATTTTATTAGTACTCCGATTGCTCCCGCCACTAGTGCTGAATCTTATGAAATTAATGTCGCTTTGCTGAATCTTGTTATGAAAGATCAATTTTCCAGCCTTCCTAGTGAAGATGTCGCATCCCATCTAAATAATTTTGTTGAGTTGTAAGGTGTGGTGTGCAAAAAAATAAAGATGTGGATAATGATATTGTGAAATTGAAGCTATTTCCATTCTCACTTCAAGATCGTGCTAAAACTTGGTTTTTATCCTTGCCTAAAAATAGTATTGATTCATGGAATAACTGTAAAGATGCTTTTATTTCCAAGTATTTTCCTCCCGCTAAGATCATCTCCCTTAGGAACGATCTTATGAATTTTAAGCAACTTGATCATGAACATGTTTCACAATCTTGGGAGAGGATGAAATTGATGATATGAAATTACCCTACTCATGGTTTGAATTTGTGGATGATTATACAATTTTTTTATGCCAGGTTGAATTTTGCTTCTAGAAATCTTTTAGATTCATCCGCGAGAGGTACTTTTATGGAGATTACTTTAGGAGAAGCTACTAAACTCCTAGATAATATTATGGTTTTATTCTCAATGGCAAACCGAAAGATCTTCCACTAGTAAAAAGTGCATGCGATTGAAGAGATTAATGTTTTGATTGGAAAGATGGATGAACTTATGAAATTATTTGCTAGCAAGAGTGATTCTATTGATCCTAATGATATGCCTTTGTCTACTTTGATTGAAAATATTAATGGATCTATGGATGTGAAATTTGTTGGTAGGAACAATTTTGCTAATAACACGTATAGAGGTAATTTTAATCCTAGGCTGTTTCCTAGTAATTCCTCTAAAAATTATGGTAATTCCTACACCAATTCTTATGGAAATTATAATAAGATGCCCTCTGATTTTGAGAATAGTGTTAAAGAATTTATGATTTGGCAAAAGAGTTTCAATGCTTTGGTTGAAGAAAAATTGCTTAAGATTGATGATTTGGCTAGGAACGTGGATAGAATTTCTCTTGATGTTGATTCTTTGAAAATTAGATCTATTCCGCCCAAGCATGATATCAATGGATCTCTAAAGGCTATGAGTATCTCCATTGATGAGTGCAAAGAAAGAACCACTAAGATGCGTGCTAAGCGAGATTGGTTTATAAAAGCGTGTTCTTCTAGTTTTCATGAAAATAATGATGAAGATCTTAAAGTGATTGATGTGAATCCTATTGAATCTTTGTTTTCCAATATAAATCTTGATAAATATGGGACTGGAGATGAGTCAACTTTAGTTAAAAGGCATACCAAAGATTTGGAGTTTTTAGATCATGATGCAAAAATTGATAAAAGTGGGATTGGAGAGGTGAAAACTTTAAGTAGCAATGAATCCACTCTGTTGGATTTCAAGGAATTTAATTATGATAATTGTTCTTTAATAGATTGTATTTCCTTGTTGCAATCCATGTTGAATTCTCCTCATGCTTATAATCAAAACAAAGCTTTTACTAAACATATCGTTGATGCTATGATGCAATCTTTTGAAGAAACGCTTGAATTGGAAGTTTTTATTCCTAGAAAACTTTATGATGAGTGGGAACCTACTATTAAGATTAACATTAAAGATTATGAGTGCCATGCTTTGTGTGATTTGGGTGCTAGCGTTTCCACGATTCCAAAAACTTTATGTGATGTGTTAGGTTTCCGTGAACTTGATGATTGTTCTTTAAATTTGCATCTTGTGGATTCCACTATTAAGAAACCTATTGGAAGGATTAATGATTTTCTTATTGTTGCAAATAGGAATTATGTGCCCGTAGATTTCATTGTTCTTGATATAGATTGCAATCCTACATGTCCTATTATTCTCGGTAGACCTTTCCTTAGAACGATTGGTGCAATTATTGATATGAAAGAAGGAAACATTAGATTTAAATTTCCGTTAAGGAAGGGCATGTAACACTTTCCTAGAAAAAAATTAAATTGCCATATGAATCTACTATGAGAGCTACTTATGGATTGCATACCAAAGATGACAATACCTAGATCTATTTGTGCTTTTATGCCTAGCTAAGTGTGTTAAAGAATCGCACTTGTTGGGAGGCAACCCGATTTTATTTTTGTTTTTTGATTTTTGGTTCTATTTTGCAATAAATAATTCATCTAGCCTCTGGTTAGATGTGTTTTAATTAGTGTGTGTGTGCCAAGTAAGACCTTTGGGATGGATTACGGTGATAGTTGATTTGATCTTGCTGAAAAACAGAAACTTATACGACCAGAAAAACAATTCTCGTTTTTAGCAGAAGCATGATAAGACACTGATTCTTTTTGAATAAGATTAATACACAAATTTCTCAGGATTTCCTAATTTTGCAGAATTTTTGGAGTTACATAAGTATTCGAGAGTTACAAATTACTACAGACTATTTTGTTTTTGACAGTTTCTGTTTTTCTATGTGTTGTTTGCTTATTTTGATGAATCTATCGGTAGTATCAGGGGGTATGAACCATGGAAAAGTTGGAATACATTAGATATTACACCAATATAAATAAATAATGAGTTCACAATAGTATCAAAGTGGTGATTTATTTTCTTATACTAACGGAGCTTATGAGATTTTCTGTTGAGTTTTGTGTTGTGAAGTTTTCAAGTTTTGGGTAAGGATTTGATGGAGTATGGAATAAGGAGTGGCAAGAGCCTAGGATTGGTGATTCCAAGGAACCCCGAGGTAATATTCAAGGACAACCAAGCGCTTATGCTTGGGGATGCCCCGGAAGGCATCCCCTCTTTCGTCTTCGTCTATCGATAACTTTACTTGAGGCTATATTTTTATTCACCACATGATATGTGTTTTGCTTCGAGCATATTGTATGATATGATTCTTTGCTTTTTAGTTTGACACAATCATCCTTGCAGTACACAGCTTTTGATAGGGACACACATGAATCGTGATTTATTAGAATACTCTATGTGCTTCACTTATATCTTTTCAGCTAGGCAATTTTGCTCTAGTGCTTCACTTATATCTTTTTAGAGCACGGCGGTGGCTTTATTTTATAGAAGTTGTTGAACTCTCATGCTTCACTTATATTATTTTTAGAGTATCTAAACATCATGGTAATTTACTTTGGTTATAAATTTAGTCCTAATATGATAGACATCCAAGAGGGGTATAATAAAAACTTTCATATAAAGTGCATTGAATACTATCAGAAGTTTGATTCCGTATGATTGTTTTGAGATATAGAGATGGTGATATTAGAGTCATGCTAGTGAGTAATTGTGGATTGTAGAAATACTTGTGTTAAAGTTTGTGATTCCCGTAGCATGCACTTATGGTGAACCGTTATGTGATGAAGTCGGAGCATGATTTATTTATTGATTGTCTTCCTTATGAGTGGTGGTCGAGGATGAGCGATGGTCTTTTCCTACCAATCTATCCCCCTAGGAGCATGCGTGTAGTACTTCGTTTTGATAACTAATAGATTTTTGCAATAAGTATGTGAGTTCTTTATGACTAATGTTGAGTCCATGGATTATACACACTCTCACCCTTCCACCATCGCTAGCCTCTCTAGTGCCGCGGAAATTTCTCCCGTACCATACACCCACCATATACCTTCCTCAAAATAGCCACCACACCTACCTATTATGGAATTTCCATAGCCATTCCGAGATATATTGACATGCAACTTTCCATCGATCCGTTTATTATGACACGCTCCATCATTGTCATATTGCTTTGCATGATCATGTAGTTGACATCGTATTTTTGGCAAAGCCACATTTCATAATTCTTTCATACATGTCACTCTTGATTCATTGCACATCCCAGTACACCACCGGAGGCATTCATATAGAGTCATATTTTGTTCTAAGTATTGAGTTATAATTCTTGAGTTGTAAGTAAATAAAAGTGTGATGATCTTCATTATTAGGGTATTGTCCCATGTGAGGAAAGGATGATGGAAGCTATGATTCCCCCACAAGTAGGGACGAGTCTCCGGACTTTACAAAAAATAAAAGAGGCCAAAGAAGCCCATTCAAAAAATGAGAGAAAGGAGAGAAGGGGCAATGTTACTATCCTTTTTCCACACTTGTGCTTCAAAGTAGCACCATGATCTTCATGATAGGGAGTCTCCTATGTTGTCACTTTCATATACTAGTGGGATTTCATTATAGAACTTGGCTTGTATATTCCAATGATGGGCTTCCTCAAATTTCCCTAGGTCTTGGTGAGCAAGCAAGTTGGATGCATACACACTTAGTTTCTTTTTTGAGCTTTCATACACTTATAGCTCTAGTGCATCCGTTGCATGGCAATCCCTACTCACTCATATTGATATATATTGATGGGCACATCCATAGCCCGTTGATACACCTAGTTGATGTGAGACTCTCTCCTTCTTTTTTGTCTTCTCCACAACCACCATATTCTATTCCACCTATAGTGCTATATCCATGGCTCACGCTCATGTATTGCGTGAAAGTTGAAAAAGTTTGAGAACATCAAAAGTATGAAACAATTGCTTGACTTGTCATCGGGGTTGTGCATGAATTAAATATTTTGTATGATGAAGATGGAGCATAGCTAGACTATTTGATTTTGTAGGGATAAGCTTTCTTTGGCCATGTTATTTTGAGAAGACATAATTGCCTTGTTAGTATGCTTGAAGTATTATTGTTTTTATGTCAATATGAAACTTTCGTTTTGAATCTTACGAATCTGAAAATTCATGCCACAATAAAGAAAAATTACATGGATAAATATGTTAGGTAGAATTCCACATCAAAAATTCCGTTTTTATCATTTACCTCCTCGAGGACGAGCAGGAATTAAGCTTGGGGATGCTTGATACGTCTCCAACATATCTATAATTTCTGATTGTTCCATGCCACTACTAGGTAAAAGCCTATACACAGAATCTTACCAGTAGCGCGCTTTAAAATAAGGCGCTGCTGCTATGTAGCAGTAGCGCGCACACACAAAACTCGTTGCCGAAATAAATGTAGTAGTAGTGCGCCTGCTCTAAGACGCGCTACTGCTATAATTGCCACGCCGCCGCCGCGAGGCTAGTTCTAGCAGCAACACGTTAATACTAAGACCGCTACTGCTACGGATCATAACAGTAGCTCATTTCTGAAATAACCGCTACTGCGAAGTTTACTACAAAAATTTAGTCCCACCTCGCTCCATGAAGAGAGTTTCTACCACCTTAAATATGTTACTTCTCAAACTTTCGCAAGCACTTGGTCTTCATTGAACTCTATGTGTAGAATTTGTGGCTGCAATATGAGTCTTCACCGGTTCCTAAACTGGTGAGGACTCATATTGAAAGCTCAAAAAGAAACTAAGTGGGTGTGCATCCAACTCGCTTGCTCACGAAGACCTAGGGAAATTTGAGGAAGCTAATACGTCTCCAATGTATCTATAATTTTTATTCTTCCATGCTATTATATTATCTGTTTTGGATGTTTTATATGCATTAATATGCTATTTTATATTATTTTTGGGACTAACTTGTTAACCTAGAGCCCAGTGCCAATTTCTGTTTTTTCCTTGTTTTTGAGCTTCGCAGAAAAGGAATACCAAACGGAGTCCAAACGGAATAAACCTTCGCGACGATATTTCTTGGAGCAGAAGACACCTGTTGGACTTGGACTCCAAGTCAAAAGACCTAGGGGGCACCCACTTGCCTTGTGGCCTACTCCAACACCTCCTGGCCTAATTCTTCATCCTGTATATCCACATATTCCCAAACCACCAAAAGCATCCACGAAAACACTTTTCCACCACCGCAACCTTCTGTTCCCGTGAGATCCCATCTTAGGGCCTTTTCCAGCATCCTGTCAGAGGGGGATTTGATCATGGAGGGCTTCTACATCAACTCTATTGCCCTTTCAATGAAGCGTGAGTAGTCTACCTTAGACCTACGGGTCCATTACTAGTAGCTAGATGGCTTCTTCTCTCTCTTTGATTCTCAATACCATGTTCTCCTCGATCTTCTTGGAGATCTATTTGATGTAATCTTCTTTTGCGGTGTGTTTGTCGAGATCCGATGAATTATGGATTTATGATCAGATGATCTATGAATATTATTTGAATCTTCACTGAATTCTTATATGTGTGATTTGATATCTTTGTAATTCTCTTCGAACTATCGTTTTAGTTTGGCCAGCTAGATTGGTTTTTCCTGCAATGGGTGATAACCCACAAGTATAGGGGATCGCAAAAGTTTTCGATAAGTAAGAGTGTCGAACCCAACGAGGAGCTAAAGGTAGAACAAATATTCCCTCAAGTTCTATCGACCACCGATACAACTCTACGCACGCTTGACGTTCGCTTTACCTAGAACAAGTATGAAACTAGAAGTACTCTGTAGGTGTTGTTGGATAGGTTTGCAAGATAATAAATAGTACGTAAATAAAAAGTAGGGGCTGTTTAGATAAAGAAAAAATAAAGTAAATATAGAAAGTGTGGAAAAGTGGTGGTAGGAGTTGCGAAATTGCCCCTAAGCAATTGACTACTTTACTAGACCGATAGCAAGTATTATGTGGGAGAGGCCACTGCTAGCATGTCATCCCTTACTTGGAATGCTATGCACTTATGATTGGAACTATTAGCAAGCATCCGCAACTACTAATGTTCATTAAGGTAAAACCCAACCATAGCATTAAGATATATTGGCCCCCCTTCAATCCCGTATACATCAATTTCTATGCTAGGTTGAAGCTTCTGTCACTCTTGCCCTCCAATACATAGTCCTATCAACATACAACTAACCCTATGGTGTGATCCACGCGTGCAATCATATGATGGGCACCAAAGGACAGAAACATAACCACAAGCAAATTAAATCAATCATAGAAATTCATCAACCACCGATAGGACAACGAAAATCTACCCAGACATCATAGGATGGCAAGACATCATTGGATAGTAATATGAAGCATAAAGTACCATGTTCAAGTAGAGGGTACAACGGGTTGTGGGAGAGTGGACCGCTGTAGATAGAGGGGTGAAGGTGATGGATATGTTGATGAAGATGGCGGAGGTGTTGGTGTAGATCGCGGTGATGATGATGGCCCCCGGTGGCACTCCGGTGCCACCGGAAGCAAGGGGGAGAGAGCCCCCCTCCTTCTTATTCTTCCTTGACCTTCTCCCTAGATGGGAGAAGGGTTTCCCCTCTGGTCCTTGGCCTCCATGGCATGGGAGGGGCGAGAGCCCCTCCGAGATTGGATCTATCTCTCTGTTTCTCTCTGGTTCTGCGTTCTCAGATTCTTCCCTTTCACCATTTCTTATATTCCCGAAGATCCGTAACTTCGATTGGGCTGAAATTTTAACATGATCTCTATCCGGAAATTAGCTTTCGTGCGGCGCAAGAAGGGCTCCAACCGCCATACGTGGTGGCCACGAGGGTCAGGGGCGCGCCTGACGCCCTGGGGGGGGGCGCCCCCTACCTCGTGGGCCCCTCGAGCATCGTCTCGCGTGGATTCTTCTTCCCAAAAATCATATATATTCCAAAAAAAATCTCCGTCAGTTTTTATTCCGTTTGGACTCCGTTTGATATGGATATTCTGTGAAACAGAAAATATGCAACAAACAGGAACTGGCACTGGGCACTGGATCAATATGTTAGTCCCAAAAATAGTATAAAAAGTTGCCAAAAGTATATGAAAGTTGTAGAATATTGGCATGGAACAATCAAAAATTATAGATACGACGGAGACGTATCAGTATCCCCAAGCTTAATTCCTGCTCGTCCTCGAGTAGGTAAATGATAAAAAAAGATAATTTTTGATGTGGAATGCTACCTAGCATAATCTTGATCATATGTCTAATCATGGCATGAATATTAAGATACGAGCGATTCAAAGCAATAGTCCATCATTTGATATAAAAACAATAATACTTCAAGCCCACTAATAAAGCAATCATGTCTTTTCAAAATAACAAGGCCAAAGAAAGTTATCCCTACAAAATCATATAGTCTGGCTATGCTCCATCTTCACCACACAAAATATTCACATCATGCACAACCCCAATGACAAGCCAAGCAATTGTTTCATCCTTTTGACGTTCTCAAACCTTTTCAACTTTCACGCAATACATGAGCGTGAGCCATGGACATAGCACTATAGGTGGAATAAAGTATGATGGTGGAGAAGACAAAAAGGAGAAGATACTCTCACATCAACTCGGCGTATCAACGGGCTATGGAGATGCCCCTCAATAGATATCAATGTGAGTGAGTAGGGATTTCCATGCAACAGATGCACTAGAGCTATAAGTGTATGAAAGCTCCAACTGAAACTAAGTGGGTGTGCATCCAACTTGCTTGCTCATGAAGACCTTGGGCATTTTGAGGAAGCCCATCATCGGAATATTCAAGCCAAGTTCTATAATGAATATTCCCACTAGTATATGAAATGATAAGTTAAGAGACTCTCTATATGAAGAACATGGTGCTATTTTGAAGCACAAGTGTGGAAAAAGGATAGTAGCACTGCCCCTTCTCTATTTTTCTCTCATTTTTTTGTTTTTTTGTTTTTTTGGTGGGCTTCTTTGGCCTCCCTTTTTTTTTATTTGGGCTTCTTTGGCCTCTTTTATTTTTTTGTAAAGTCCGGAGTCTCATCCCGACTTATGGGGGAATCATAGTATCCATCATCCTTTCCTCACTGGGACAATGCTCTAATAATGATGATCATCACACTTTTATTTACTTACAACTCGATATTACAACTCGATATCTAGAACAAAGTATGAATCTATATGGATTCCTCCGGCGGTGTACCGGGATGTGCAATGATCTAGCGTAGCAATGACATCAAAAAACGGACAAGCCATGAAAACATCATGCTAGCTATCTTACGATCATGCAAAGCAATATGACAATGAATGCTGAAGTCATGTATAGGATGATGATGAAAGTTGCATGGCAATATATCTCGGAATGGCTATGGAAATGCCATGATAGGTAGGTATGGTGGCTGTTTTGAGGAAGGTATATGGTGGGTTTATGGTACCGGTGAAAGTTACGTGGTACTAGAGAGGCTAGCAACGGTGGAAGGGTGAGAGTGCGTATAATCCATGGACTCAACATTAGTCATAAAGAACTCACATACTTATTGCAAAAATCTATTAGTCATCGAAACAAAGTACTACGCGCATGCTCCTAGGGGGATAGATTGGTAGGAGAAGACCATCGCTCGTCCCCGACCGCCACTCATAAGGAAGATAATCAGCAAATAAATCATGCTCCGACTTCATCACATAACGGTTCACCATACGTGCATGCTACGAGAATCACAAACCTCAACACAAGTATTTGTACTAATCCACAACTACCCACTAGCATGACTCTAATATCACCATCTTTATATCACAAAACTATTGCAAGGAATCAAACATATCATATTCAGTGATCTACAAGTTTTATGTAGGATTTTATGACTAACCATGTGAATGACCAGTTCCTATCATCTCTCTAAATAGATATAAGTGAAGCAAGAGAGTTTAATTCTTTCTACAAAAGTTATGCCCACGCTCTAACAAATATAAGTGAAGCAAAAGAGCATTCTACAAAATGGCGGTTGTCTATGTAAAGAGAAACAGGCAATCCAAGCTTCAAATGATATAAGTGAAGCACATGAAGCATTCTATAAAGCCATACTCAAAAGATATAAGTGAAGTGCATAGAGCATTCTATAAATCAACCAACGACTATCTCATACCAGCATGGTGCATAAAAGAAAAATGAAAACTAAATGCAAAAGACGCTCCAAGATTGCACATATCGCATGAACGAAACGAATCCGAAAACATACCGATACTTGTTGAAGAAAGAGGGGATGCCTTCCCAGCATCCCCAAGCTTAGACGCTTGAGTCTCCTTGAATATTTACTTGGGGTGCCTCGGGAATCCCCAAGCTTGAGCTCTTGCCTCTCTTCCTTCTTCTCACATCGAGACCTTCTCGATCATCGAACACTTCATCCACACAAAACTTCAATAGAAAACTCGGTAAGATCCGTTAGTATAATAAAGCAAATCACCACTATAAGTACTGTTGCAAACCAATTCATATTTTCTTTTTGCATTGTGTCTACTTTAGTATAACTTTTTCATGGCTTAATCCACTTATTTAAATTGATAGTTTCATCAAAACAAGCAAACTATGCATCAAAAACAGAATCTGTCTAAAACAGAACAGTCTGTAGCAATCTGAACATTCACCATACTTCTGATACTTGAAAAATTCTTCCAAAATTAGGAAAGATAAAAAATTTGTACGGCAAGACAGTGAAAAAAGAATCAGAACCATTTGACGTTCCAGTAAAAAAAGTAAAATTCATGCACTACAGCCAAAGTTTCTGTCCTGCACCGCACAAACCAACAAGCATCGTAAACATCCTAAAGGCAAACCTTGGCACAATATTTTTATAATACAATGGAATTGTACAAGGGGATAATTATTTTTGTTGAAAAGTTTCTGTAATCAAGATTCACAAAGTTGCCGTGAGCATGAACAAAGTTCAAGGAGCTCTCCCACTTCAATAGTGCTTGTCTTTCTCACTTTCACTTTCCTTTTTGAAAAGTTTTGGGTTCCCCTCTTTATTTTTGTTGTTTTTAAACTATATGAAAGCACTCAATAGAAATAAATGACTCCCTAAAACTTCCAGGTTGTCTCCCTGGCTGCGCTTTCTTTAAAGCCATTAAGCTAGGCATATAGTGCTCAAGTAATGGATCCACCTGGATCCCAAGGTATATCAAAGCCAATTTTAATTAACAATGATTTGTAATTTAGTAGTGAGAACAAAGCAACATATATCAAGCAATGATGAAGTCTAACTCTCTTCCTATGCATCGGCATGTCATAAAAGAACAATTCATGCACACCTAGTAAAGGCCAATGCATAGTATAAACAGTTTCTTGCAATACTATCATATTGGAAACATAGAGAGGTGGAGATATAGTTCCTCTCTCATAATAATTGCAAGTAGGAGCAGCAAGCACATGCATATTATACTCATCAAAATCATCATGTGCAACGGTAAAAGGCAACCCATCAATATAATCCTTGATAAGTGCAAACTTCTCCGATATAGTGTAGTCGGGAGAATTCAAAAAGATAATAGGACTATCCTGCGTGGGTGCAATAGCAGCAATTTCATGTTTAACATAAGGAACTATAGCAAGTTCATCTCCATAAGCATAATTCATATTGGCATCTTGGCCATAAGCATAGCAAGCATCATCAAAAAGGGATATTTCAAAAGAATCAATGGGATCATAACAATCATCATAGCAATCATCCTTCGGTAAGCACAAAGGGGAATTAAACAATGTATGAGTTGAAGAGTTATTCTCATTAGCAGGTGGGAATGGGTGATCAATCCGCTCTTCCTCCTTTTGTTCTTTGCTCTCCTCCTCATCTTTTTCATCCAATGAGCTCACAGTGTCACCAACTTCTTCTTCCATAGACTCCTGCAAAATATTAGTCTCTTCTTGGACAGCGGAGTATTCCTCAATATATTGTTTAACATAGGTATTAGAAGCATAATTATCATAGCAATATTTAAGTATAGCAAAATTTTCATTTTTGTGAAAAGTAGCATCATACTTTTCAATCGAAGAAGCAATTTCATAAGCACCCTCAAAAGCAACAAGTTCTTCAATTTGTTGAACATCATAGTAACTATAAACACCTTTAGCATAAGAAGATAAGATTCCATTATCAATAAACTCACATTGGTAGGGAAGGTGTTTCTTAGGGTTTTCAGAACAACAAGTAAAATCATATATTTCACATAAATTCCAAGCATAGCATTGCAAACGTTGAATTTGACCCCATAATAGTTTCTTTTTTCAGATATTCAGTGTCGCACATAACAAGCATGCTCATCTAAAGATTTGCCATTAACTAAGCTAGTTGGGCTTTCAGCACGAGCACATAGGGGTCGAAGATGATCCAGGTAATAAGCTTCAGCAGTGTGATATATTTTGATTGGTTCTTCAACCATTCGTTCAGTAGGTACAACTATTTTTTTTGGTATTTTGCGTTTCCTACCCATAACTGAAGATAGGAAACAACTAAGAACAACAAATAAAAATTACTTAGTGATAAAGCAAACAAGCACACTCGAGAATATTCACCCCATGCTATTGCTCCCCGGCAACGGCGCCAGAAAAAGGTCTTGATAACCCACAAGTATAGGGGATCGCAACAGTTTTCGATAAGTAAGAGTGTCGAACCCAATGTGGAGCTAAAGGTAGAACAAATATTCCCTCAAGTTCTATCAACCACCGATACAACTCTATGCACGCTTGACGTTCGCTTTACCTAGAACAAGTATGAAACTAGAAGTACTTTGTAGGTGTTGTTGGATAGGTTTGCAAGATAATAAAGAGTACATAAATAAAAAGTAGGGGCTGTTTAGATAAAGAAACAATAAAGTAAATATAGCGAGTGTGGAAAAGTGGTGGTAGGAGTTGCGAAATTGCCCCTAAGCAATTGACTACTTTACTAGACCGATAGCAAGTATTATGTGGGAGAGGCCACTGCTAGCATGTCATCCCTTACTTGGAATTCTATGCACTTATGATTGGAACTATTAGCAAGCATCCGCAACTAATAATGTTCATTAAGGTAAAACCCAACCATAGCATTAAGATATATTGGTCCCCCTTCAATTCCGTATGCATCAATTTCTATGCTAGGTTGAAGCTTCTGTCACTCTTGCCCTCCAATACATAGTCTTATCAACATACAACTAACACTATGGTGTGATCCACGCGCGCAATCATATGATGGGCACCAAAGGACAGCAACATAACCACAAGCAAATTAAATCAATCATAGCAATTCATCAACCACCGATAGGACAACGAAAATCTACCCAGACATCATAGGATGGCAACACATCATTGGATAATAATATGAAGCATAAAGCACCATGTTCATGTAGAGGGTACAGTGGGTTGCGGGAGAGTGGACCGCTGTAGATAGAGGGGGGAAGGTGATGGAGATGTTGGTGAAGATGGCGGAGGTGTTGGTGTAGATCGCGGTGATGATGATGGCCCCTGGTGGCACTCCGGTGCCACTGGAAGCAAGGGGGAGAGAGCCCCCTCCTTCTTATTCTTCCTTGACCTTCTCCCTAGATGGGAGAAGGGTTTCCCCTCTGGTCCTTGGCCTCCATGGAATGGGAGGGGAGAGATCCCCTCCGAGATTGGATCTATCTCTCTTTTTCTCTCTGGTTCTGTGTTCTTAGATTCTTCCCTTTCACCGTTTCTTATATTCCCGGAGATCCGTAACTTCGATTGGGCTGAAATTTTAACACGAACTCTATCCGGAAATTAGCTTTCTTGCGGCGAAAGAAGGGCTCCAACTACCTTATGGGGTGGCCACGAGGGTCAGGGGCGCGCCTGACACCCTGGGGCGCGCCCCCCTACCTCGTGGGCCCCTCGAGCATCGTCTCGCGTGGACTCTTCTTCCCAAAAATCATATATATTCCAAAACAAATCTCCGTCAGTTTTTATTCCGTTTGGACTCCGTTTGATATGGATATTCTGCGAAACAAAAAACATGCAACAAACAAGAACTGGCACTGGGCACTGGATCAACATGTTAGTCCCAAAAATAGTATTAAAAGTTGCCAAAAGTGTATGAAAGTTGTAGAATATTGGCATGGAACAATCAAAAATTATAGATACGACGGAGACGTATCAATGGGAGAAGTGCTTAGCTTTGGGTTCAATCTTGCGGTGTCCTTTCCTAGTGAACTAGGGGAAGCAAGGCACGTATTGTATTGTTGCCATCGAGGATAAAAATATGGGGTTTACCTCATATTGCTTGAGTTTATTCCTATACATCATGTCATCTTAATTAATGTGTTACTCTGTTCTTCATGAACTTAATAATCTAGATGCAGGAAGGAGTCGGTCGATGTGTGGAGTAATAGTAGTAGATGCAGAATCATTTTAGTCTACTTGACACGGATGTGATGCCTATATTTCATAATCATTGCCTTAGATATCGTCATAACTTTGCGCTTTTCTATCAATTGCTCAACGGTAATTTGTTCACCCACCGGTATTATTTGCTATCTTGAGAGAAGCCTCTAGTGAAACCTATGGCCCCCGGGTCTATTTTCCATCATATTAGTTTTTGATCTACTATTTTGCAATCTTTTACTTTCCAATCTATAAACCCAAAAATATTTACTTTATCATTTGTTTCATTTTATCTATCTCTATCAGATCTCACTTTTGCAAGTAACCGTGAAGGGATGACAACCCCTTTATCGCGTTGGGTGCAAGTTGTTTGATTGTTTGTGCATGTATTGTTGATTTGTGCGTTGTCTCCTACTGGATTGATACCTTAGTTCTCTAACTGAGGGAAATACTTATCTCTACTTTACTGCATCACCATTTCCTCTTCAAGGGAAAAACCAACGCAAGCTCAAGAAGTAGAATGTGCTTTTCATTGCTCGTTGTAATTCGACGGTGTGAGTGATGGTGACGTAGTTGTTCGTGCCGTCGTTGTCGTCGAAGACCGGAGATGAAATGCTTTCCCTATCCATCGCAAGACTCGAGAAAATGTGAGTGGAAGAAAGGAAAGAACTAGACCAATGTACCTTATCTAATGTTGAAGATGGATCAATGATCACTCAATAATGTAACAAGGAAATAGCACAATCGGTACCAGATCTTGTCAGTTCTCACACCTACACAAGTAAAGCTTTTGGTGGAGCTTGGTGAGGATAGTGGCACAAAAATTTGATGCAAAATGTTAGCAAGACTCATTAATGTTGAAAGAGATTCACAAATTCACAAGTGAAACAAGTAGACCAATACAATATGTGGCACACAGAAACACACACACGGATAGATAAATGGGGTCGTGCAACCAAGGAATGAGCACAAAATGTGGAATCCACTAAAAACGCTCGTGTTGCACAACTCAAGAGAGACGCTAGCACGATTTCTCAATAGGAGGATACGACACTTGTGCATAACCTACAGGATGCAAAATGTATCAACTTTCTATCCCAAGTATGCTATGTATGTATGGTTCCCGGTGATCCTCTCAATATGATCCAAGATGATCGGATATGACAATATTATATGCAATGTGGTATGATGCTATGGCTCTTGCTTACAAGCTTCTTTGCTCTCTCTTTTTTTGCTTAAAAGCTTATTCTTTCTCCTCATTTTTTGTGTGGCCACTATGCGAAATGCACAAACCAAGATAGCAATTGTGTATATGCAGAAACAATCTTGTGACACAAGGGATGGTACTATGATACCAAGACGATACCAATATGATATGGTATGTATGCAATGGAAGGTGTAGATAAATGATCACTAATGTGCACAAGTAACGTTCCTGGCAATACTCAATGGCTAGCCTCAATAGGCAAGTGACGCAAAATGGGCTAGGGGTTATCAATACTATGGCCAGAATGAATGTACAATGAGGGAATACCACGATACCAAGGTGATATAGAGGTTACCGTTCTTGCTTACGGTTAGGGTGTCAAAATGATGAAGTGGTCAATGTTGATGACGAATTCGTGGTGATGATGAGTGGTGGTGTTCTTGATGTATAACCATTCGTAATTAGCCGAAACACCTTAGGAAACAGAAAAACCACAAACTCAAAATATGAAAGGCAAATGTCAAATGGTGGTAGCTGGAATGTGGTGGTGGTTGCGGAAGTTTTGGTGGAAACCTGGTCAAAATGGGTTATGGTGGCGGAAGGGTATGATGGGCTATACACGGTGTCAGAGTTGGAGGCACGGTCCCTAAGCAGCCGAAACACCTTAGGAGACACAACTCACAACACAAACAAAATTGGGTTAAGTTGGGGCGGCAGAAGTGTATGGTGGACAAGCCTATGCGGAAGTTATGGTGGTGGTTGATGAAGAAGCGGTCATCCCTAAGTAACCGAAACACTTTAGGAGACTCGAATCACAACTCAAATAACCACAAATATAATGGAGAACAAAATGGGTTAGGTTGCGGAAGTCGGTGGTGGTAATGTGGATGATATGGTGGAAGCCCTAGGCAAAGATGACAAAGTTCCAAATTTTTTGATGGAGTCAAATGATGGTGTCAATATTTTTATGTGATGGGGGATGTCAATAGCTTCAAAACGAGCTAAAGAACGTCAAAATCGGACTCCGGATGAATTAGTTATGGTCAAAACGGTGAAACAAAGAAGGTTGAAATGCCAGGGGCCAGATGTCCGGGTGCAAGGCCGGATTTCCGGGACCCTCTGTCCAGAGAACAACACAATTTTGCGCTCCAGGAGCCGAATGTCCGGCTTGGGGCCCGAATGTCCGGCCTGATGATTCCAGATCGGGATTTTGACTTTGAAACTCGATTTGGGGGCGGAAATTGATGATTCCAAAGGCAAAATTGGAGAGATTTCACGGATAGAAAGTGGGGAAACTTGTGGGAAGCTAGATCTACTCAAGACACAATAAATCCATGTATCAAATACAACAAAATATAATCAAACCAACAAATCACAAAAAAATTGGGTGCTATTTTAGGTGGGGATTTTTGAAATTTGAGACGAAATCAACAAAAGTAGGCTAGAAAGTGGGGGTAGGGACTCCAAAATCATAATCGACGTGGCTCTGGTACCAAGATGATGTAGGATGGAACCCTAGGGGCCGATCTTTCACAATTTGGAGGGGATTCCCTAAGAACACACAAAGAACACAAGAGTGAAAACAAGAGGAAACACTCAAATTGAGTTGATCCAATCACACATGTGCTAGATCCAAACACACAAAGAGATATACAAAGGTCCAAA
This sequence comes from Triticum dicoccoides, assembly GCF_002162155.2. Classification (NCBI taxonomy): domain Eukaryota; kingdom Viridiplantae; phylum Streptophyta; class Magnoliopsida; order Poales; family Poaceae; genus Triticum; species Triticum dicoccoides. The sequence continues at coordinate 492,729,006 of NC_041392.1, forward strand.
TCCAAGAAAGGGGGATACAAGAGGTAAATAGTTCATCTCCGTGAGGAGGCCTTGAATCCACGAAGGATCTTCCCGCGAGGGGCCTTGAATCCACTTGGGGGATCTTCTCCGGAGAGGCCTCGGTCTCTCGTGGAGAGGGTAACAAGTGAATGAGCACGACTATATCTCTCAAATGAGCTAAACAAGTGCTAACCCTAGAAAAGGGGAGGAGGAGGTGTATTTATAGTGCTAGGGGCGAAGGTGTAAGAGAGGAGAGCATACATGGGCTCTTGGCCCGCAGCTGCGTAGGGGCGCCGGATGTCCGGTCGCTGTAGCTTCGCGGTGACTCCACTTGAGGCACTTCACACTCTGCTTCTGTGTGGACTTGCCCATGCTTCGAGCATCTCCATGGTTGTCTCGTTAGTTCCTAAGCACATGTAGTGTCTTTGCATTAGGTAGTGACCATGTCTCGCATGAATGGAAAGGGGAAGCATCTAGGAGCGGGTTCACCTTGTGTCCAATGGCGTATTCTTGAGGTCTCCTCGTATGTCCACTTGGGACTTGGGGAGTAGTCATAGTGTACATGGGGATGACGGTAGGATGCTCCGCATCAATTAGGTTCAACTTTAATTTGTTCGGAGGGTCTAGGTGATCTAATATTACTCTTGTTAACCACGGTTGAAACCTTAGCATGTTCCTTCATCCTAACAAGGGAAAGGTGGTTTTTCAATATAAGAAGTAGGAACAACTGGATCAACATTCTAAATGATAGTTTCATCTTTAACTATAATAGGCTCCTCAATCTTTTCTTTAACATGGGGATGATATTTAAACCACTTCTCCTTAGGGAGATCAACATGAGTAGCAAATGGTTCACAAAAAGAGGCTACTATCTTAGAGTCAAGTCCATATTTAGTGTTGAACTTAAGAAAAGCTTCGGTACCCATAAAAGATTTTACACAACCGAACTCAAGTATTATACCTGACTCATTAGCTTTGTCGAGTTCCCAATCTTCAGAGCTGCGTTTAATTCTTTCCACGAGATCCCATCTGAATTCAATAGTTTTCTTCATAAAAGAGCCAGTCGAAGAAGAATCGAGCATGGTTTGATCATCATGAGAAAGGCGAGCATAAAAATGTTGTAAGATGATTTATTTTGAGAGCTCATGATTGGGGCATGTATAGATCATGTACTTAAGCTTCCCCCAAGCTTGAGTGATGCTTTCTCCTTCACAAGGCCAAAAATTATATATATAATTCCGATCATGATGAACCAGATGGATAGGATAAAACTTTTGATGAAATTCCAATTTCAACTGATTCCAATCCCATGTTCCAATATCATCACATAGCCTATACCATGTCAATGCCTTTCCCTTCAAAGATAAAGGGAAGGCCTTCACCTTAACTTCATCTCTAGGTAAACCGGCAAGCATAAATAATCCACAAATTTCATCCACGTAGATTAGGTGCATATCAGGATGTAATATTCCATCTCCTCCATAAGGCTTAGCTATAGTTTCTCTATCATACCTGAAGGAATCTTGTAATAAATATTTCCATTAGGTGTAGTAGGTTGAGTATCAACTCTTTGTGCTTTTGGTCGAGGTGAAGATACCCCGAACAAACCCCCCAAAGGATGGTTTTCTATAGTAACAAGTAACAGTAAATTTCAAAACGTAATATAAATGTTTCCTTACCAAATTCCACTCACCAAAAGTGCTTCACTCCCCTGCAATGGCGCCGGGAAAGAGACTTGAGGACCCACAAGTATAGGGGATCAATCGTAGTCCTTTCGATAAGTAAGAGTGTTGAACCCAACGAGGCGCAAAAGGAAATGACAAGCGGTTTTTAGTAAGGTATTTTCCGCAATAACTGGAATTATCGGTAATGAGTAGTTTGATAGCAAGATAATTTGTAACAAGTAGCAATAGTAAACTAAGGTGCACCAAGGTAGCCCAATCCTTTTTGTTGCAAATGACAGGCCGGAACAATCTCTTATAATAAGTAAAACTTTCTTGAGGACACATGAGAATTTCATCTAGTCACTTTCATCATGTTTGTTTAATTCACGTTCGCAACTTTGATAATTTGATATGTGGGTGGACCAATGCTTGGGTGTTGTTCTTAATTGAAAAAGCCTCCCACTTATGATTGACCCCTCTCGCAAGCATCCGGAACTACGAAATAAGAACTAAGATAAAATCTAACCATAGCATTAAATATATGGATCCAAATCAGCCCCTTACGGATTAGCGCACAAACTAGGGTTTAAGCTTCTGTCACACTAGCAACCCATCATCTAATTACTACTCCACAATGCGTTCCCTTAGGCCCAAAGATGGTGAAGTTTCATGTAGTTGACGTTCACATAACACCACTAAGGGAATCACAACATAAACATCATCGAGATATCGAACGAATACCAAATTCACATGATTACTTATGACAAGACTTCTCCCATGTCCTCAACAACAAAAGGAACTACTCACAAATAATATTCATGTTCAAGATCAGAGGTGTATTGAATAGCATAATGGATCTGAACATATAATCTTCCACCAAATAAACCAACTAGCAGCAACTTCGAGATGTAATCAACACTACTAGCAACCCACATGTACCAATCTGACGTTTTGATACAAAGATTGAACACAGGAGATGAACTAGGGTTTGAGATGAGATGGTGTTGGTGAAGATATTGATGAAGATTGGTCCTCCCACGATGAGAGGGTTGTGGTGATGACGATGGCTTCGATTTACCTCTCCTGGAGGGAAGTGACCCCGGCAGAATCGCTCCACCGGAGAGTAAAAGTGCTCCTACCCAAGTTCCGCCTCGAGACGGCGGCGCTCTGTCCCGAAAGTCCTCTCTAGAAGGATTGATATGGTTGACTAGAGGGGGGTGAATAGGCAACTACCAATTTTTAGCTTTCCTTAGCAAATTAGATTTAGCACCAAGAAGGTTATCCAGATGTGCAACTAGGTGAGCAACCTATATGATGCTAACAACAACAAAAAAGGCAAGCAAGATATTCAACACAAGTAAAGCTTGCACACAATAAAAGTAAGAAATAACCACAAGTGGAGCTGGTGGAGACGAGGATGTGTTATCGAAGTTTCTTCCCTTTGAAGGGAAGTACGTACCCGTTGGAGCGGTGTGGAGGCACAATGCTCCCCAAGAAGCCACTAGGGCCACCGTATTCTCCTCATGCTCTCACACAATGCAAGATGCCATGATTCCACTAGTGGTGCCCTTGAAGGTCATGACCGAACCTTTACAAACAAGGTTGGGGCAATCTCCACAACCTAATTGGAGGCTCCCAACAACACCATGAAGCTTCACCACAATGGAATGTGGCTCTGAGGTGACCTCAACCATCTAGGGTGTTCAAACTCCCAAGAGTAACAAGATCCGCAAGGGATTGGTGGGGCAATCAAATTTCTCTTGGTGGAAGTGTAGATCGAGGTCTTCTCAACCAATCCCTAGAAAATCAACAAGTTTGATTGGCTAGGGGAGAGATCGGGTGAAAATGAGCTTTGGAGCAACAATGGAGTTTGGGGGAGGAAGAGGTGAGTCTTCTTGAGGAAGAAGACCCGCTTTTATAGTGGGGGACACATCCAACCGTTATCCACCTCTCAGCATGCAACCAAGCGGTACTACCGCTCCAGGAGCGGTACTATCATTCTAGGGGTGGTACTACCGCTCCCTACAGGATGCATGGGAGATAAGAAGAACAGGGGAAAACAGAGGAAAGGGCGGTGGTAGCCGCGTTAGTAGGGGTGGTACTACTGCCTATACTACCACTGCTACAACTTCCTATTTTCTAGGGGCAAATAGGTAGCATGGTAGAGGCCCTGAGGCACTACCATAAAACCCGACATGAAAAATCGAGGCCCCCAACCACGAGCGGCACTAGCAGCGGTACTACCGCCTACAAGTGGTACTACCACTGCCCCCCACGATACTACCGCTTGCAGCTCTCCACCACTTCTTTGGCACAAACGATGGACAACTCCAAGGAAGCGAAGGTGGCAATGGGTGCAATATGAGTGTGTACATGTTGATTCCACCCGAACCTTTCCGAAGCGGACCCCCTCTTGATAGTATGGTTTTCCGTACGACTCAAGTCCACCAGATAATAAACATAGGAAAGAAAACCGTCTTCACTTGAAACTCCATGTTGGGGATGTGTATCTGCATATGCCAGGAGGTGGCTTATCATGGAGCGCTGCCGACCGTGGGGCTTGATGGCCTCTGACTGCAAGCTGACGGCTGCTGCAGTAGAGCCTCATGGGCGGGAGTCAAAGTCACCGCCGCGGGCAACGTGTCCTTGACCCACGGTTGGCAGGTGTTCGCTCGTGCGCAGGGCCTGAGCGGGAGGTGCACCCTCCACTTCATGTACGAAGGCCTCACGACCCTCTACGTGAGGGTGTTTGGGGAATACGGCTGCCGCACGGGGTGCTGCCCCGAGGATGGCAATAGCGGTGATCAGCTTGGCCTTGGCGACAGCCGTGATGACGACGAGGGTGAGCTTGTCCTTGGCGACGGCCGCGCCACCTCCAGCAGCGGCGACTCCCCTTCCGGTGAGAGCACCAGCAGCGGCGGCTACGACGAACCACCACGCCGTCGGGCTTGGATCAGGGAAGGCGACAGACCATCTCGCCACCGTGCTCCGGTGAAGTGGGAGGAAGGCTCAGACCGAGCTTCGGGCGTTGCTGGAGCCTGGCCTCGGGAGCTGATGTGGTTGTGTGGCCTGCTTTTGTTTTTCCTTTCCTTTCTCCTACATTTGAAAAAAGTAGAGGGCCCCACTGGGGTGTGTAATGAACTGCGGCACTTGTGCCACTATGTTATGTTTGCTACTTTGATGTTGTGTCGTGATACTTGTGTTTCTACTAGGTGCAGTCGGGGTAACTTAGCTCGATGTGCTTGTGGTAGTCTCCCATGTCGTGAGGACGCACCTTGCCTGCTGTATCCTTCGAGGGCTTCCTTCCCGACGACTAAGGAGCCGCCGATTGAGGGAGTCCTGGATTAGGGGGTCTCCGGACAGTCGGACTATATCCTTTGGCTGGACTGTTGGACTATGAAGATACAAGATTGAAGACTTCGTCTCGTGTCCGGATGGGACTTTACTTGGCGTGGAAGTCAAGCTAGGCAATACAGATATGTATATCTCCTCCTTTGTAAGCGACCTTGTGTAACCCTAGCCCCCTCCGTTGTCTATATAAACCGGAGGGTTTTAGTCCATAGGACAACATACAATCATATCATAGGCTAGCTTCTAGGGTTTAGCCTCTTCGATCTCGTGGTAGATCAACTCTTGTACTACTCATATTATCAAGAACAATCAAGCGGGACGTAGGGTATTACCTCCATCAAGAGGGCCCGAACCTGGGTAAACATCGTGTCCCCTGCCTCATGTTACAATCTGCCTTAGATGCACAGTTCGGGACCCCCTACCCGAGATCCACCGGTTTTGACACCGACATTGGTGCTTTCATTGAGAGTTCCACTGTGTCGTCATCATAAGGAAGATGGTTCGCCTTGTTGTCAAGGACAACATCACCTCTGGGGGAGCCCTGGCTGTAGGCCAAACTCTCCGACTAGGCGGCTTCGTCATGACCGCCCGCTCGGCCGCTGCACCGATGATGACCTCTTGGGTCATCGAAAATAGCCTCCACATCGGCTCAAAATTTGCCAAGCAGATGGATCCAATGGAGCTCTCCTCTCTGAACGAGCTCTTGGATCGCATTGCCACTCTGGGAGTCACTACGGACTACGATCAGATCGGGCTTAAACCCGACCAAAGGGAGATTAACTCTCCGCCGGTCACCCATCAGATAGCGGTGGTGCAGGAGCAATGCGGCGATTCTCCCTCTATCCTGAGGATGAACTATGTCCGGATTCCCGAGCTCTCCGAACAGGATACTCGCTCACGGGAGGACATCGCCCTAACCCTAAATCCAGAATCAGGCCGCATACCAAACCCACAGGGCAACATCTCGGAGCCCGAACTTCCAAGATCGGAAACTCCCCTGCCCCGGGATCACAGATTGGTTCAAGGTCTGGACTTAAATCCACCCACCCACCCAGATACAAATGATCTTTCTCACATTAGGCAAGCGCCCCAAGAGACAGTACATCACCACTGGGCCAGATTCCTCCTTGTAATGAACAAGGTCAAGGACTATCGTGAGGAATATGCAATTTCGTTCTTTTGCAACAATTGCACAGACAAGGGAGTCCCCAACGCCATAAGTCGCCATGACGTAACACACTTTGCTGACTTGGCAGCCACAGTACGAAAATACTGTGTGATGGAAAGTGCTTGGAAACCCCAAACACAATTTTGGGATAATCCGGCTCTGACAAAACCCCCAGTCCGAACTAAAAGGGTGCACTCTCATAAGTCGCTCGACTCAATTACAAAGAAGCGAAAGCCCACTACATGGCGTGGAACCGTATTGGAGGGATGGCTCAACGGGCCCTGCAAAATCCATAGTATCGCGGATACCATATCAACACACAGCCTTAGAGCATGTTGGGTGCTGGGGAACGTAGCAATTTCAAAAAAAAAATCCTATGCACACGCAAGATCATGGTGATGCATAGCAACGAGAGGGGAGAGTGATGTCTACGTACCCTCGTAGAACGAAAGCGGAAGCGTTATAACAATGCGGTTGATGTAGTCGTACGTCTTCACGGCCCGATCGATCAAGCACCGAAACTACGACACCTCCGAGTTCTAGCACACGTTCAGCTCAATGACGATCCCCGGACTCCGATCCAGCAGAATGTCGGGGAAGAGTTCCATCAGCATGACGGTGTGGTGACGATCTTGATGTTCTACCGTCGCAGGGCTTCGCTTAAGCATCGCTACAATATTATCGGGGATTATGGTGGAGGGGGGCACCGCACACGGCTAAGAGATCAATGATCAATTGTTGTGTCTATGGGGTGCCCCTGCCCCCGTATATAAAGGAGCAAGGGAGGGAGGTGGCCGACCTATGAGGAGGGCGCGCCAAGGGGGGAGTCCTACTCCCACTGGGAGTAGGACTCCTCCTTCCCTTGTTGGAGTAGGAGAGAAGGAAAGAGGGGGAGAGGAACAAGGAAAAGTGGGCTGCACCCCTTGTCCAATTTGGACCAGAGGGGGGGCGCCTCCTTCCTTTTGGCCTCTCCTCTATTCCCGTATGGCCCAATAAGGCCCATATACTCCCCGGCGAATTCCCGTAACTCTCCGGTACTCCGAAAAATACCCGAATCACTCGGAACCTTTCCGATGTCCGAATATAGTCGTCCAATATATCGATCTTTACGTCTCGACCATTTCGAGACTCCTTGTCATGTACCCGATCTCATCCGGGACTCCGAACTCCTTCGGTACATCAAAACTCATAAACTCATAATATAACTGTCATCGAAACCTTAACGTGCGGACCCTACGGGTTCGAGAACAATGTAGACATGACCGAGACATGTCTCCGGTCAATAACCAATAGCGGAACCTGGATACTCATATTGGCTCCCACATATTCTACGAAGATCTTTACCGGTCAGACCGCATAACAACATACTTTGTTCCCTTTGTCATCGGTATGTTACTTGCCCGAGATTCGATCGTCGGTATCTCAATACCTAGTTCAATCTCGTTACCGGCAAGTCTCTTTACTCGTTCTGTAATACATCATCCCGCAACTAACTCATTAGTTGCAATGCTTGCAAGGCTTAAGTGATATGCATTACCGAGAGGGCCCAGAGATACCTCTCCGACAATCGGACTGACAAATCCTAATCTCGAAATACGCCAACCCAACAAGTACCTTCGGAGACACCTGTAGAGCACCTTTATAATCACCCAGTTACGTTGTGACGTTTGATAGCACACAAAGTGTTCCTCCGATAAACGGGAGTTGCACAATCTCATAGTCATAGGAACATGTATAAGTCATGAAGAAAGCAATAGCAACAAACTAAACGATCAAGTGCTATGCTAACGGAATGGGTCAAGTCAATCACATCATTCTCTAATGATGTGACCCAATTAATCAAATGACAACTCATGTCTATGGCTAGGAAACTTAACCATGTTTGATTCAACGAGCTAGTCAAGTAGAGGCATACTAGTGACATACTGTTTGTCTATGTATTCACACATGTATTATGTTTCCGGTTAATACAATTCTAGCATGAATAATAAACATCTATCATGATATAAGGAAATAAATAATAACTTTATTATTGCCTCTAGGGCATATTTCCTTCATTGGGTACTCCGGCAGGTGGCCAAAAGTGGTGAGGATCTTCTCACCCAAAATACCTCAGAGGACCTTCCCACGGATAACAACACAGTATTAACGGTCTTCGAGACCTTCACCTCAAATAATAGGCATAAGCGAGCACTCTGCAGCCTTGCTAAAGTCTGCCATGTGGCAGCAATAAATCCATGGAGCGAAACGTCTATCACCTTCAATGCCAGTGATGAACCTAAATTCCGAACAGCCCGAGCACTAGCTGTTTTGGTCCTCAGTCCAATTGTGGATGGCTTTCGTCTCACTAAGGTGCTCATGGACGGCGGCAACGGATTAAACCTCATTTATGAGGAAACTCTCCACAAAATGGAAATAGACAGCAACCGTATTGAGAAAAGCAGTACGACCTTCCGAGGAATCATCCCTAGTCGGGAGGTCCGTTGCGCTAGGAAAATCACACTTGATGTGGTATTTGGCACTCCGGAGAATTATAGGTCCGAAGAAATTACATTCTAAGTGGCCCCGTTTAGTAGCGGATACCATGCCCTTCTAGGGCGGGAGGCATTCACGATTTTTCAAGCCATACCCCATTACAGGTACATGAAGCTCAAAATGCCCGGACCCAAGGGAATTATCACTCTAGCTAGTAATCCGGACATAGCACTCCGCGCCGAGAACAAAACAGCCGCACTAGCCCTCGAGGCATTATCCAAAGCCCTTGTGGCAGAGGAGTTAACCGCGCTGCGCTCCATGGTGGACAGGGACGATGTGATACTAGACACAAGATCCAAGTCCACCTCCTTTAAACCAGCGGACGAAATAGTTAAATTCCAAGTCCATCCAACGGACCCTACAAAAACAACATCCATTGGGGCACAGTTAGACCCCGCTGTAGATGCCGCACTACAGGAGTTTCTGCGCGAGAATTGGGATATATTCGCCTGGCATCCTTCAGACATGCCAGGAATCCCACGCAGATTGGCCGAGCATAGCCTTAATATTTTAAAAGGATTCAAGCCAGTCAAGCAGACTCTTCGGCGTTTCTCTGAACCTAAGCGACAAGCCATGGGAGAGGAGCTGGCCAAGCTACTGGAAGCCGGATTCATTAAAGAAATAAAACATCCGGATTGGCTAGCAAACCTGGTGATGGTACCAAAGAAGGACAAATCCTGACGCCTATGTGTCGACTTCAAAGACCTTAATAAGGCTTGCCCAAAGGATCCCTTCCCACTCCCTCGCATCGATCAAATCATCGACGCTACCGCAGGACACGAATCATTGTGCTTCCTCGATGCATACTCCGGTTACCACTAGATTAAGATGGCGGAGTCTGATCAAGCCACAATGGCATTTATAACGCCATACGGCCCTTTCTGCTTTAACACAATGCCCTTCGGGCTCAGAAACGCCGGCGCAACATATCAGCGCATGATCCAGACATGTCTGGAAAAGCAGATCGGTAAGACTGTGCAGGCATATGTAGACGATGTGGTCATTAAAACCAGACACGTCGACTCTTTAGTAGACAACTTGAGGCTCATGTTCACCAATCTCCGAACATACGACATTAAACTCAATCCGGAAAAATGCGTTTTCGGCGTTCCCGCCGGAAAGCTCCTAGGCTTCATCGTCTCCAGTAGAGGAATTAAAGCAAATCTGGCTAAAATCCGAGCTCTGTCATAGTTGGCTATCCCAACTGACCTCAAGCAAATCCAGAAATTGACTAGATGCATGGCGGCTTTAAGCCGCTTTATCTCCCGATTAGGAGAAAAGGCACTTCCCCTCTATCGCCTTCTTCGGTGCACCGAACACTTCGAGTGGATGGACGCAACCACGGCTGGACTGGAAGAAATAAAAGCCATCCTGGCCACCAACCCAATCAACTGTCGGCGAACCAATGCTATTATATATAGCGGCAACTCACCAAGTTGTAAGCGTAGTGCTCGTCGTCGAACGAGAGATGGACGGACATAAATTCCCACTTCAAAAGCCGGTATATTATGTATCCACCATCCTCACTCCATGCAAATCATGGTACCCACATTACCAAAAGATAGCATACGCGGTATTTATGGCATCGCAAAAATTATGACACTACTTTCAAGAGTGTTCGATTACGGTGGCCTCCAAAGTACCACTCAATGACATAATAAACAACCGCGATGCCACGGGCCGGATTGCCAAATGGGCCATCGAGCTCCTCCCGTTCGACATAACATACAAGCCACGACGAGCCATTAAGTTGCAAGTACTAGCCGATGTCGTAGCCGAATGGACAGAAGCCGAACTCCCTAAAGAGTACGGCACATACTCCAATTGGATCATGCACTTCGACGGCTCTAAAATGCTGGCTGGTCTGGGGGCTGGCGTCGTCTTGACATCCCCCACCGGAGATAGGGTGCAATACGTGCTCCAAATACTATATACAGACTCCAACAACGCAGCCGAAGACGAGGCCCTACTACACGGCTTCCGGATGGCAGTCTCCATGGGCATCCAGTGCCTAGAGGTGCGTGGGGACTCGAACCTCGCAATATCCCAAATAAATGGAGACTTTGATGCCAAGGATCCAAAAATGGCGGCATATCGCAACGCCGTCCTCAAAATGTCAGCTCGGTTCGAGGGGCTTGAATTCCATCATGTGGCTCGGGAAAACAACCAGGCGGCGGACATCCTAGCCCGTATCGGCGCTAAACGCGACCCTGTCCCACCGAACATCTTCCTGGAAAGACTGTTTAAACCATCCGTGGTATGGGAAGGGGAATCGGCAAAAATAGTCCGGACCCGGTGACAATCCCAGATGTCGAACACTCTGACACAATCGGAGGCTCTGCCACCGAAATAACACCTTCAGCCCATGTGATAATGGCCGCCATCGTCCCGTGGACAGAACCATTCCTGGCCTACCTAACCAGACATGAATTACCCGAGGACCAAAACGAGGCCCACTGCATAGTGCGACGATCTAAAGCCTACAAGGTCCATGAGGGAGAGTTTTATAAGAAAAGCACAACCGGAGTCCTTCAAAGGTGCATCTCCGAAGAGGAAGGGCAGAAGCTTTTGGCAGAAATTCATGCCGGACTCGGCGGCCACCATGCCGCAGCCCGGGCCCTTGTAAGAAAGGCCTTCCGTACAGGTTTTTATTGGCCGACGGCCCGGGCATATGCACAACATCTGGTATAGCATTGTGTCGGTTGCCAGCTTTTTGCAAACCAAAGCCACATGCCACCTACCGCCCTCCAAACAATCCCCATTACTTGGCCCTTTGCGGTCTGGGGGCTCGATATGGTCGGACCCCTCAAAGGGGGAACCCATAAGAGAAAATACTTACTGGTCATGGTGGATAAATTCACCAAATGGATAGAAGCCAAACCTGTCAAAACGGCTGAATCCGGACCGGTGATAGACTTCATATCCGGGGTTGTACACCGTTATGGCGTCCCCCACAACATCATCACTGACAACGACACGAACTTTATAGCCGACGAGGTGAAACTTTGGTGCAGCAACATGGGCATCAAGCTCGATTATGCTTATGTCTATCATCCGCAAACTAACGGCCAAGTCGGACGAGCGAATGGTCTTATCATGAGCGACATTAAACCCAGATTAGTCGGGTCTTTAAAGGAATCAGACACTCATTGGGTAGAGGACCTTGACTCCGTAGTATGGGGGCTGCGGACCACTCTGAATCGCACTACCGGATACACACCGTTTTTTATGGTGTACGGCGCTGAGGCGGTGCTGCCTTGCGACATAATCCATGAGTCACGTCGAGTGCGCATGTATGAAGAAAGAGAGGCCGAGCTCGATCGGCAGGACAGTTTGGATGCCCTGGAGGAGGAGCACGACGTGGCAAAAGCTCATTCCGCATTCTATCAGCAACAGGATCGAAGGTATCAAAGCAGAGAAGTGCGGGCCAAAACATATAACATTGGCGAACTAGTTCTACGCCTGCCGGAGAAGAAAAAGAACAAGCTCAAGCCCAAATGGGGAGGTCCCTTCATTATCGACCAGGTTCTGACCGGTGGAGCGTACCGTCTGTGGGATGCATCGAATAATCGACTCGAGCCAAACCCATGGAATGCAGCCAGACTCCGAAGATTCTACGCCTAGCGCCGGACTCTATGTTCGTCTCCTTACCTCCGTGAATTTTTTGCACACCTGTTTTTTCTCTCTTTCTTTCCCTCTTTTCTCTTCAAGGCCCTAAGGGGATACATTTGTGTCTTGGTTACACAATCTTGACGCGCTAACCGCGCTCAATATACCTGGGGGCTTCCTATACAGAAGCTTAATCTAATTACCTTTCCCGGCTTTATGCCCCGCACATGTGTTATTCTTCTGCATGTACCTTTTTTCGCCATTATATGCATCGATATGACTTAAGTTTTGGACAAGCTGGGTTGCCTGGCTCTTGTATTTATGCCCTACGTTCTCGTTAATTCGGCTAGGGCATAAGGGGAGGACATCTGCGATTGTTACTGCCGGGTCAGCCGGATGTGTACCTCAGACTGGGTGAAGCCGAAAGCTAGCGTTCTTAAGGGAATATTCGATCGGTGAATAAAAGATGACTTTCATTTAAATTACTACACGCCCCCAGATGTTTTTAACCCGCGTCTCGCAGTTCGGACATGCACATTAGGGCATGCGTACCCAGGGAAAGGAACCCTTAACGGAACTATTCTCCCTGGAAGATGTTTCTTACTATCCATGTAATATAACATAGCTAGTTGGGTACTTGTCTGTTCAAGCACTTATGACCCCTACACCTGGTTTCCATGCATACCCCGGTTTTTATCTAACCGAGCGGGTATTCGGATACACTCCAGACTATCGGGTCCAAAGGTTGAAGCGAAAAGGTCCACCATAACAAATGATTTAAAATCCGGCTAGGGACATTACATATGTCACTCGAAGTACATAGTCACTAAGACTGATTAAATTCTTCTTCTATACCATCCAATAGGCTGTCTAGCCTACAATCCTGTTGGGAATACTTTGCGGCTAATTCTACTTTATCATACACTAAACTGACGGGGATCTCTATCCCATCGGGCCCCGCAGGTCCGACCTCGGCCATGTGGTTTGGGTCAGCCTTGGTATATCGTGTCTGCACCATAGCCCAGGCTTCCCTCGCACCTTGTCGGCAGGCTGATATTTTACATAATCGGAAGTGCCACTGCGCTCCCTTTAGCTTCTTGCTACCTCTTGAGCACTGCATTGGATTTCCCCGATGAGGAGAGGATGATGCAGCAAAGTAGCGTAAGTATTTCCCTCAAATTTTGAGAACCAAGGTATCAATCCAGCAGGAGGCCATGCACGAGTCCCTCATACGTACACAAAAACAATAGCTCAACACAACCAACGCTCTTAGGGGTTGTCAATCCCTTCATGGTCACTTACGAAAGTGAAATCTGATAGAGATGATAAATAATATTTTTTTGGTATTTTTCGTATAGAGATGCAAAGTAAAAAGTAAAAGCAAAGTAAAAGCAAAGCAATAATAAAGTGATGGAGATTAATATCATGAGAAAGAGACCCGGGGGCCATAGGTTTCACTATTGGCTTCTCTCAAGAGCATAAGTATTATACGGTGGGTGAACAAATTACTGTTGAGCAATTGACAGAATTGAGCATAGTTATGAGAATATCTAGGTATCATCATGTATATAGGCATCATGTCCGAGACAAGTAGACCGAAACGATTCTGCATCTACTACTATTACTCCACTCATCGACCGCTATCCAGCATGCATCTAGAGTATTAAGTTAAAAACAGAGTAACGCCTTAAGCAAGATGACATGATGTAGAGGGATAGTTTCATGCAATATCATAAAAATCCCATCTTGTTATCCTCGATGGCAACGATACAATACGTGCCTTGTTGCCCCTTGTGTCACTGGGAAAGGACACCGCAAGATCGAACCCAAAGCTAAGCACTTCTCCCATGGCAAGAACAACCAATCTAGTAGGCCAAACCAAAATGATAATTCGAAGAGACTTGCAAAGATAACCAATCATACATAAAAGAATTCAGAGAAGATTCAAATATTATTCATAGATAGACTTGATCATAAACCCACAATTCATCGGTCTCAACAAACACACCGCAAAAGGAAGATTACATCGAATAGATCTCCACGAGAGTGGGGGAGAACATTGTATTGAGATCCAAAAAGAGAGAAGAAGCCATCTAGCTACTAACTATGGACCCGTAGGTCTGAAGTAAACTACTCACACTTCATCGGAGAGTCTTGTATGATGATGTAGAATCCCTCCGTGATAGATGCCCCCTTCGGCGGAGCTCCGGAACAGGCCCCAAGATGGGATCTCGTGGATACAGAAAGTTGCGGCGGTGGAATTAGGTTTTTGGCTCTGTATCTGATCGTTTGGGGGTACGTGGATATATATATGAGGAAGAAGTACGTCGGTGGAACTTCAAGGGGCCCACGAGGCAGGGGGACACACCCTAGGGGGGGCGCCCTCCACCCTCGTGACCGCCTCGTGGCTTTCTTGACAGAGGGTCCAAGTTTCCTGGATCTTATCTGATGAGAAAATCACGTTTCCGAAGGTTTCATTCCATTTGGACTCCGTTTGATATTCCTTTTCTTCGAAACCCTAAAACAGGCAAAAACGGCAATTCTGGGCTGGGCCTCCGGTTAATAGGTTAGTCCCAAAAATAATATAAAAGTGGATAATAAAGCCCAATAATGTCCAAAACAGTAGATAATATAGCATGGAGCAATAAAAAATTATAGATACATTGGAGACGTATCAAGCATCCCCAAGCTTAATTCCTGCTCGTCCTCGACTAGGTAAATGATAAAAACAGAATTTTTGGATGCAGAGTGCTACTTGGCATAATTTCAATGTAAATCTTCTTAATTGTGGTATGAATATTCAGATTCAAAAGATTCAAGACAAAAGTTCATGTTGACATAAAAATAATAATACTTCAAGCATACTAACAAAGCAACTATGTCTTCTCAAAATAACATGGCCAAAGAAAGCTATCCCTACAAAATCATATAGTCTGGCTGTGCTCTATCTTCACCACACAAAGTATTTAAATCATGCACAACCCCGATGACAAGCCAAGCAATTGTTTCATACTTTTGACATTTTCAAAACTTTTTCGATCTTCACACAATACATGAGCGTGAGCCATGGATATATCACTATATGTGGAATAGAGTGGTGGCTGTGGAGAAGACAAAAAGGGAGAAGATAGTCTCACATCAACTAGGCGTATCAACGGGCTATGGAGATGCCCATCAATAGATATCAATGTGAGTGAGTAGGGATTGCCATGCAAGGGATGCACTAGAGCTATAAGTATATGAAAGCTCAACAAAAGAAACTAAGTGGGTGTGCATCCAACTCGCTTGCTCACGAAGACCTAGGGCATTTTGAGGAAGCCCATCATTGGAATGTACAAGCCAAGTTCTATAATGAAAAATTCCCACTAGTATATGAAAGTGACAGAATGAGAGACTCTCTATCATGAAGATCATGGTGCTACTTTGAAGCACAAGTGTGGTAAAAGGATAGTAACATTGTCCCTTCTCTCTTTTTCTCTCTTTTTTTATTTGGGCCTTCTCTTTTTTTAGGGCCTCCCTTTTTTTCGTCCGGAGTCTCATCCCGAATTGTGGGGGAATCATAATCTCCATCATCCTTTCCTCACTTGGGACAATGCTCTAAGAATGATGATCATCACACTTTTTATTTTTCTTACAACTCAACAATTACAACTCGATACTTAGAACAAGATATGACTCTATATGAATGCCTCCGGCAGTGTACCGGGATATGCAATGAATCAAGAGTGACATCTATGAAAGAATTATGAACGATGGCTTTGCCACAAATACAATGTCAACGACATGATCATGCTAGCAATATGACAATGATGGAGTGTGTCATAATGAACGAAACAGTGGAAAGTTGCATGGTAATATATCTCGGAATGACTATGGAAATGCCATGATAGGTAGGTATGGTGGCTGTTTTGAGGAAGGTATTTGGTGGGTGTATGATACCGGCGAAAAGTGCGCGGTATTAGAGAGGCTAGCAAAGGTGGAAGGGTGAGAGTGCGTATAATCCATGGACTCAACATTAGTCATAAAGAACTCATATACTTATTGCAAAAATCTAGAAGTTATCAAAGCAAAGTATTACGCGCATGCTCCTAGGGGGATAGATTGGTAGGAAAAGACCATCGCTCGTCCCCGATAGCCACTCATAAGGAAGACAATCAATAAATAAATCATGCTCCGACTTCATCACATAACGGTTCACCATACGTGCATGCTACGGGAATCACAAACTTTAACACAAGCATTTCTCAAATTCACAACTACTCAACTAGCATGACTCTAATATCACCATCCTCATATCTCAAAACAATCATCAAACATCAATTTCTTCTTAGTATTCAACGCACTCAAAAGAAAGTTTTACAAATCTTGAATACCAAGCATATTATTATTAAGCAAATTACCATGCTATTAAGACTCTCAAAATAATCTAAGTGAAGCATGAGAGATCAATAGTTTCTATAAAACAAATCCACCACCGTGCTCTAAAAGATATAAGTAAAGCACTAGAGCAAAATTATATAACTCAAAAGATATAAGTGAAGCACATAGAGTATTCTATCAAATTCAAAAATATGTATGGCTCTCTCAAAAGGTGTGTACAGCAAGGATGATTGTGGTAGACTAACAAGCAAAGACTCAAATCTTAAAAGACGCTCCAAGCAAAACACATATCGTGTGGTGAATAAAAATATAGCTCCAAGTAAAGTTACCGATAGAAGTAGACGAAAGAGGGGATGCCTTCCGGGGCATCCCCAAGCTTTGGCTTTTAGGTGTCCTTAGATTATCTTGGGGATGCCATTGGCATCCCCAAGCTTAGGCTCTTGCCACTCCTTGTTCCATAGTCCATCAAATCTTTACCCAAAACTTGAAAACTTCACAACACAAAACTTAAAGTAGAAAACTTGTGAGCTCCATTAGCGAAAGAAAACAAAAGACCACTTCAAGGCACTGTAATGAACTCATTATTTATTTATATGGGTGTTATACCTACTGTATTACAACTTCTCTATGGATTATAAACTATTTTACTAGCCATAGATTCATCAAAATAAGCAAACAACATACGAAAAACAGAATCTGTCAAAAAACAGAACAGTCTGTAGTAATCTGTAGCTAGCGCAAGATCTGGAACACCAAAAATTCTAAAATAAATTGCTGGACGTGAGGAATTTATACATTAATCATCTTCAAAAAGAATTAACTAAATATCACTCTTCAAATAAAAATGACAGCAGTTCTCGTGAGCGCTAAAGTTTCTGTTTTTTACAGCAAGTTCAACAAAACTTTCCCCAAGTCTTCCCAACGGTTCTACTTGGCACAAACACTAATTAAACACAAAAAACACAACCAAAACAGAGGCTAAATAATTTATTTATTAAATAACAGCAACAATAAATATTGGGTTGACTCCCAACAAGCGCTTTTCTTTAAAGCCTTATAGCTAGGCATAATATTTCAATGATGCTCACATGAAAGACAAGAATTGAAGCACAAAGAGAGCATCATAAAACACGTGACAAACACATTTATGTCTAACATACTTCCTATTCATAGGCATTTAATATGCAAACAAATTATCAAGGCAAGCAAAAACTAGCATATTCAAAGAAGCGGAAAGAAACAATAACAATCTCAACATAACGAGAGGTAATTTAGTAACATGAAAATTTCTACCACCATATTTTCCTCTATCATAATAATTATATGTAGGATCATAAGCAAATTCAACAAAATAGCTATCACATAAAATATTTTCAACACGATCCACATGCATGCAAAGTTGACACTCTTCCAAAATAGTGGGATTAACATTAACTAAAGTCATGACCTTTCCAAACCCACTTTTATCAAAAACTTCATAAGATTGAACACTCTCCAAATATGTGGGATCTAAAGTTGACATTCTTACAAACCCACTTTCAATATTATTGCAAACATTATAATCAATATCATATTAATCATGGGGTTTAAATAAATTTTCAAGATCAAAAGAAGAATCACCCCAATCATGATCATTGCAACAAGTAGAGGACATAGCAAAACTAGCATCCCCAAGCTTAGGGTTTTGCATATCATTAGCACAATTGACATTAATAGAATTTATAATAGAATCATTGCAATCATGCTTTCTATTCAAAGACCTATCGTGAATCGGTTCATGAGGTAATTCATCACACTGTTCAGATTCATGAATTTCAAGCAAAACTTCATAAAGATAATCTAGTGCACAAAACTCACTAGCAATTGGTTTATCATAATTGGACCTCTTAAAAAGATTAGCAAGTGGATGAGGATCCATAGGTCTTAGGTTCTGTGTTTAGTAATAAATAAACAACTATTCTAACCATATGAGCAAACAAGAAGCAAGCGGGCAAAAGGAGGCAAATAGAGAAAGGGAGGGAGTATAGAGATAGAGAGGGCAAATAAAACAGCAAGGGTGAATTGGGGGAGAGGAAAACGAGAGGCAAATGGCAAATAATGTAATGCGGGAGATAGGGATTGTTATGGGTACTTGGTATGTTGACTTTTGCGCAGACTCCCCGGCAACGGCGCCAGAAATTCTTCTTGCTACCACTTGAGCACTGCGTTGGATTTCCCCGAAGAGGAGAGGATGATGCAGCAAAGTAGCGTAAGTATTTCCCTTAGTTTTTGAGAACAAAGGTATCAATCCAGTAGGAGGCCACACACGAGTCCCTCGTACCTACGCAAAAACAATAGCTGAACGCAACCAACGCGCTTAGGGGTTGTCAATCCCTTCACGGTCACTTACGAAAGTGAAATCTGATAAAGATGATAAATAATAGTTTTTTTTGGTATTTTTGGTATAGAGATGCAAAGTAAAAAGTAAAAGCAAAGTAAAAGCAAAGCAATAATAAAGTGATGGATATTAATATGATGAGAAAGAGACCTGGGGGCCATAGGTTTCACCAGTGGCTTCTCTCAAGAGCATAAGTATTCTACGGTGGGTGAACAAATTACTGTTGAGCAATTGACAGAATTGAGCATAGTTATGAGAATATCTAGGTATGATCATGTATATAGGCATCACGTCCGAGACAAGTAGACCGAAAAGATTATGCATCTACTACTATTACTCCACTCATCGACTGCTATCCAGCATGCATCTAGAGTATTAAGTTAAAAACAGAGTAACGCCTTAAGCAAGATGACATGATGTAGAGGGATAGTTTCATGCAATATCATAAAAACCCCTTATCCTCGATGGCAACGATACAATATGTGCCTTGCCGCCCCTTCTGTCACTGGGAAAGGACACCGCAAGATCGAACCCAAAGCTAAGCACTTCTCCCATGGGAAGAACAACCAATCTAGTAGGCCAAACCAAACTGATAATTCGAAGAGACTTGCAAAGATAACCAATCATACATAAAAGAATTCAGAGAAGATTCAAATATTATTCATAGATAGACTTGATCATAAACCCACAATTCATCGGTCTCAACAAACACACCGCAAAAAGAAGATTACATCAAATATATCTCCACGAGAGAGGGGGAACATTGTATTGAGATCCAAAAAGAGAGAAGAAGCCATCTAGCTACTAACTATGGACCCGTAGGTCTAAAGTAAACTACTCACACTTCATCAAAGAGGCCTGGATGATGATGTAGAAGCCCTCCGTGATCGATGCCCCCTCCGGCGGAGCTCCGAAACAGGCCCCAAGATGGGATCTCATGGATACAGAAAGTTGCGGCAGTGGAATTAGGTTTTTGGCTCCGTATCTGATCGTTTGGGGGTACATGGATATATATAGGAGGAAGAAGTACGTCGGTGGAACTTTGAGGGGCCCACGAGGTAGGGGGGCATGCCCTAGGGGGGCGCCCTCCACCCTCGTGACCGCCTCGTGACTTTCTTGACGGAGGGTCCAAGTCTGCTGGATCTTATCTGATGAGAAAATCACATTTCCGAAGGTTTCATTCCGTTTGGACTCCGTTTGATATTTCTTTTCTTCGAAACCCTAAAACAGGCAAAAAACATCAATTCTGGGCTGGGCCTCCGGTTAATAGGTTAGTCCCAAAAATAATATAGAAGTGGATAATGAAGCCCAATAGTGTCCAAAACAGTAGATAATATAGCATGGAGCAATCAAAAATTATAGATACGTTGGAGACGTATCACTCCTCTATAAGCTCCCCCATGCCTCCTGGCGGGGACGCGGATGGCCACAAGGCTTGAGCAATACTCTGCATCACCTGCCGAACTTGTTCGTGCAGTTGTGAGAGCTCTGGTAGAAGATCACCCGAAGACCCGGGCATCTCCTCCGCGGGACGACCCATCAGGATACCTGCAGACATAACACTGTTAGCAGGTTTCTCCGCCGAACTCCTTTAAAAAGTTCATTCAGGCACTTACTAAAAATGTTGCACTGAAGCCGTTTATTCTCCTTCACGGAGTTCGCAAGCTGGGATCGGACATCCTTCAGTTCCACGCCCAGCCGGATATTGGCATCTTGGAGATCATTTTTCTCCTGCCTGACTCGCATCAGCACGCGCTTGCCAGCATTTCGCTGTCGATCATCACGTGCCGTATCCGCCTCCACGGCCTCCGGATTCACTCCGGGGCCACCTGCAACATCTATTGTTAGGTGTGCATACATGCCGCATACTACTTGGTACCAATATTCTTTGCAATAGACAAAAAAAGTTACCAGGGGGACCCTTTTTGGACTCCTTCAATGCGGCAACAGCGGCTTCCAGCTGGGCCTTGCATTCGTCTTGCTCTTGAGACAGTTGGGAATTCTTCTCCGTAAGAACCTGCACAAATAATGATCCTTAAATCAGTTGCATCAACTGTTTCAAGTCTCAGGGGCTACTGATACATATAATCGTCACATTTTCTTACCCGTATATCCCTTACATACTGGTCCGTGGCTCTGGCTAGACCATTTTGAGCAGCACCGAGGTACGCGTCTCCAGAATTGAAGGCATCAAATGCCTCTGGTGAGAAGCAAGCGTCACGGAGTACGGCTCGACGACGCCTATGATTCATGGCGCTCTCCACTTCTGAATTTATAGCGGATAGTCTATCCATATCCTCTGTAGGAGGAGCATTCGGCGTCCGCCACATGTTGGCATCCGCCTCTGTGTCCGGCCCTGGAGCCCGACTGGTGGAAGCGTGATCGGCAGCCTCTCTGGATATACTCCGGCGAGCATTTTTTCTATTAAAGAAGCATGGACGTCATTGCATTTTGAGAAAGACGACAACCACGGAGCGAGGTTTTGTGTCATACCTCTGCGCCCGCGTCTCTGTCCTGACCGCCTTCCTTTTTGGCCTACCCGGCTTTGGTGCCTCTTGTTCGCGAGTTGCTGCGGGTTCATCACGGCTTCCTGAATGACTTCCCTGTAAAACACCGTTTTGTACGGTAGGTGAAGTGTCTAAAAGGGGATCCTATTTTTGCTAGTTGGGATTTTGGTTTTTCTTACGTGCGACGCAGGGAGCAGTCTGTGATAGTCGGCCATTATGGCCACCATGGCGTCATGGCAGCTCAATTGATAGAATTGCCTGTCTATCAGCTCCACGAATATGTCCGGATCCTCTTCGAGTCCGGGACCGAGGGCCCGGCCAGGGTCCTCTGGTTGTGGAGATGGGCTGTTGACCTCCCTTACAGCTTTTCGCAGTTCCTGCCGTAAAATGGCAAGGTGAGTACCTACAACGAAGAATGCGGGAAGAACGGGAGTAAAGAGGTATAACTCACCCAGCTTGGAGGTTGTACATGGAGAATCCATCCCGTGGCTTGATACGGATGAACTCCTCTTCCTCTCCCTTGAACAACTCGGATAGAATTTTTCCTAAAGCAGTAGCGGAGTCCGGTCCCTTACGCCCGCAACGGGTGGCATCATCTTCCCTATTAAAACACCACAGGGGGTGCCCTCGATATTGAAGTGGATACACTCCCCGCGTTGTGCATATTGACATAACCTCAATTATTGTCAATCTTGATTGAGCCAGCGCTTTAATCTGGTTCATCAGGTAAAGGACTTCTCCGTTGTCTTGCTCTGTGGGGCTCCGTGGGTGCCAGCTTCGGCGCTTCTTCAGAGGAGCATCGTTGAACTCAGGAAGACCCCGCCGAACAGGGTCTGGAAGGGGGACGTCCTCCATATAAAACCACTCCAAAGTCCAGTCTTCAGACGTCTTCTTCGGAGTACCGGATAGGTATCCGGTTTCGGTGATGCACCATATTTCGGCTCCACCCACTTGATAAAGTGACCCCTTCTGTGTGCAGGGCACAAGGCAAAATAACCTTTTCCACAGCTCGAAATGAGCCTCGCAGCCCAGAAATAGCTCGCAAAGGGCCACGTAGCCGGCGATGTGTAATATGGAAGCAGGGGTGAAATTGTGCAGTTTGAGACCGTAAAACTCTAGGAGCCCGCGGAGGAAAGGATGAATTGGAAATCTGAGTCCCCTTAGTAAGTAAGGAACAAGGCACACCCGCTCCCTCTTAGAGGGGCTGGGGAAGCTCTCCGCTTGCTCCCCACCATTATAGGTGGCGAGCCCGGCTCGGACGGGGACCATATACACTGGAGGGAGAAATCCCTGAGTCTGCAACTCTACTAATCGACTGTGTGGGACTGAAGACCTCTCCCAATCACCGAGCTTAGGGCTACGGGGGCGGGAGGAGGAGCTGCGGTGGTCGGCCATGTTGGAGTGGATTTTTTCCGAAGCAAGCTCTGATGGATTCTCGCCCTGGGAGGATGGTATGGATTGGATC
This sequence comes from Triticum dicoccoides, assembly GCF_002162155.2. Classification (NCBI taxonomy): domain Eukaryota; kingdom Viridiplantae; phylum Streptophyta; class Magnoliopsida; order Poales; family Poaceae; genus Triticum; species Triticum dicoccoides. Next base: position 492,752,062 of record NC_041392.1, read on the forward strand.
TAAGAATCCCCATCCCTTTAATAGACAATTTATTTACCTGGCTAGGGGGGCGAATGTAAAAACACCCTGGCTCCTTATATTCGTTCGATGCGTGGAAGATAGCCCTTATTGAGCACAGAAGCCAAGAAGTCCAACATTTATGGGGTCGAACACTACTTAACAGACATTCAAGATTTGGAGAAGAACCCGCCTTGCAATGCCGAAGACAATATTGCGCGCCGGACTCAACATCATTGAAGCCTGGTTCGGGGGCTACTGAGGGAGTCCTGGATTAGGGGGTCTCCGGACAGCCGGACTATATCCTTTGGCCGGACTGTTGGACTATGAAGATACAAGATTGAAGATTTTATCTCGTGTCTGGATGGGACTTTACTTGGCGTGGAAGGCAAGCTAGGCAATACTGATATGTATATCTCCTCCTTTGTAACCGACCTTGGGTAACCCTAGCCCCCTCCGGTGTCTATATAAACTAGAGGGTTTTAGCCCATAGGACAACGTACAATCATACCATAGGCTAGCTTCTAGGGTTTAGCCTCTTCGATCTCGTGGTAGATCAACTCTTGTACTACTCATATTATCAAGAACAATCAAGCAGGACGTAGGGTATTACCTCCATCAAGAGGGCCCGAACCTGGGTAAACATCGTGTCCCATGCCTCCTGTTACCATCCGCCTTAGACGCATAGTTCGGGACCCCCTACCAGAGATCCACCGGTTTTGACACCGACACCGATCCTTAGGAGACGTTGTATAGTTGCAGAGTTTCTCTTTTTTAGAAGGCCTCACGAGGCGCCTCGTCCTACCTCTCGTGAGCTCCCGAGCATAGGTTGGTTGTGGCTGGTACACCACATCGCGTTACCCGGAGGCACGGACTTAAGAGGGTGCGCATGCCCATGAGATCGTTCGAGAGCGTCTCGTGAGGATCAAGGATGCCAGAGCTCTAGGGCAACAAGGCTTCGATGAGGTGTGGTTGCGGGCAAGCCCAGGCTGCACACCTGCCGAGCCCCCGCGCGCGTAATGCGCAAGGAGGAGCGACGGGCAACTGCCACTCTTCCTGGGGCAAGAGGAAAGGCGAACGGACAAGAGAGAAAATTCCAACTCTAGGAAACGAAAGACGCGAGAACTCCAAATTCATTCAAGAAGTCGAAAACCAGCTATAGAAAGCAAGCAAAGAACAGCCGCGTCTGGCACCTAGACTAGTCTTCATGTCTTCCCACTAGC